>NC_090927.1:367170207-367479764 GCF_040938575.1 Ambystoma mexicanum | reverse complement strand
CCTGACTCTTGGTGTGCCTTTGCAACAAAGCCTCTTTGCTGGATTGGCTTCCCACATGAAGCAGACACATCAAAACCCGAAGATGTTATACATGAATTGTAAATGGCTGAGTCAGAGATAGGGGTTTGACTAGAGGATTTCAGATAAAAGGTTTTCTGACCTTTACTATAGTAGGGAACTGTTAGGTGACATTAAAGACTTAGGGCCTCATTACGACCCAGGCGGTAAGTTACCGCCTGGGCCGTGACTTTACCACCATGGCGTGGTAAAGTCCGTAAAGGCGTGGTAAAGTCCCTACTATAGTAGGGAACTGTTAGGTGACATTAAAGACTTAGGGCCTCATTAAAGGCGTGGTAAAGTCCCTACTATAGTAGGGAACTGTTAGGTGACATTAAAGACTTAGGGCCTCATTACGACCCAGGCGGTAAGTTACCGCCTGGGCCGTGACTTTACCACCATGGCAGGTGTTAAATCCGCCATGGCGCTAAGGGACCTCGTACTCAGGCGGTAAGGGTCGGCGCTGTTTACGCCGCCATAAATCCCTTACCGCCTGAGTCGTAATGAGGCCCTTAGGGATTAAAGGATCTTCATCAGAGGAAAGGAGGGAATACTGCATCTTCCCATTGGAGTCACCACCTTCCCCCGGTCATCATCTCCTCCCATATGATCCCCCGTATAGCCGCCCTGACGGTCAGGATCCGGTAGCGGCTTCCTTCCCCTAGCCACATGGGAAGAAGTCAACAGCGGGAATTAGTGATGACTCACCGGCTTCATCACAGATCAAAGTCTTGAAATATTAATTTGGCCTTCATTCATTTTACTGGAGACTGACAAAAAAAATGCTCATGTGGTGTAATGTCCACTGTTTTGTTACTGTTTATCCCCAAAAGGGGAATTATTTGTATTCAATCTTTGTTTTGGTGCCACGAAAAATGTGGCGTGTCATGTGAAGCAGTGTAAATATTATATTTTCTATGATAATTATTAAACGTATCTTCTTTCTTTATATCAACCTGGTTCTTGGCTTAACATTGCTAAAGGGGAAGACATTCACTAGTTCCAGAGGAGCCATAGACATGGCTAGATAGAATATCAGGGTCTATCTGAGTGGTGCTGTTGATTGGAGGAAGTACTCCTGTAATGCTTACCTCTGGTGCGCCACAGGAGTGCATGGTCTGGATCGCCAGCTATATGACCCTTGGTGTTATGCTACTAATCCAAGCCACTCCCTTCCCACTGTTCTGCTGAAAAGCTAATTGCCCAGCGTACAGGTAGGATGGGAGTGAGTTGGAGGCCCTTGATATGATGATTTTGGTGCAGGGCCCTCTGGGTGTACCTACAGGTGGACAAATAAGAAGAGGTTAAGCCACTGTGTCTCCTGCTTCCCCCCACCACCCCAACTCTCCCCAGGGTATGCTGACTGGCAGGTTTTGCAAAGAATGTGCTCAGTTTATTATTCAAGTGATGTGCAGAACATCATATTGACATCTGTCTCCCAGTAGCTTCAATGAGAGTGGTGCCCAGTCCTGTTGCAGCGCACATGATGCCAGTAGGTAAGTATTCTGATTTGCGTATATGAAGCAGTGTCCATGCGCGTTGATGTCCTTCTTGTTTCAATATTGTCCTGAGTGATGCAACGAAATGCACGTTGTAAAGCAGTGTCCTTTTATATTTGTTTGCAGTTAGAATGCCATTTTGTTGTCGAGTACTGTTAATGTGTCTTTCTCCTTTTCAGGCCGTCTGAAGAGCGATGCCTTCAGCTTGCTTGCTGGTGCCCCCTGATGTGGAAAACAGCTGGAGTGAAGAGAAATGCTGCAGCGTTCGAAACACCTCCCCGATGTGCGGATCTGGAGTGGATGATGTTGGACAGCTGCCAGAGGTAAGAGGGAGAATGCTGGGAGACCCCGGAGCACTAGTGGTTTCTTACTTGTGTTTGTTTGTTCTTCCTTAGAAGCAGCAGACAGCTAAAATGATCCAGCCATGGAACGAAATTGTTACGCTCACCTAGTATCCACGGGAATGCCATTCAGTCCTGGTTGGTTGTTATGCACCTGGAACACTCTCCCTGATCCCGGGTGCGGTCTTTGATGGAAGTCTAGCCTGAAATTACAGGAGGGCTGGGTTCAAGACTAGTCGACTCAGGTAAGGTATATTCCCACCTCCCTTGGACTCAACCCTTAGACCCTCTCCTCACCTTGTTTCAGTATAAGGCGTGCTTACTATCCTGCCTTCTTTGGAAGGGGGGTGTAGTCTCCAGTGGGCGTGGCTGACCGAGTTACTTCACTGGTGCAAGCCCGTTCAAGTGTCTTTAAGGTAGGTCTTGAGGCCTAGCGTCTTTGTATATGATACTGTTCTTGCCTTCCTTTCCTTTTGTGGGTAATGTCTTTTTCTTTCTCCCTAGGTGTGCTGGAGATTCAGCGTGTCGTGCTGGTAGTGGGTCGAGCACCTGCCGGTAATTGATGGCGCGAGATGTGCGCTGCAATCCGGTAAGTAATACACTATGCGCGGTGCTGCTTCGCCTTGTATATGCTAACCTGTGTTTCCTCTTCCTTTACAGGTCGCGATGTTCTACTCCGGTGGCCGTGGTGTTCCTGAATGATACCGGCCAAGAGGCGACTAGCCAGTTGAGGGTCTCGTGATAACCGTTGCTTATATTAAACCAGAGATGCATTCACTAATGTTGTCTTTCTCCCTCTCCTTTTCAGGTTGCTTCGTTCCAGTAAGTATGCAGTGCCCAGAAGATGCAGTTCACTGGATAGATGGCCCACAAGTAAGCAGAATCAGGAATGAACGTCGGGCGATGACAAGATGGAGTTTGCAGGTAAGATTCTTTTAATGATGTTCTTTTTCCCCTCTGCAGGCGTGTAGCTCCAAGGATTGCTGGTATCAAGACACTGGACACAGTGAGCGTTACGCTGCAGGCTGCCGAATAACACGAAGCGTGTTCTGATGCTTAGGTGTGATTTAAATAGCCTCCCAGTAAAGTAGTCCAGGTAAAGTAGTCCCAGGCCACCACACCCAAAACACTATAACGTATAGATTAGTTCTTGGGAACTAGGCTAAGTGGGTGCCTCCATGTTGACTGCAGGCCCAAAGAAAAGTAGTCCCCATTCAAAGATGTTCTCCATACTGAATATAAGTCTGTCGCCAAAGGCACCAGGACTGACCCCAAGTGAGTCTTGGAAAAGGTTGTAACGCCTCTGAGGCCCTAATGGAACCCCGAACCCTGACCTTGCCTGGCAGATTTACTTGCCAGTGGGGGTTTTGGATAAGGGTTGTGACAGAAACCCCTTCAGAGTGTCCTGCTTCAGTCACAGTGAGTATACCATGCGTTGGAGGACTCTGGATATAAATCAGGTTAGCAGAGGTACTGCAGTGCTGGAACAGTAGCATGTGGATTGCTGGAACAGTAGCCAATGGATGCAGAGAAGGCAAGCGTTACACTGCTTGCTTTTCAGCCTGAGAAAATGCTAAACTCTGGGTGTGCACCCAGCACCACTAGACCACCATGGATACTTCTTATACGGACTGCCAGGGGCCATCCTTGTTCCTATATAGCATCCTGCTGTGGGGACCATTTTGGTGGTGGCAGTTCCCAGCATTAACAAAATGCAGCTTGTGCCAGCCAGCAATCCTTAGCTCTGCCTACACTACATGACTGTGTTCAGTAAGGGGTCATGCTAAGGATCATGACAACACCCCACATTAACAGTGATCCCATAAATATATCTCACACAATCTATCACAATCTTCAGTGTAGTTGTGGGGTCCTCAGGATGCATGTGGGGTGGCTTATTTGTTTGTGAATACTTATCTATTTTATCACCCACGTTTACTATTATGGTCATATCCAGTGCCTCTTTCCACCCTTTTTGCATTGGCTCAGTGCTATTTTTAGGACAGAAATAGCTGTCAGGACCAGTATAGCTAATAACATTTTGAATGTGTTTGCCAACCAGGTGGGTACAAATGAAAACAGTTACCAGCCATCATTTTCGATGTCCTCCACTTCTAACATCATCTTGGTATGCAGCTTCTTTAGTGTGCTTATAACCTATGCAAGTGATCTATTCTGCTCATTGTTTGCTTGTGTGAATGTACAACAAGATGACCCTATCTTGGTGCAGACACCCACTTCCATGATCGTTGTAAGGTCAAGAACATGCCTATTTTGTAGAGTCATCAATCTAATGGCTCGCAACTCTTCCTTGATTGCATTAAACCCCATTACAGTTGCATGTATTGTTTGCAGTAACTCCCATCTGGTAATCTGTAACCATTTTGCATTTGTTGCTGTTTGCAGGCCAAGGGTAAAGAATTATGTAAATAACACTTCAGTTCTACTGAACAATTCATGTTCATCTGGTATGTCATCATATCCATCAAATGATTTTGCTGAAAAACAATTATCCCTTCTGGTGTGTTTTAGGGCGAGAACCCGTTTCTTTCTGATGTTTGTGCTCATCAGTGGAAAATCACTGATCTGCACCTCACACACAGGCACCACCAGTGGTTTTGCACTTATTTGTACTATGGAACAGATGCTTCACCAATTACTATGAAGATGCATATAGCCCTTTGAACCACAAGCCCAATAGTGGTCCATTAATACAGCTGTGCCAACCTTCATGTTTGGTGGGTTCATAATGAATTGGAAACCTTCATTGCTCCCTACTTTCACTGAACCATAATTCCTGAAACACATGGTTGTTCTTGGTATTTGTATTATGGGTGCTGGTCCTCCTACATCTTCTACCCAGGTAAGCAATTTGGAATATTCACTCCATTTTTGAGGCACACTCTATCTGCATTCTGCACACCCTCTCTTGATGCTGTTATGAGGGCTTGTGCTTTGCAGTCCATCATTCCATCAACCCATCTGTCTGCAGTAAATGCATCTCCTATTATTTGTAAATGGAGACTGTTCGAGCAACAAAGTATGACTTTCCCTTGTGCGTCAGTACACTGCAGACATTTGTGATCTACTATTCTTATCTTTCCTCTGTCTGGCCTGACAGTATTTATTTCATTACCTTGTGTTATGTTGCATCATTGGTCATCAGGGGCTTTTGCTTTATAAAACTCTCCTCACAAGGAGAATCTGCTTTTGTCACGCAGCGTAAGGTGGTCCATCTACCCTGAAATTGTCCTCTTGTTGTGCATAGTGCATGATGTGTCAAGCAATGTGCTCTATGTGGGGGTACTTCTCTCACTATGAACACTCTGGAGGCACTCATGGCATTCGGGATGAGGGACCAACAAAACTGCTCTCATTAGACTTCTCCCTTTCCACCTTTCTAATATCTTTGTACGATATGTTGTAAGTGATGTAAGGGAGACATGGTATCACAAGTATGACACTCACACAAAAGGTACAATTTGTAAAATCTTTACTAAAGTTTCAATGGGTTTAGAGAAACTCCTACTTAGCCTGTTAAGGATTTCAATCAGGCAGACACCCGGGTCTCACCTAGCATGTAATGCACAAATGAAATACTTATTTATTATGTCTATAGGTTTAATCTTCTGAGTGATATGCCACTCATATCACACCCGTCTCAAAATGCCCCCCAGGTCACAGTGGACCAAGAATCAGGCTAGTTGTTAAAAGTAAATATTTATTTATTTATTTAAAATTTCAAATCACTCATAAGTTTTTTTTTATATATATATATATATATATATATACATATATATATATATATATATATATATATATATATATATATATATATATATATATATATATATATATATATATATATGGGTCAGCAATTACCAAAGTGGTGACAATACAATTCCGAAAGTAAGTAAAGCAATTGAATTCACTTATGGTAATGCAGAATAGAAGATAAAACACAGGAAAAGACAATTTTGGTTTGTGAACAGATAGCGTTTAAATTAAGATTCCCCTGCAAAGTTATTAATTCACCAATGAGCAATTCTACACAGAGATAAGTAAGCAACCGGTGTTTAGGAATGAAGAACAGAATACAGCATTTGAATATAATCATCCCTCCCCAAACAAGAGAGAAAACATTTTTAGAACTTGGACACTTTTAAAAACTGACAGTTGGAAATGACTTTGTGAACAATGAAAAGTGTGCAAAAAATTTTAAATTGATAAAAAATTCCTATGAGAGCAACACTAAACTAGTCCTAACAAACATGAGCTACAAGAGCTACAAGATAAACAACAGTACACACCTTAGATCCGAATAGAAGTTAAGATATACTTTGGATGGGAAAAGACACGTGTAAAACTTTTGCAAAATGCGAATTCGGCGTAGAATTTCACTATGTGATTTTTAATAAAAACGGGTTTTGGTTGTGAATATAGCTACAGGTTATAGGTTTAACTGAGAGTTGAAATTAAGTCTCTAGCTATAAAATTGAAGAAGTTATGGAAGTTTTAGTGAGAGACATTTTTGAAATGAAATAGAGCAGACAAAAGCAGAAATTCGGTTTTAACAATGACAGATTGGGTTTATTTAAACTATATTAATGACTATGAAAAAGAGAATGCCACCCGTGAATCTCCACAGTCACGCACGGCTGCTTGTAACTCTTCACGTATGATACTCTGGTTTCCGTTCTGTATGGGAATTACTTTATTTAATCCAAATCACTAATGGATTATGGTTTAACGAAACAAATGAGAAAAATCAGTGCAAGAATGGTTCTGACAATATTAGGGTTCTGAAGTTAAAGATGGGATAGGTTGAGATTAGGATAGGACAATGCAAATATGCTATGGGTCACTATGATTCCTGTTGATACTTACAGTCCACTGTAAATTCAAATTTGACCGTCAGAGATATGGTCATCGGATCGGGTCTACCGGCAGCAGGGCACTTCTGGCGGGTTTGGATCAGCTGCACAGTTCTGGTCAATTTGGATGGCACCTCAGACTGGATTTGGATTGGATTGGATTGGCCCTTCTTGTCACTGGACACGGTAGATTAGCGGGATAGCGAGTTTCAGCAGGCATGCCTTAATGGTAGCAAGCCAGACTGGATCAGAATTAATTTCCCTGAAGTTTGGGATGGTTGGATCTGGGGCTAGCTGAAAAGAGTTCAGCAATTGCTGAGCCTTGGTTTTTGCAAAGAAGTCTGGAATCAGGACAAGATGAAAAATTCTGGACAGGATAAAGAAGTCAGGAACAAAGTGCAACACAGAAATCAGGATGTGGTCAGGAAGCAGTGTGTGTCTATGTGTGGTGAAGTTCCTATATTTATCCTGCCAAGTGATATCACAAAGTTTATGGTAGGGGCAGAAATTCAAACCACACTGCTATGGCTGTGAGTGGTCAAAGGCACTTGCCTTGTTCTGGTTGAACGTCAGAAAAGAGCTGTCATCTTTATGATGGGATTTAGGAACTCCCACATTGATTTGAACCACGATTTAAATTTTGCACAAATGCACATTTCTATAATGATGCCCTCTACTAAAATCGGACAGATACATTATATATTTGTTGAGTAATCCTTGCATCCAATTCCCATCTCTTTGAGAGCCATCTTTGCCGTTCTGCGGAATTTTATTAATTCAGCTTGGCCTAACAATTTCTAATTCAGTACATATCTGGGCAATTATCACTAGAGCATGGGTATACAACATTAGACTTGCAGCATTAATAGTTTTGCTACAATTACGGTTTCATGTAACTTTGGTTCTTTCGGTAGTAGGGTTGACTAACATTTTCAAAGCAAAGGCATACAATAAGATTTCCAACTACCAATTTTTAGATTTGTCCTCCTTCATGGTCCAAAGTTAAAGGTTTTCAAAACGTAATCACAAATAGGCATTTTAAACAACAGATATCTTTTCAGTTTTTTTTTTTTACTTTCATTCAACTGGCAGCAGCTGTCACATACCTTTGATCAGGGTGGGGTGTAGAGGGAAGTTTCCTGCCATTGTCCTTGGCTGAGCCAGAGACGAAAGTCTGATGAGTTCAATGTTGTCAATATGCGAGAACCTCCAGCATCAATTAAGGCTTCCTGTAGCAGCCTAGTGTCAAGTGCCATCTTTCCCAGGCTGGGCACTGTCCAATCAGAATTAACCACTTAACTCCAAACTGGCTTACTTTAAGATTCCCTATAATCTTTAATTTAAAATATATAAAATGAACAGAGTTCATATGTGTTGTTGACAATTAAAGGAATTAAACCGTTCACAAAAATTGCTGTTACACAGGCGAATTTTGCAATTTCTTCATGGAAAAAACACTTTAAACTGAGTCTTTTACATCAGAGTTTCCTTTGCAGCATATACATCTACTCAGCACCATTTCTGTCCTTGAGTGCTGGAAATTGTCTGTAGTCTGGAAATATGTATTCAGCCTTTGCTTGGAGTTTTCTCTGCACAGCTGAAATTATTATATGTTGCCACTTTTAATCACACTTTTCCCGTGGAACGAAAAGAAACTGTTGCTGGACTGGTTTTTCATGAAATACCTTTCTTAGCTGCTGTCAGTCAGTGAGGCCCGGTTTCTCTGACCACACTGGATGATCTGTGATTTCAGCACAGTTTTAATTTCAATGGTTCACTTGGAAAATGATGGAATTTAGTGCCAAAACAGCAGTTTGAAGGTTGCAATTGGTTGGGGAAGCTGCATTTTAAAAGGCATTTTTGGTTTTTAGCCCACTTCTGTGGTCTTTCTTCATGTTACATGCAACAGCACCCACTGGCATTCTCCTGCAGAGAGTTCTGTTTTTTACCCCAACTTTGACTGTGTGTGGCAGTTGTGTGCAGCCTTTTGTGATGGTGAACCATGCGCAGTTTTGCAGATTTTTCCGCGCGCAGGGGTTAGCGCATCCATTTTTGGCTGATTCTTTCCCCATTGGCAAAGGGGTGCAGTGGAACGCATCGGCATGGGTACAAATATCCCAAATGTCCTATACCTAAGATGGGAGTAGTCTTGACCATCAAATAATAATAAAAACAGCCCTGATTGAGTCTATCATATCTGAATGGCCTATACTAACAAAAACCTAATGCCTGCCCTATATCTTGTACAAAAAGTGTGAAAAGGAGAATATGTATGCAAAGGAAAGTCAGTGTTCAAACATAAAGAATGCATTTGGCTGAGTCAGCTCTCCTCCCCAAGTTGGACAGCACAGAGTATGGCTGTCCCTGTAGACAAGATGACACATTCTGGCTAAGGCTCTTAACACAAAGGCAGTTCAAGGCGTGGATCGAGGCCCGCCTGGCCTTCCACGTAAAAGTCTTACTTTCCAATTTTCAAAACACAGTTTACCAAAATGTTCACGTCGGTCCCTGTCGGGCTCAGACCTCTTGAAACAAATGTTCACATCGGTCTCCCTCAGTCAGGCTCATGGTGTTTCCTGATGTCGAAGACTTTTGAATGTGCGTGGATTTTTTCTACAGATCTCTGCAGGACCACTTCACTTTCGAACTTTCAACTCAGACTCTTATGTTATTTGCCCCAGTGCTTCCTGGTCCTGGTGGTTCACTGTATTATGCATCAAAGTTCAACGTTCACTTTTTACTCTCCCCTTTTTCTGGGTCAATTTCAATCACCTCGCTTTTACAGTTCATTCACCTTTCACTGAGACTTTCGAGTGGGATACTTCTTTTCACCGGACCACTTTGTTACTCAGTATCGATGACTTAACAGCTATTGTTACTTCAAGGTTCATTTGCAGGTCTACCTTTCTTTGTGTTTCATCCACACATGTGCAGCCTTCAATTTTGCAATATAATTTTGCCACTTCAATCTTTCCTTACCACACACTGGTCTTTCACATCGCTTGCCAACACACCGGCTGTGTGCGTTTCTTTCTCGTCTTTAATGTCTTCCAGTTTATGAGTCAATGTTAGTACGACAGACTTGGCCTCACCTCTGCAACTTTGTCATTCACCTAGGAGGGTTGATGCATCCTTGAAACACAATGCAGCCTTCTTGTTTGGGATTCTTCTCCACGTGTCTTCCGCTGCCTTTTGGAGACAATGGCCTCCTTCAGGAAACTTCTGGTGTTCTCCACCCGTGCTCTTACTCATGTTCCACCTTGCTTATATTGTGTCTCTATGTTCCGTCTTTTATCCGTGTGAGGAGAGCTAATTGGTATCAGATGTATGCATTTATTCTGTGCCTGACTTTGCCTTAACCAATTAGTGGGACACATCCAATGCGATGTGTAAGAGTTAGCATTATTACTCTTGGTCGCCCTTTTCCCTGGCCCAGTGTTTGTGTGGAAGAGGGGGAGTTGGGATATCTGAGAATCCCATTAAGTATAAGGGATCATGGGTACAGGAAAGGGAGGAATGGCATGTCTCACCACTGGCTGTCTCACTCTCACTCCCTGAAGACCCCTCGCCCAGCTGATCCTCCCACACTGGTCCACCCCCAGGAACTGGATCCAAAAGTGATGGCCATGTCCTGGCCACCTGGATGACAAGTCCCCCAGGACTAGCGGGTGGGACACCTTTTGGTTTCTCACATACCCTCCCCCTAAGCTAGATGGATAGGTTTGTTCTTCTCCGAGGTCCTCTAATGTGAGGGCTCTTGAGAGAAAAAGTGTAGGTTTTATCCACGTACTCTCGCATATTTATGGAGTTTCTTTTTGACAGCGCTGGTAGGGCCTGGAGGTTGATGCTAGATCCCTGTGAGTAGCTCATGAACTGTAAATGACGGACTTTGATACAAATAATATGTTTATGAGGGTCTGGTTCCGTCCATTCCTATACTGGAGAGGTCTGGGAATAGAAATCAGATCTTCTGGTGTAAATTCTTTGGGTGGAGTTGGAGGTCCTTGTAGAATGGTAGAAAATTCTGGGAAGTCCCTTTCTATAATGAACTCTTCCAGAAGTCCTGGGATTATGGCTGATGACGCTAGCCGAGATTTCCCTCTGATATTAATTTATACTCGTACTCTGAGAAATATTTTGTTATCTCTGTGTACAAAAGTAACTCTAAACATAGTTGCATGTTCTAGATCTGCTGGGGTGACCAAGTCTGCGCTTATGGCTGTCTGTTTACTGTCAGAATCAATGAATGCCTTCATCACCTTCCCATTTACCAGAGCTCTTTCATATGTAAAATCGGCTGAAATCGGCATGAACACTAAAGGTTTCCAGATCTTCCTCTTATTCTTCCCATTGCTCTCCTTTTAGGCATCCTATTTCCATAGGTTTCTCCTTTTGGTTTTTGGGACAATACCGGGAAAATGACCTGTCTCTCTACATGGGCAGCACATGAGTGGTGATGGTTAATCCTTCAGGACTCTTTTCTCCTTAGCTCTTCCTTACCCTTAATGTTGTTTTCTTTAATTTCTACCCTCTCTTTCAGGGTCCATGTAAGAATTGGCTGACACAGTGAGTATAGACATTTTTAAGTTTATTACGGCGAGCCCGCCGAAAGAATCACTCCCTCTCCCTCCGTCCTTCAACTGTCGCTGCCCTTCACGCGAACATCGCTCCTTAGAATAATAACAAGGAGATGAGTGTTCGCGTGACGGCGCGCTCCACAAGCATCAATAATCTCTACATATCTTCCCCCTTAGGAGAACCAACAAAACATTGAATACACTCAAATTGACCATGTCTGAAATTGGAGCATACTTAAACGTTTGTGATTTAACAAACCCGAAAAGAAATAATGATAAGAAATGAGAGAATACTTCTATGCATAAAAAGTAACATTGTATGAAACCATCACACATTTTTTTTTCCATCCCATTTTTCCACACTTATACCATTGAACTTTTAAGACATATAGTCCTTCATCCAAACAGGCTTGGACCTTGTTCTTTGGAGACAGCAGAATCTATTCTCTTCACCATCATTCCAGTTCTCACACCCACTTCTGCTTTTGTTCAACTGCCCTGCCTTCGCCACCTCTTCACTCATACCATACGCCTTCGGAATCCTCCCCTTTGACCACACTTCGCCTCCTTCCAAAATCACCACACTCTTCTTGACCGCACATATCCTCTTTGGCCCCATAAACATACTTTCCAAACACTTGTTCACCAATCTGGGATTTTTTATGCACACCTTCTCTCCAACTTTCCATTCACATTCCTTTACCCTTTCCCGGGCATTGAACCAGTCCTTATTTTTCTCCTGGCTCACACTGATAAGTTTCATGATCTGATCTCTATCTACTTGAACCACCTTGGCCATCCCTACCATCCCGGACACAATCTGGTCCCTGGTTCCCTGCCCTTCAGAGATGTGAACGGTGAGACTCCAGCCACTGAATGCGGAGTAGTTACATAATTCCAGGTCAACAGGTTTAATACCTCTCTCCATGGCTGTCTCACTCTCATAGCCAATTGCAACCCCTCTTTCAAACATCAGTTGACCCTCTCTACAAGACCATTAGCTCTAGGGTGGTACAACGCAGTTTTGATCTGTCTTATACCATAATTGCTAAGGAACTTCCTCATTGCTTCCAAAATAAATTGAACCGCATTATCTGAGACAAGCTCAGTGGACACACCCTCTTTAAGGAATATGTTTTCCAAAAATGTAATCAATTCTCTAGCCGTGACTTCCTTGACCGATTCCCATTCAATACATTTCGAATGGAAGTCAACTAGCACAAACAGAAATCTCAAACCACCCCCAAACCCATAATGGGACCCATGATGTCCACTGCTACTTTGGACCATGGTTGATCTGGAACTACATTTGGAACCAAAGGAGTCTCCCGCACATTTTCGTCTTGTCACTTGTTTGACAAACCATGCAGTCTTTCACCCATCTCTCAGCCATCTTGTCAATGCGTGGCTACCAATAGCTCTGACGGAGCTTCATTTTCATTGCCCCTTCCCCTGGGTGTCCCTCATGGGCAAGTTCTATCAGACACGGTATGATTGACTCTGGAGGAATCATGCACCGCCCCCTCCTTAGTCTGTCTTTGTAGATATTCAACTCTTCCTTGACCTCCCACCATATATCAAATTTCCTATCCAAATTCTTCCTTTGGGGCCACCCCTTCACCGTCCACTCTTTAATTAATATAAGTTCTCCATCAGAATCCTCTTCTTGCAACCATTTCTCCTGACTAACAACATCCTCTACTTCTGCTACAACCGATTCATCTACTTCCATACCCTTAAAGTCTTCAGTTTCACTAATTGGCAGCCTGGAAAGGCAATCTGCCACTACATTCTTTTTTCCAGGCAGAAAGCTCACATCAAAGTTATATCCTTGAAGACCTACGCCCCACTGACCTATCCTATGCGACCCCAAGGCCCATCTCCCACTCTCACACAACTGCACTAGTGGTTTATGATCTGACCGAACAACGAAACGCCTACCCCACAAAAAGTATTTAAAGGGGATAATGGCCCAGAACATGGCTAACGTCTCTCTCTCAATAACTGAGTATTTATGCTCCGCCCCTCTCAAAGCCCTCGATGCAATTGCAATGACCCTTTCCTTGTTTTCCTTGTCATATTGCACTAAGGCCGCTCCCAGTCCCAACATGCTAGCATCCACCACCAACACGGTTTTATCCATTGGATCAAACCTTCCAATAGAAGGCGCTTTACTAATCGCTTCCTTAATATTTTCAAAAGTCACACTACACTCCGGAGTCCAATCGAACTTTGATCCTTTTTTGAGTATCATTCTTATAGGAGTGGACACCCTAGCAAAGTCCTTTACAAATTTATGGTAGTATTCAGCAAGACCCAAGAAAGATCTCACTTCTTCCTTGTCTGTCGGTATTGGTGCATTCTTTACCGCCTCCACCAAGCATCTCTTCGGTCTCACCCCACACTCATCAATTTCATGTCCCAGATACTCCACTCGTCCAACCGCAATCTTACATTTATCTCTTCTCACCGTCAAGCCAGCCTCAGACAGTCTGCCTAACACCTGAGTCAAAATCACATCATGTTCAGTCATAGAACCTGCATAGATAAGCATGTCATCTTGGAACACTACAATATTCTTTACCTGCTCCATAACAGTGTCCATCACCCTTTCAAATACAGCTGCTGCCGAGGCAAGGCCGAACGGCATTCTACAGTACTTAAAGGTACCGAAAGACATTATAAACGTCGTCCGATGTTGGCAGTCTTCTTTCAAAGGAATCTGGTGATAGGCTTGAGAGAGGTCAATCACCGAAAATACCTTGGCACCCTTGAGAGTTGACAACTTATCACCAATTATTGGCAAAGGATGCCTGTTTATGAGAATGTTCCTATTGATGCCCCTCCTGTCCACACAAAGCCTTATTTCCCCATTCGGTTTTGCCACCACCACCACTGGCGATAACCATTCGGAACTCTCACTCTTCTCTATGATCCCCTTCTGCAACAAGGTTTCAATCTCCGTTTTTAGTTTTCCTCTCAAGTCATGAGGTATTGGTCACAATTTATGCACCTTTGATATTGCCCCTGTTTTCAAAAGAATCTCATGTTCAAATCCCTTTAGCATCCCCAAGTCCTCTTGGAACACCATCGGAAATTCTTTGTCCCATTTATCTTTAATCTCTACAACTGTGACTGGCTCCTCCGCACTTGCTTGTATCCTAATTCCTAGTTTGCATTGTTCGCCCCACCCCAAAAGAGACAAGCCTTCTTGTGTCACATACACCTCTGAATCACAACTCCTGCCTTTGTTTTTGATAGCTGCTTGAAATTTCCCCAAAATCTTGATTTTTACATTGCCATATGCATACGGCTCAATCGTGTGCTCCTTTAATTCACTGAGTTTGCCTTGCAAGCAGCCCTCATATGTTCTTCTTGACATCAGAATCCAGGGCAAAGAACTATCTACCTTTAATGTTACAACTCTTCCATTCATCAAAAACACATTGGTTGGTGCACTTACCTTGTTGGAGATTTCTGATATTTCCAGCACACATTTGGTCTGAGGCCCTTGGGCGATGACTGACTCTCTTCTTGTTCTGGAATTCTTGCTCCTGACTCAATACTTTGTACTTGGCCTGATTCTCTACAGACCCTTGCAAAATGTCCCTTCTTCTTGCATTTCAAGCAAGAAATGTTCCTTGCAGGACAAAATACACTCATGTAAATATGACGATTGCTGCAACATTTATAGCATGTAATCTCCTTGTTCACATTCATTTTCTTGAATCCTCTCACTGCTCCTACTTCTCCTTCTTGTCTATTGCCCTTCATGGTGGTCATGTACTTGTGAGTCTGCTCCATGCCTCTGGCTGTCGAGACTGCTACTTCTAGAGACACATCTTTAGTAAGCAGTCTTTCCTGTATCTTCATGTTATTAGTACAACGTACTAACTGGTCACATATAAGTGAATCAGTCAATGGGCCAAACTCACATGTATGACTCAGAGATCTCAAGGCTGCAATGAAATTCTCCACAGGCTCGTGATAATCTTGTACTCTCTGAAAAAACTTATGTCTTTCAAATGTAATATTTTTCTTTGCTTCAAAATTAATTTCCAACTTCTTTTCAGCCATTGGTCTATCTCTCCTTGACCTTCTTGTGGGGGCTGTGGCAATCCGTCGTAGACACTACAACCTTCTGTGCCTAGATTGTGCAGGAGTATTGCTTCCTTTCTTGCCGCAGCAAATTTGTCCCCACCAATTGCCACTAGGTATGTATCAAAGATTTTCTTCCATCTGTCCCATTTTATTGGCAGAGCACCTGGCTCAGATAAGAAAGGTGGGGCGGGGACATGCTAGCTGCAGCCATTTTTAAGTTGCTTAAATCACCAATACCAATGCAATGCCTAAAGTATCCAGTACGCACAACTTTGAAATATTGTCACAGTTTATTTTTCCACTCCTACACCAATCGTGTGTGAGTGCCCCTTTCTTTCCAACTTTGTATGACTGGAGACAGTTTTCATGTGACACTCCCCTAGTGCCGTGATTTGTTTGTTTACTTCCCGGGCCGGGTGGCGGTTGGGCTTGTTTTCTCTACTTTGGAGGCTGTACCCAATGGGATACGAGGTATCAGCCTGATACAATGTTATTGTCTCTCCCAGCAACACACTTGAGCGGACCGCCTCCCTTGAAAATCTGTCTGTACTCTCCTCCACTCTCACTCGGCCCCTCCTCACCTCGAATTCTTACAAGCGATGGAGAGTGGTTGGGCGGGTCCAAGGCTTCACTTCCTTATTCAGCAGCAGCTTCCAACATTTTGTTCCGCTGGGAAAGACGGCCCGCTGTGGCTCTTGGCAGCGCGTCTCACTGCGCTCCCTCCACGGCCGATCCTGGGAGGACGGAAGGCTCCGGAGCACACCGGTGGCCCTTTGCACGAAATGCAGACACGGGTTTGTCCTGTCGTGCAGCTCCCTTCCGTTGCAGGCTCGGAGATCACTTCGTCGCCATTGTAAGAATTGGCTGACACAGTGAGCATAGCAATTTTTTAAGTTTATTACGGCGAGCCCGCCGGAAGAATCACTCCCTCTCCCTCCGTCCTTCAACTCTCGCGGCCCTTCACGCGAACATCGCTCCTTAGAATAATAACAAGGAGAGGTGGGTCGCGTGAGGGCGCTCTCCACAAGCATCAATAATCTCTACAGTCCACTCTCGTGTTTTAGAGAGTCCTCCTCCTCCTTCCTCCAATGTTTGGTTTTGAGAGCAGTAGGTTGGTTTTTGATCTTTTCTATCTTTGTTTTTATGTAAGGAATTAAAATGTTTCACTGCACCTGAATGGTTTTGTGCAGCCTCAATAGCCAGGCTAAGGGTGGGTCTATGTAATTGCACTACTGCTTTTTGTAAGAAAGGAGGTAAAGCGTTGGTGAACTGTTCCAAGAAGGTCATTTCTACTAACTCGTCCAGAATTTTATTGCCGACCGAAAGAGAGACAGTATTTTTAATTTTCTCCCCTACTACTCGGTGGGGTTCACCAGGGTTTAATCAGATGTATCTTTATTTTTGTCAATAAAAATAACTAGTCTGGCCAACTCTTTCAAGGAGTCCTTCTTTGATGGATACGAAGGTAGCTCCAAGGCTAGAAAAAGTAACTGATAGACAGTTTGTCGTTCACCTTTTAATAGAGGACCCAAGTAGTTAAGTTTTCTCCCCATCCCAGCTGTTCAGCTAAACGCTCAAAATTCAAAAATAAAATGCCTAGGTCTTCTCCATCCTGATAGGGTTGTAAGATCCCTTGAGGTAATAGAGGTATTGCTTGTAATTTAACCAACTTTGTAAAAGTTTCTTGAAAGCGAGCTTTGGCCTGAATTTGATGGGCTGACAGTTGAGCTACGACTGTCTCAAAATTGCCCATATTTTTGGAGGGCTAAGGTTTCCCTCTGTTGGGTCTTCTGACTCAGAGAAAAAAGAGTCTCAACCTCTTTAGAGAAGGTTTTGAAGCTGTCTGACTTATCCGAGCATGATTCTGATGAAGGGAGTTTGGTACCAAAAAAAAGGTTTGGGAAAAATTGGGTTTAGGGCACTAGGTTTAATGAAAACATGGGAGGGCCTTGCTTTTAAGACTATTCGGTCCAATTGTTGTATTTGATAGTGGGCTATTGGTAAGGTACCCAATAGCACCTGGGTTTTGAAAAACAAATCCTGTTGGCTAACCAGGATTTGAAGTTGGGAAAATAAGATCTCCTTAATGGTGGACATTCGATCAGAATCAAGGTCTTCAATAATCCTGTTTTCCCCTTCTGGTGGAATGACAATTACTAGCATGGGTTCTCAACTTTTGTCAATGGAGTCAGATTCCACTTCTAAAACCATATGTAAGGGAGGCATGGTATCACAAGTATGAAACTGATACAAAAGGTACAATTTGTAAAACCATTATTGAAGTTTCAATGGGGTTGGGGAAACTACTATTGCCCTATAGCTAAAATGGGAGTAATCTCGACTATCAAATAATAAAACAATCCTGGTTGAGTCTGTCAAATCAAAATAGCCTATTTGTGTACACAAAGTGTGAAATGGACAATATGTATGCAAAGGAAAGTCAGCGTTCATATATAAATAATAAATGTGGCTGAGTCAGATCTCCTCCACATGTTGGACAGCCTAGAGTAAGGCGGTCCCTGTAGGCAAGATGACACACTTTGGCTCAGACTCTTAAGACAAAGGCAGTTCAAATCGTGGATCGAGGCCCACCTGGCCTTCAATTGTAAAGTATTACTTTCCAGTTTTCAAAACAAAGTTTACAAAAAAGTTCACATCCATCTCCCTCAGTCTGGGTCAGACCTTTCAAAGCAAAAGTTCACATCAGTCTCCCTCAGGCGGGCTCAGTCCTTTCACAGCAAAATTTCACATCGGTCTCCCTCAGTCATGGTCAGACCTTTCATAGCAATACAAAACACTTGCAGGGGTTCCCTTCCCCAAGCTAAATTCACCTCCTTTCAGGGGTTTCCTTCCACTAACTCATTACACCTTCAGTCTCCCTCAGTCAGGCTCCGACCATTTATTGATATCGAAGACATACGAATGCAGGTGGCTTTTTTTCTACAGACCTCCGGAGGACCAAGTCGACTTTCCAGCTTTCAACTCTCACTCCTTTGTAATTTGCCCCAGTGCTTCCTGGTCTGGGTAGTTCACTGTATTATGCCTTGAAGTTCAATGTTCACCTTTTACTCTCCCCTTTTTTTGGGGTCAGTTTCAATCACCTCGCTTTTACAGTTCATTCACTTTATCGTTACAAACCTTTCACCTTTCACTGAGACTTTCTAGTGGGCTACTTCCTTTTGCTGGACCACTTTGTTACTCAGTATTGCTTACTTAAAAGCTATTGTTACTTCAAGGTTCATTCATAGGTCTACCTTTATTCGTGTCTCATCCACACGTATGCAGCCTTCAATTTCGCGATATAATGATGCCACTTCAATCTTTCTTTAGCGCACACTGGTCTTTCACATCGCTTGTCAACTCCCCGGCTGTGTGCTTTACTTTCTTGTCTTTACTGTCTTCCAGTTTACAAGTCAATGTTAGAAAAACAGTCTTGGCCTCACCTCCCCAACTATAGCATTCACCCAGGAAGGTCACTGCATCCTTGAAACACAGTGCAGCCTTTTTGATTTGGATTTGGTCTTCTCCACTTGTCTTTCGCTGCCTTTTGGAGGCTATGGCCTCCTTCTGAAATTTCCTGGGGTTTGCCACCGATTGTCGATCTAGAAAAATAGGCACCCCTCGATCACAATGTTATGTATCATGTTGGCCGAAGACCAACCGTCTCATGCATTTAGTACTAAAGATATGTAACCATAAGCTTGACCAAAGTGCGGCCATTTTAAGGTGACTGAAATCGCCATTTTGTTTTCTTTAACGTTTTGCTTTTTGCTTTCTGTTAAACTGCTTCGCTGAAAGAATATTCTGCTTTGCTAGTGCACAATGCAAGGCCGAGGGAGACATGTTGAAACATAACGTAGCAACCAGATAGAAATGCCCGGTCTCTTCCCGTGCGCTATCCTTGAAAGAGAGCAGCGAGGCATCCTAATCAGCTCACAGGTGCCAGCAAGTCTCGAAAACACGGTAGTAATACTAGAAGCAAACATTAAATGGCATGAATTATGCTCTTCTTTGCAGCCCCCCCTTCCCTGAACCCTGTAGAGTCCTGGAGAGCGAGTCGACCCGTAGGATCCAAATAGAAACTAGGAGATAGGAAGGTGTGGAATGTGTCTCTTCCCTCGCATGCAGCTTGCTAAAGAGAACAAAAGCATTATGTTCTCTTTAACAAAGACTTATGTCTGCGGCCTTGCAAAGTTTGCAATTGTTGCTAGAACGAATGTTTAAGATGTCATATTCGTCACCAATGTCAATCATCGTGCCCAATTCAAAGGAAAAGTACAAGGGGCTGTATTGGATGTGACACTACTGATTACAAGATGCTTGTTTTGTATATTTGTACCTGATGTATGTTTTTCGCTCTGTTGCGTCTCCCGAGGTTTGATAGACACACGTCATGGTGCGTGAGACCAGTTGGCCAACTGAATTTACTTTGCTTTGCAATAAACCCTAGATTTTTGGGAATACAACCTCATGTCTGGCGTATCAGTTCGTGTGTGGTGATTGTGCCTTGTTTCCTCATGCGAGGGTCCCTCAGGTGCCCCTTCACCATGGCTCTCATCCTTCAGTCCGTTGCTCTTCTCCAGTAGGTTTGCCTTTGCACCCGGATGTTCTGCCTTTACTCGTGTTCCACCTTGATCAGAGTGTGTCTCTAAGTTCCGTCTTTTATCCATTTGAGGAAAGCTAATTGGTATCAGATGTATGCACTTAGAGTCAAGTGCCTGACTTTGCAGGACACAATTAGCGGGACATGTCCAATGTGATGTGTAACAATTAACATTATTACCCTCAGTCACCCCCTTCCACGGCCCAGTGTTTGTGTTGACCTGGGGGGGGGGAGGTTGGGACTTCAGAGAATTCCATGAAATAGAAGGGATCATGGGTACGGAAAAGGGAGAAATACTGCTCCATATGATTTTGGTCATACCGAACACTCCTTTTTAACATTCTACTTGGTATAGTTATCTAAAAGATGTGTTTCAGGGGTCATCTTATCTGCTACAGTTTCAGGAACTACACGTGTGTTCCCATAAATGAATACTAGCCTTTTTATAACATTAGTGTTAATCTGCTTCACTGAAATCCAATAAACAAAATAAAAGCAACAACATGTGAAAAAGAATGCCAAAAACATAATAACCAAAAAATCTTCCTTTTGCAGATATCTATATATGTAAGCCTGTTTGAGCAACAAAAGAAAATAGTTAGTCTTATTTAAAAAATGCATGTCTCTTCAGAAAAAAATGTCGTTTGTTTGATAAAAGAATGAGTGCTCACAATAAAAAAACTATTTAGCATAAAAAATAAATAGTTTTCTAACCCAATAGATTAGATCAATATTCCTGGAAACAAGAGGAGTATTCAAAAAACGTCTTTGGGAATGTTCAATATCCTTCTCGGAACAGAATAAAGTGATCACTGTCTCTACTTCTTTTGCTGCTCTCACTGCTTATTCGCTATGTTCATTGCCCTTGTCTGGGGTCTTCAAACTTCTTCTTCATCTTCTGGCTCTCAAACATCGACGTGGGGGCCTCGCCACAATATTTATTTTTACATCACTAATGTGTAGCCATGCACGTTGTCCCCTAATCTTCACTGCCAAGGGTGTTGCTACTTCTAATGTATGTGAACCTTCAAGCCTCAGCTTGTGCCAATTTCGAGTAAAGTTTTCACAAAGGACCTCATCTCCAGGATACAATGGCGTAGGTTGTAGTAACTCATTTGGGTCAAAGAGCCCCCCTGCCTTATCTGCTCGTGTCAGGAGATACATTTCAGAGATTTAGTCATGGCCATCAAATATTCATGCATCTTGTTCCAAGCAATGTTGCTCAATTCTCAGCATCTGTTTGAGCACATGTGGGAGGAGCAATCGAGACATTAATTCTATGTCATGTCACCAACTCATGCAGTGTCAGGTGGTGGTCAGAGCCTGGCTGATTATGTAAGGCAGAAAGAGTCTAGATAAGGAAGTGCGACACATTTTTATTTAAGGTCTCTTTTGTTTTTTCAATGCGTTTCTCAAGAGGCTGTTTAGGTGCTTGCGAATGCCATTTGCTTTTGGATGATAACGAGATGACAATTTGTTCCTTCTTCTCAATAGGGATGTAACCTGCTCAAACACTTCATTTACAAAATGGGGTCCATTGTTAGAATGTAGCACTTTGCATATTCCCAATCTAGGAACTACCTCTCGTACGAGATATTTTGCACCCAATACGGTGTCCGGATGGGCACATGCTCCTGCTTCTATTCAGCGGGAAAAAGGGCATACTACAACTACAACATTGTAGCCCATACAATGTAATGGCAGGGTAGGAAATACAAACCCTTACGCAGACCAAGTAGGCCAAGAAATCCTAGACCCAATAAAAGGAAGAGTAAGTGACAAAGGACTGTGTTATTCATTATGTAAAACAGGATTAGCCACAAGTAACAATTCTCAGAGCCCTCAATCTCATCGAGCAAGAAAATGGTTTAAGGACAGAAAATATGTCATCATTAATGTTAGGTCACAATCTTGGTTACACAAACCTATGAGGTACAGGAATTGGTTAAGGGACACATATACATATAGAAGATATAGGGGTTAGTCCTTTCATTGGTTATAGTTTATTTGATGGCTCCACCTTAGACCACCTCTAAACTGATAATAGAGAATACATGTCCTTTCTCTACCTCTGGATTGGCCAGTGCATGTATTTATATGACATTGTTAACAGAGGCTAAGGATTAGTTGTCATGGACTTTTATCAGCCTTCATTACTTCGTGGGTCATCAACACACGAGTAACTGTATTGGAAGGGGGGGAGAGACTCTGAGAGGTCACTTTCCCAATTAAAACGTACCTTCTCTGATTCTCTAGGCCATGAGCCAGGGCTTCCAGCTTTGAAATTTACCTTGTTCTGTATCTGGATTCCGATAACTTTTAAGGAGTTGCTTGCAGGTGCGTTCTTGCACTTTGCATTAATGAATAGGCAGTGTCTTCCCTTCTCGGTCATGTGGGGCGGGACCACATTTTGAATCATTCTGCTAGCTTTTTACTGGGATTTCTGTCTATTTGGTTATGGGCGTCCTTACCCTTCCTGTTGTCTATAGACTTTGTCGAGATATGTTTTTTTCAATAGTGTCTTCTGATTAATGCACATCTGGTCTTCGATGAGCTGTTCTTCACAGACTTAATCTAAGAGAAATGTTTCACCTTTGGGCAGCATCTTCTGTTCTCTTTGGAATTGGCACTAAAAACTCACTTTTCCACTGTAACCCTGGCAGGGGTAGGACATCTGGTTTCTGTGTTGCTCGGCCCAGAGTTTTAATTAGTTCAGCAGGTTTGTCTTATTTGCAGGCTCTTTGTCTCCCATAGTGTCTTCGATTCATTTAATTATAGCCTCACCGTCAATGTGTATTGTATGGCTGCTATTTCTTGCTGCTTCTTGTACATTTTAAGCAAGCTTCTAGGTGTATTTCCCTTGTGTCTTGTGTTTCAGCGTATAGTGTGTGTATGTTTTCTAACCCATTGGGCATAAGTATGTTCTTCATGTCTAAGAGCAGTTTGACCTACTGTTTGCATAGCTTCATGGTGAATGTATATTTGCTTTGTGTCTAGTGCATCTACTTGTGTCATTTTCAACAATTACATTACTTGCTTTGACGCCTGGTGACACCAGGTTCAGTTCGTCTTGTTTCGGCACATTCACCTCCTCTCCGATTACTTCAGGATAAGGCCGGTACAGTTGTCTGAGTGAATACCGCCATTTACTGCCATGATTTTGTTGTTTCTTCGATATAGAGGTGGGGGAGGAACCAACACCACAGATGACACGTTCATCTGTCTTTCGAAATTGCCCCCTCTGGTCAAGATATCAACCACATCTCTCAGAGGTCCTTCTCCCCTTTGAGATCTTGTGGGAGTCCATATCTTTGTCGCCACCGCTCAGGTCACTAGATTTTTTTATGTGTTTATCCATACTCCAGGTCATGTAACAGCACTCCCTCTTTGGTTTGCAGAATACCCACCACCCAACGTAATTACGAGGGTCTTGGAGATAACTGAATTTAGACCTTAGAGGGATAATAGCACTTTTCTTCAACTCTAAGTGAGGTAGATCAGTGGTTGTTTCTGTGTACACGCGTATTCTGGTGTCCATATTTTTCATGATCTTCATTCCCACCACATGTTTAGTCGTCTTCTTGTATTGACTGATGATAATCCTTAGGGTGCAGAATCCTAATAATATCAGCACTAATGTCGCTATTAGTACCTTGAATGATTTTGCCAACCAGGAGGGGATCCAGGAGAACAAATATATGAACCAACCATCATTCCCTATTGCATCTACCTCCTCAATACTTTTCATGTGTCGGTCGGTCAGCGGTGTTATGGCTTTTCGGAGGGTTCCATTTTTCTTATCGTTTACAGGTAGGTACAGCAAGATTCACCAATTATTGTGCAAACCCCATCCTCTATGACTGTTATTCAATCGAGGACATATTTATTTTGTGGGGTCATTAGTCGTATGGCCCTTAGCTCCCCTTTTAATGCTTTGAAGCCCTTCACTGTGGAAATGTTTGCAGCAGCTCCCATCTGATGATCTGCAAACATTAAGCATTAATATGTGTCTGCGCCCCACAGGTCATGGAGGCAAAGACCATTTCCACTTGGCTGAACATCCTGTGCTCACATGGTATTTCATAGAGGCGCGCATTTTAGTTTTTTGGGAAATATAGTTGCTACCTCATTTAGCTCGGTTGAGCTCCATGGATCTTCTCCTCTGAAAATGTGTGTCCATCTTTGAGAAATCTGTAATGTGTAAGTCACTCTGGGGCACTAAAAACATTAGTATGCTTTTCAGTACCATGTAACATCGATTGCCCTAGTTTCGGGGAGCTTCGTGAATGCTCTGGAGGCACAGGCCCAATAGTGGTCCATCAATACTGCAGTGCCTATCTTCATGCCGGGCACATCAAAAATGCATTTGCACCCTTTGTTCTCCCCTGCCTTCATGGTGCCGGTATTCCTGAAACATAGAGTGGTGTTCTTCACAGGTAATATGGATACAGGGCCTGCTTCATCCTCTACCCATGTGAGTAGTTTAGAGCATTTGGTCCATTCCTTGAGACATTTATTGTTTGCATTTTCTACTACTTCTACCAGTACTGTCAGGAGTGCCTGTGCTTTACACCCCATCATCCCCTCGACCCACACCGCTGAGGTCTATAGCTGTCCATATATTACTAGTTGGGGTCTCTCCCAGCACTTGGGCACTCCCAGTGGGTCCTTCCCTATCACATTTGGACACTGCAACATATTTGTTTCTACTGCTGTGGAGTCTCTTTTGTTTGGGCCTTCCAATACATATCGTATCATTGTATTCTTCATTTTTGGGTCATTCATCATTGTCTTTGTTTCTCTGTAACTATCCTCATAGGGAAACAAGCTCTTTGGCTCATCTTCCTTCGAATTGTCCTCTAGTGGTGCATAGCGCTAAATGGGTTAAACAGTTGGCATTCTGTGCAGGCATTTGTGTCACCACAAATGTCCTGGAAGCACTCATGGAGAAGGGAATGAGAGAACACACTTAACAGCTCTCATCAGATGTCTCCCTCCCCGCCCCGAGTCATGTGTTGATACCACATATTATTGGTTACTCATGTGGAGTTGACATGCAGGCACGTACATGTCGGAAATCTTCCAAGTCTCTTCATTTTAGTCTTTTACTCTGGCTAAAGAGAACAGAGAAGGGTAGGAAGTTTACTTCATTCGTTAGAGGAAAAGGAAGTCACGTTAGTATGCTCTGGTTGGGATGCTTGGTAAAGAACTAATTATCGTAAGGCAAAAGGGAAGGAGAAATAAAATAAACTAAATTTAAAGAATGTAGCTATAATCATAATTGCTACTGTGTCCACCTTCTGAAAAGGAGCATTCACTATTGGTTGTCTGCATGCTAAGAGCATATATTGCACAAAGGTGAATACCCCCCTTTTTTCTTATTTCTTTACTGGCAGTACTGTTCCGTATTTGTACTCTTCTTTTATACTCCAGCTGTGAGTGGCTGCACCTGCAAAGAAAGGTCTGCACTTATAGTATAAAACAATCTTAATGGAAAATGAATTGAATAATTATTGCTATAAGTATTTTCTGGACAATAGGATACATCATGGTATTTTCACAGAGCGTCTCCAGAGTGATGTTTTGAGATTGGAGAGCTGGGTAAAAATGTACTATATAGGAAAAGATTGCCTGGGCTAATTCTTGCAGGGATGACATTGGATGTTTGCTCAGTTCTGTGCAAGCCGGTTGCTTGTGTCAATAAAGTTCCTTTGGTAAGTGAAGAGAGGGTCCCTAGAATGCCCCTCCTCACCCCCGTAAACATGACTGCCCGGAGAGTTAAGAACGCACAAAGCACCTCGCTAATTGGACATCCCCCAGGAGTGCCATTGACATTCACATATGCAGACAGATACCCTCTTAGACAAACATTCAAACATTATCCACTGGGTGCCTCAACACTGGTCATGGACCCAAATGCCTCAATGGATGACGTTGACCAATGCTGAGAAACAATTGTTCTGACATCATTAGTGACACCACGACATAGCCACGTTAGTCACAAAGTAAGCTTGCAGCCATGCACCAAGTTACACGAAGAATGCAAATGCTCACAAGAAGAACATGCTTACACAGATCTGTAGATAGAGAACAGAAACATATACATTCTGTCAAAACCTTTTATTATTTTACTTATTAGCCAAGTGCAGAAACTCTGAACGCAAGGCAGACAAACAGATGCAGAGCAGGCTTGAAGATGCTTATTGCAACTAACCCTATGGAACCACAGGATCAGGTAAGGAGACTGGAAGGACCACATATTACTAATTATAAGAACCGTAGTACGATATATATGTAAGGGAACCATAGACCAACTGTAGTGAAGTGACATGAAGCCACAGGCCTAAACGAGAAATGAGGGAAAGCAGAATTAGGCTGCACGAAGCACGAAGCCAAGGCTTGCAGCCAAAATTCAAAGACAAACAATACATACCAAAACTAAGACACAAGGAGCCATCTGCAGAAAACTAGAATGCAGCATCATAAATTGCATTCCAGCAGGCTCGATTCTGCGGTCCTCAACAACGTGGTGCAGCAGAACCAGACAATGGCCATTCACCTGCAGTGGGAAGATGGACGGTTCTCAGCAACACAGACATGAATTGAAATATAGACTCTTTAACAAAGTTGCAAGGATGTGGGCATTCTCACAGGCTGAAGTGGTAGTACTAATAGTTACATTGGGAATACATAGGGCCTCATTACAAGTCCAGCGGTAACCCTGGCGGGTTGTCGCAGGGCTTGTAAGATTCACCAGCGCCCTGCTTGTCGGTAACACCGGGGGATATCAACCCTGGCGTTCCGGAAAGTCAGGCACCAGTAAATTGTATTTCCCCATTCCCATTGAGTCCCATGGAAATGGGGCACATGGAAGCACCAGCACTGTTAATAACAGTGCCTGTGCTTCCGTTACAGCTTGCTTACCATGGCCGCTGTGTCTGGCAGGGTCTACCCTGTCGGGCACAGCCGCTCCGGCAGGCAAACCCATAGTGTGCTGGTCCAGAAACAACAGTGCCGTAGGCTTACCGGCACCATTGCTTCCAAACCGGCACACATGTAATGAGGCCCATAGTATTTCTCGTCATCTAGAGAAGCGGCACCGAGCGCTGAGAACAGAGCTGGATCCCAGGCCTGGGGAGATTAACTCCAACCAATCAGGCAACACAAATCCAGGGGTGGATGGCAGAGGGCAAGGGCCAATGGTAATCCTGTGACCCTGCAACAATGTAATAGATTGTTTCTTGGGGAAAAGGCAGGCCAGCCACCTGACATGTAAGGACCAATAAAACAATATCTATAGGAGTTGTCCATAGGTGATACCACCCAAATCACCCAACCAGGCAGACTCTTAGGTTTTTTTGGGAAGGGCCCATGGTGTGGCATCAAAATGAAACAAAATGGCCCGACACAGGCTGAGGAGCAGTGATTCTGGGAATCTTTTAATGACCTGTATGATCCCTGTCTGTTCATGCACTAAACAACAGTTCTAACTTGCCCATGGCTGAATCCACCGTTTGTGTACTGGGAGAGCGTTGTTGGGCCCTGGGAACTGAACCGGTGCGCTTGTAGTAACCCCCAGTCCCTCTGGCATACCTAAGCCAACACAGTGTTTTTATGTTTGTTCTCCTACGAGCTGCAGTCAGTTCCTCGTAGTCAACCTCATCTATGTTCTTATTTCTTCCACCTTCTCTTCGGCTTCAGGGGTTGCTCGCAGGGGGGTCTTGCCCTATGTAGGGTTTAACATCACTGAGGAATAGCCAGGCTTGCCTTTCTTGAATCTTGATGGCTGTGGGGTGGTATTTTCCACTAGGAATGGGCAGTGAAACCTGGGTTTACTCCATGTTCTACATACACTTTTTACAAGAACCAGATCTACTGGGTATAACGCAGGAGGTTTGGGGATAGTTTGTGAGTAGTGTTGTTGGTCATCTTCCACGTTCTTCTTTGACCCTTATCTGTTGAGACATAAACAAGACACGTGCAGTCAATGCAGCCAAATACTGATGCATTTCTGATCCAAGAACACTATATGTACTTTGGGCATCTGTTAGTGCTCTAGTGGGTGGCACAAGAGGTGTGTGCATACAGTGTCCCGTCACCAGCTCATGAGGCGTTAGATGATGGTCTGAGCCGGGCTGATTGTGTAATGCAAATAGGGCAGAGGGTCCATTATATTTTTGCTATTCTTTCTTTGAGAAGACCGTTGAGCCTCTCACAAATTCAATTTTCCTGTGGGTGATACGCAGATTGAATGTATGCTTAATACCCAGTAGTACTGTAATGTGTTTGAAGAGTTAATTTACAAAATACGTTCTATTATGAGACTGTAGGACCTCGCAAACCCTCATCCAGGGAAGGCATCACATACAAAGAATTTGGCAGCATGCATGGCATCAGGGTGGGTGCATGGACCAGCCTCAATCCACCTGGAAAAGGGGCTTACAGCTACCAGTAGGTAGCTATCGCCATTACAGGTTTGTTTCATGTCAACATAGTTGATGTGTAGGTGGTGGAAAGGTCCAGTAGGATGGGGTATTGCTCCTTTCACTACTCACAAAGTGTTTCCCACAATTAACTGTTGACATATCCTACAATTATTCATAAACACAGACACATGCTCAGTCAAATTGCATGTAAACCAGTTCTCTGGAATCAGCGCTGCAAGACATTCTTGTGTTGTGTGTGTAGGGTATTGGAGCTGTTCTAACACTACTTTTTTTAAAAAATATTTTTATTTTATTTTGAAGTCAAACAAACACACTCAAACTGTTTCATTACATAGAAAGCATCATTAGACCAACACATTTTCATTAGAACTCCCCAACCCCCCCCCTTGAACTAGAGCCGGTTCTCACATGTCATTTACAGGAGCATCATCAGGTAGCACAGTACTTAGGCAGTCATCATCCGGGTCCACTGTTCCGTTGTTACCCTGATGAGGGTTTGCCATAGAGGCCACCAATTTCCGCCAGGCCAGCAAGGGCCCTACTTCCTCTTCACCCCCCCTAGTGACCGCTTCAAACCAGACTACAGATTCAGCTTCCGCCCACCTCAAGAGGTCCGCCCACCATAGCTCCACCCTAGGTCTGTGGGCTGCCTTCCAGCCCATGGCAATCCTGCGCTTGGCCAAAACACAAGCCAGGTCCTTCATCTTGCTTATGTGTTTTGAATATCGGGGTCTAGGAAAAAACCCAAGCATGCATGACCAGGCCGATTCCACATCCAGCACCACCCCCCCCACCAGCCAGTTTCGTCTTAACCTCGTCCCAAAATCTGTGCACTTCCGGGCAAGCCCAGAACATGTGTAGCAGTCCCGCATTCACCTCCCCACACCTGGGGCATTGCTGCGTAGCTGATCCCCCAAACTTTGCAATCTTCCCGGGAGTCAAATAAGCCCTGTGGGTAACGTACAATTGAAGTTGTTGGAATCTCGCCTTCCGGGACACCTTTTTATGGTACCTCTGGGCCCATTCCCATTCCCCGTCTGTCATGGGTCCTCCCACCTCTTCTTCCCAATCTTGTCTCAATTGAAGCAACTCCTTCCCTGCCCTTACTCGCAGGAGCTTGTATATCCTCGATATTTCGTGCCCGCCCTCCGATACATCATACATAGTTTCCAGGGAGGCCATCTTTCTCTAGTCTTTTTCACAAGCCTAGTGTAGGTTATATATTGGCCACAATGCACCCCCGTCTCTTCCTGCAACCTCTGAAAGTCCAATGCCTCCCCTTCCTGCCAAATGTCCCCGAGGGCGGCCAGGCTTACCTGTTCCCAGTATCTACATACCGATTCAAGTAGTTGAGAGTCGCTCCCGCACATCGCCGCCATAGGGCCCTGCCATTGAGTACGGCTCTGAATCCCTCCCAATCTTCCATGTCCTGTGCCAGATCTCCCAGCCCAGCCTCAGTAGCCGCCCCCTGCCCACCAGTTTGTCTCTGCGCAACCACACCACTTCCATCAGAAAGTATGGGGCTGAGTCTCCACGCAGAAGCCTAGCTTCCGCCGCGTCTTCAGCCGAAAGCCACCAGGCCACATACTGCAACTGCCCCGCCAGGTAATAGAGTTCAAAATTAGGCAGGCCTATCCCCCCCTTGTCACATGGGTTCTGGAGCTTCCACAGAGCAACCCTATTCCTAGAGCTGCCCCACACGAAACCCCTACACACGCTGTGAAGTTTCGCGAATAGGCTCCTAGGTATCAAAAACGGGACATTCACGAAAAAGTGCAAGAGTCTGGACAGGATCACCATCTTGAGCAAGGCCGCCCTCCCCATCATGGTCAGGGGCAATCTAGACCAAAATACCATGCTGTTCTTGATCCCTTCTATCGCTTTTTCCGTGTTATGCTTGTGTTCTGCCTCGACCCTGTGGTAAACATTTATTCCCAAATACCTAAATGTCACAGGCTGCCATGGTATTGGCAGGACAGGCAGCCTCTGTACCGGGACATTCCTGTATCTGCCCAATGGAAACAGACTAGACTTTCTAGGGTTCACCGATATGCCCGAAAGGGTGGCGTACCGTTCTATTACCTCCAGCACATACACATTTCTTCTGGATAACGCAAATAAAGGAGCATATCATCCGCGTATAGTGATATCAGGTGCCCTCCACTGACACTGCTTATGCCCACCTCCCCATATTGTTGTCGCAGGCATATTGCCAGTGGCTCTAATGTCAGTATATATAGCATGGGTGACCAGGGGCATCCCTGTCTGGTCCCCTGCAAAGTTGCCAGGTATCTGAGACTGTGGACCCTGTTTTCACTCTCGCCATCGGGGTGCTGTAAAACAACTGGACCCATCTGAGGTATCCAGGTCCCATTCCGTACCCCTTCAGGACCGCTTTCAGCCAGGGCCATCGTACCGAGTCGAAGGCCTTGACCGAATCTAACGACACTATGGCCAACTCGCCCGTGTCCTCCTCAGTTTGGTCAATGATATGGTGTAGCCTACTGTGGTTATCGGTGATGTTCCTGCCTGGAACATATCCCGTCTGATATGGGTGTATCAGTTTCCCAATCACCTTCTTCAGTCTATTAGACAGCACTGCCGTAAGTATTTTGCTGTCCTGGTTAAGCATGGACAACGGTCTGTAAGACCTGCACTCCACGGCCGGCTTGCCTGGTTTCAAGAGTGGGATGATCACAGCCTCGCGGAGGGACAATGGGAGTTCCCCCTGCTCATAGGCCTCATTGAAAGTGGCAAGCAGTGGCTGAAGCAGCTCTTGCTTGTATGTTTTGTAGAACTCACTAGGCAGCCCATCCGAACCAGGCGGCTTGCAAGTGGGCAGATTCTGAATCACCACCTCCAGCTCATCCGAGGTGACAGGTGCGTCTAACTCTGTGCGTTCTAGGTCATCCAGGGTGGGCAGCTCTATGTCCTCCAATGTGTCCAGTATGTCTTGGCACATATCCTCCCCCGTGTCCTCATACAAGTGTCTGTAAAACTTAGGGAACTCCTCATTTACCCCTTCCTGGGTGTTGCAGGTGCAATCTCTCTCATCCTTAATCTCACTGATCACCGAGCGGGGGGTCTCACTCTTATACAGCGAGGCCAGCAGTCTGCCCAGCTTGTCGCCCACTGCGTGTATCCTCTCCGTATATTTCCTGTAATTTAGTCTGCATAGCCTATCCCAGAGTGCACCGCAGGACAACTGTAGCTCCTTTACTATGGTTCTGTTATCATGAACGGTGTTCTCATAACGTGTGAGATCCTCTAGCTCCCTTTCCGCTTCTTGGAGTTTCCCTTTCGATACCCCCCTGTAGCCCCTTAGCTATGGAAATGGCTACCCCACGCACCACCACCTTTAACGCTTCCCACAGTGTGCCCACAGAGCTTACGCTTCCCGTATTTATATCAAAGTATTCTTCAATGGCATCCCTCAGACCCTCCCGGAACCCCTCGTCTTGCAGAGCCTCGGTCCTGAGTCTCCATGTAGGGATCCACGGTCTTGGGGGCTGGTGTCTCCAGTCTACCACCAAGGGCGAGTGGTCAGATAGTACTCGGGCCTTGTATTCTGCTCCCTCTATGTCTCTCACTATCTTGGCTGTTACAAACATGTAATCTAGCCTTGTGTGCAAATCATGTGGCGCTGCAAAGTGTGAATACTGCCTATCCGTGGGATGCAGCCTTCTCCATGCATCCTCTAGGCCTAGGTCTTTCAGTAAGGTACCCAGCGCTTTGGCCGCCGGTGCCGTTTTCCCTACCCTCTCCTTGGACCTATCCATTCTGGGATTCATGGTACAGTTAAAGTCCCCCCCCACACTACCGTACCCCCTGCCAGGCGGCCAAGTTTACTGTAGATGGTCCTAAAGTAAGCCGTTGTGTCGTTATTGGGGGCGTACAAATTTATGATATGCACTTCCCTGTTTTCCAGGAGACCCGTTACCACCACCATTCTACCCTCCGGGTCCACCGTAGACTCAAGCACCCGAAACGGCACATGAGGCACCACCCAAGTAATAACCTCTCACAACATTGCCCTTCCATTTTCTCCTGACCACCTCCAGCCTTTCCCTAGTAAGGTGAGTCTGCTGCAGCAGGGCTATGTCTACACGCATCCTCTTTAAGTACAGCATCACTTTATTACGTTTCAGGTAGCTGTTGAGGCCCCGTACATTCCAAGTCACAATTCTGAGATTACCCGATGCCATCTGGTTGGACTATCCCCATCCCATCCCTTCCCATAATGCTCCCCGTACTAGTTCATTTTCTGGCTCTCTCCCTTCTATTCACAAACAATACACCCTTCCCCCCCAACTTCACACCACTGCACACAACTCCCCCTCCCTGCCAACCCCCAACAATAGCCCAGCTCCATCCCTGGATCTCAGGCCTACCCACGTCTGGACCTGTCTCGTATCCGAGGACAAGGACCCCGCGGGGCGTCACCTATCTAACAGTGACCTAACTAAGTGTACTACTATTGGGTTCAGATGGTGCTTCCCAGGAGCTCCCAGTCATCTTTTTAGAAGTGCATTCAACGGGACCCGCCGGCAGATACCATGACTTCCTCCCCACAAGCACAATATCGTACTATATTCCAGTCCCAATGTCATAACTATGGCCTCACGGGTGCCTCAGCAACATGCTACTTATCTCCAGCCGCTTCTGTCTGGGCATCCGGTTCCTGAGGTCGACCCTGCATATCCAGCCACTCCATCGCTTCGGTCGGCGTCTCAAAGAAGAGGGATCTGTTCTTATAAAACACCTTTAACCTAGTGGGGTAGAGCAACATGCTTCTCTGAGCCTCCTTTTCACCGATCCAAAGTTCATTCGACTCCGCTGTACAAGCAGCGTATAGTCCGGATACGCCGTTATTTTTGCTGACCCCCTTTCTATCGTACCTCCTTTCCGGAAAAATTCGACAATCTTTTCGCGGTCACGATAGTTCAAGATCTTCGCGATCAACGGCCGCGAGGGGGCTCCTGGGGCTGGTCTCCTGGTCAGGGCCCTATGCGCCCTTTCAACCGCAAACCCCTGGGTCAGCTCCCCGCCTGAAATCTCCTGCAAGAACATGGTTTCAACGTATTCCATGGGGTTTGGTCCTTCCATTCCTTCCGGAAAACACCCACTATGCGAATGTTGTTGCGCCTGGTGCGCCCCTCTGCCTGCTCTGCTCTTTCCTCCAGATTGCCCACTCGTTGCACGAGGGCATGAAGCTCCTTAGCATGTGCATTGCATGCCTCCGTGGTCGGGGCCAACTCTTTCTCCAGATCCCCAGTGCGCTCCGCGATCGTTCGCACGTCCTGTCGCAACAGGTTCGCCCTCTTCTTGGACCGCTCCGATCTTAAGGTCTAGGCCCTCCTGCAGCTCTTTCATGGCCAGGCCCAACTTCGTTTCCCAAGCCACCTTCAAGTCGGCAATTGCTGCCAGCACCTTCTGGATAGTACCCGGTGGGTCCGTCGCCGCCGCAGGGATCTCTTTGCTCTTGCCCCCCTTCCGCGCCCGGGTCGACCTGGCGTAGGCCTCCATCGTGGGCTGCTTGATCTAGGGTCGCACCACCTTAGAAGACATCCTGCTGCGTCGGTTGGGCACACGCACCCAGCTGTGTCTCCGGCGCTGCGGAGCGCCTTGCGGGGCACTTATGTTCTTGCCACCAGCCAGAGACGCATGCAAAGCGTCCCTCTAGTTGGGCTCGCCCCGCTCCGGCCGGCTCTGTCTTCCTCAGCTCCACGGATCATTTATGGCCCTTTGTCCATGAGCGGCCATCTTGGGTGCTGCCCTTCCATTGCGCGACCGCCACCTTCTTCAAAGTCCAGTTCTGTGGATATGCAGTCTCGCTGGTGGGGAGGACACTCACCGTGTGGCCCCACTTTCATGCACCCTTGGATGTCCGACGAAAACCATCACTTCTTCCCAGGATCAAAATGGGATCATCGGGAGCTCCTCCAAGGAGCGTCCTCTCATGTATCCATCAAGCCACGCCCCCGTTCTAACACTACTTTAAGTAATGTGAGAGGCATCACCTGGCATGCCAGTGTTATCTTGTGACCACAGTGCATCATGGGGGATATTGAGCACCCCTGATGTTTCCATAATTCTTATTCCTTTTGAGGTGCAACCCTGTATTTCTACAATCTGTGCTTTAGGCAGTGAATTAAAGCCTTCTCTCATCACAATGCTATGTGCTCTTGTGTATTCATTAAGTTGTGTGTTGAATTCAGAGATCTCTGGGAAAAGTGCAGCTTTTTTGGCCTCTGTGTCTTTGGGTTTGTTGCAATGGGACATTACGTTTCTTCCTTTAGTATGGGCCATGCACTTCACCACAGCGATAGCTGATGGTAGCTGTAGTGCATCAATGAGTCTGGAAAATAACAGAGTATACTGCATTGGTGAGTCATCTGCCCGTAGGAAGCCCTGCCTCTTCCACCCTGATAGACCTGCACATACTGTTGATGTCACATAGGCCAAGTCAGAGTACAATGCAATTGCCACATACTCATGCATTTCTAGGGCTGCAATAAGTGCTACCAATTCCGCTGCTTGTGCTGTGAAATGTAAAGGCAGTCTTCCACTTGCTGCCAATTTGAAACCTCTATTTTGTTGCAATTTTATGACTCCAGTCCTCATATATCTTTCCCCTGAAACTTGATCAATAGTTGAGGACCAGTCAATAAAAAGTCCCCCCTTCCAAGGGTGTTTTCGCTAATGTGGGGTATTGCGTCATAATGTTCTGTGTATTTAGTGCAGTCATGTGCGTAACCTACTTCTTCCACTGGCTCTGCTTTTAATGTTGCTGGGTTTACCACCCTACACCTGATGTACTTTATCACTGGGTTTGATAAAAATCACTTCATAGCCAGAGGCTCTTTGAGTCGTTATTGTCCCCTTTGGTTTTTCAAGAATTGCGAACGGGGCATGTTCCACATACAATATTACTTCACACCCCATTGTAATAGTTGTTGATTTCTCAATTGTGAAGGCTGCAGCAGCCAGAGATTGTTTGCAGGGATAATGGACTCTCATGACTGGGTCCACAGGTCCGCTGTAATAGGCCAAGGGATTGTGTCCTACAGTGGTATTTTGTGTGAGTATTGCTGTCATTACCACCCCATTTAAGTGAAAGAACAAAAATAATTCTGCACTTTAATGCTGTTTCCCCTGGACTGGTGCAGAGAATATTGCCCCCTTCAATTCGCCAAAGGCTTGCGCCATCTCTCGTGTCCACACTATGAGTGGATTGTCCTTCTGGGCTTCCTTGAGCCTCTAAACAGGGGCCTTACATGTGTGCTGAAGTTGAATACCCATGCACTGAAATAGTTGCATAGGACCAACAACTGCTTTGTTTCCCTTATTGTCTCTGGCTGGGGCTTTACCACAATTGTCTCTGCTGTTTCAGGTGTCACCTTCTACCTGTCTTGTGATATCAGCTGTCCAATATACATGACTTCCTCCTGACAGAATTGTAACTTTCCTTGTCTACCTTGTAACCCTTGTCTGTCAAGAATGAAGTCTGCCGAGTCATTTCTACACTGTTCTTCGGTTTCACTGCACACCAAAATGTCACCTGCATACTGTATTATCGTGCTTTCGAGGTGTGTGTTCCCTAGGTCCATCTGGAGGACCTGATTGAAAATAGAGGGGTATCCACAGTAGCCTTTCAGTAAACAAGTGTGTTTCCACTTTTTACAGTGGGACAAAAATTAGGTTAGAACTTGTGACTCCGGAAGGACTATTGGTCCACAGTATGCTCATTATCTGTGTCAAGTCTTCATGGTAAAAGGGTGGCATCTTTTTTTATCAATGCCATCTTCTGTGGCATTTCCCCTTTCTCTATTCTCACCCAGTATGTGAGCGTTATGTCAAATATCACTTCATTGTCCGAATCCTCCTTTTTGATTAGTTCCTCATCTGTCAAATACATAAACCCGTGTCCCTCATTCTAGGCAATCACTGCTCTCCATGTTATCCTCTCCTCATCTGTCCCATGGAGGGTTATCATTTCGTCTCTCACTAGAATGCCAATATAAACTCTCTTGCATTTGCATAGTGAATCCCTAGAGTTGAACACACTATTCCCTGGTCTGTAAAGGAGATGGTCAAGTTAAGCCTACTCATCATATCCCTTCCCATGATGTTAATGGGTGTCTGCTCTGAGTATAACAGTGGCATGGACAGGTCATGTTCCCCAATAGTTATAGGTAGGTCGTCAGTGAAGGGAACCATTCTTGTAGCCCCAGAAAATCCTTGTGTATTCATGGCATTGGCTGACATTGGAAATCTTGCCTCCCTAATGCAGGACTTGGTCGCCCCTGTATCTACAAGAAAGGAAAAGGTGTTGTCACTGATTGTTATCCCAACTTGTGGTTCCTCTTTTGGGTTTGGCATAACAGATAGGATTGAACACATCAATTCAGTCTGTGGGCTGTCCTATTGCGGGTACACATTTTGTCTCTAGGTTACCTGCTTTGCCTTGGTTAACCTCGCCTGCAACTCACAGCACTCACGGTATTCATTGCACATGGGCAAATTACTTTTGATGTTTAATTAAGCCCCATTAGTGACATCTTCATTACTTTACTCGAGTGGTGCATAAGTGGGGTACTGTACCCCGTCGCTGCTTTGAGTGGGTAGAATCCCTGTCCTTTGTTTGGCAGATCAATGCTCTGGGGAGGAGGAGGAGGAGCCAAGGGCACTGTGCCCTCTCCTTTACATTGGTTAAGCATCCACTTCTTTTGGGGTGGCTCTTCCACCTCATCCCCGAAAATGTTCCATAACTCTAAAATTGACAATCTCTTGGGAAATTTTCTTCCCTTATGTGCAACATGTAAGTATGTGGACCTGTGTTGCAGTACTGCTTTCGTAAAGACTGCCATCTTGGGGCTAGGGCGAGAACATCTTATCTGCTGTCACCCTGACCCACTTAGTGTGGTACTTTTGAAACTTGTCTTTGCACCATGGCAGCAATTTGCACAAATGTACTAGAAGATTGTCTCCCCCATAATGGAACATCACTCTCTTGACTGCCAATAATTACCATAAACAGCCCTTCTTAACTTTTCACACCTCCCCCTCTTTTTATCACCACTATCATCCTCAATTACAATGGCTTCCTGCATCTTTCTTCACACCTTTTGGCTTCAATACAACCAAATTCAGGTGCGTCCTCTAATTTTTGGCACTTCTCAGGACTCCTCTCCTTGAGTCGAACCCTCAATTCCACCTTCTGCAATATAATCCAACTATCCACAAAATCTCGTTATTACATTAAACCCACCTTTCCACCTTCTCCGCTGGCGCGGGCAATCTTTACACATATGGGCGCACCCCACAAAACAATACAACAATATAAACTCTGCCAAAAATATGGCTGTCTTCCCGCTCTCCTAGTAAGGTATCCTCCCGTATTTTCCCCACCCCACTGCCAGGGTATATCAAATAGTCTTCCCTGGTCCTTACCGGAAGATGACCAGTAATCAATACTCAATAACCTGTATTGGAGTTTACCACAAGAAATTCCAGAACCCTTGTACTTGGCTATTCACTTCTTCCATTTTTCGCATACACATTACAGCAACAAATAAAAATGCCCTTTGTCAGGTCAATGCTCCATAGTTAAATTCCGTGGATCAGCCAAGGTCTCCGGTATTGTTCTTCCACAATCGGCCACTTGCCTTTGGCCCGGCAGTGCACTCCCATGGAGATCGGGCAGGATTTTCTCCATGGTGGCTTCTAACAACCGCTTTTTATTCACGTGTGATTTTTCCAGTGTACATAGGTCACCTCTGTAGTCTTCGGGCTTGCGGCAGGAAGATACAACAATTCCAGAGGTCCTGGTCAACCATGCGGCTGCTACCATATTTAATGGCAAAGCGGGAAATCCAAGGCCTTGAGCAGACCAGGTAGGCTAGGAAATCCCGGGCCCAATAAATGGAAGAGTCAAAGTAAGTGACAAAGGCCTGTTTTATTCAGCCATTTTGTAAAAAAAGGGAGAGCCAAAAGTAGCAATTCTCAGAGATCACAATCTCATCAAGCATGACAATGGTTTAAGAACATAAAATACATCATCATTAATGGCAAGTCAAAATCTTGGTTACACAAACCTATGAAATACAGGGGATGGTTAAGAAACACATATACATAAAGAAGCTATATGGGTTAGTCCTTTCATTGGCTATACTTTATCTGATGGCTCCACCTGAGACCAAGTCTAAACAGATAATAGCGAATACATGTCCTTTCTTTACCACTGGATTGGGCAGTGCATTTACTTATGAGAAATTGTTAATAGAGGCTAAGGATTGGCTTGCGGGACTTTTATCAGCCTTGATTACTTTGAGGGTCATCAACAAATGGGTAACTGTACTGGTAAAGGGAGAGACTGTGAGAGGCCACTTTCCCAATTAAAGCTTACCATCTCTGATTCTCTGGCCCATGAGCCAGGGCTTCCAGCTTTGAACTTAACCTTGTCTTGTATCTGGATTCCGATAAATTTTTACGGAGTTGCTGGCAGGTGCTTTCCTGTGTTTTGCATTAATGAATAGGCACTGTCTTCCTCCCTTGGTCACGTGGGGCTTGACAAGGCTCTGAATCATTCTGCTCACCTTTTACTGGGATTCCCGTCTATTTGGTTATGGGTGTCCTTACCCTTTTTGTTGTCTAGAGACTTGGTCAAGATAGTTTTCTTCAATAGTGTCTCCTAATTAATGAGCATCTTGTCTTCGATGAGTTGTTCTTCCCAGACTTAACATAAGTGAAATGTTTTCACCCTTGGCCAGTATCTTCTGTTCTCTTCGGAATTGGCACTAAAAACTCCCCTTTCCACTGTAACTCTAGCAGGGGTGGCTGGTTTATGTGTTGCTCGGCACAGAGTTTTAGCTAACTCAGCAGGACTGTCTTAGTTGCAGGGTCTGTGTCTCCCCTAGTGCCTTCCATTCCTTTTATTATAGCCGTGCCACCCATATTTGTTATATGGCTGTTCTTTCTTGCTGCTCCTCTGCATTGTAGACAAGCTTTTATGTGTATTTCTCATGCGTATTTCATTTCAGCGTATACCGTGTATATGTTTCCTAACCTATTCGCATAAGTATGTTTTTCATGTCTAAGTGCAGTTTGATGTATTATTTGGATAGTTTCATTGTGAATGTATATTTGCTTTGTGTCTAGTGTGTCTACGTGTATCAGTTTTAACAATGACTTTGACACCACACCAGGTTCAGTTCATCTTGATTCTGCACCTTCACCTCCTCTGTGATTACTTCAGGATAAGGCCGGCACGGTTTGCCTGAGTGAATACCACCTTTAACTTCTGTGATACCGTGGCGGGAAAGGGAAAGGCTTCATAAATGATGCTCTTCTGTCGTTCCTTCGATATGAAGGTGGGGGAGGGGCTGACACTAAAGATGACACATTCATCTGTCTCTCAACAACAATTTTGGATCTTATCGACATAATATATATGCAAAAACCAAAATGGTCCGGTAAGACTGGGTATTGCTCCTATCACCATTTTTAATGTATGACCAACAATAAACCTTTGGCAAACCAGACAATTAATGATGAAATTGGCGACATGCTCATTTAAATTTGGTATTAACCAATTGTCTGAAAGGGTTGCTGAAAAGCACTCCCACATGGTGTGTGGATAATATAACTGGTCCAGCGCTACTGTGAGCAACTCAATAGGCATGACAGGTTTCCCTGTGCTATCCTGTCACCAAATAAATTCGGCAGGGGATACTGAGCACCCCTTTTTCCTCCACAAATCCTGCTTCTCTTATTGCACGCCCCCCCTGAAATTTGCATTGATGGCAGCGTATTAAAATATTCTTTCATCACCATGTTACATATGTATTTATTTGGGGCAATTGCATATTTTGGGGGTGTATGCTGCCCTTTTTACTTCTACATCTGCAGCTTCCTTGGCGAGTGAAAATATGTCTGCATCTCTCGTGTGCGCTGCATGCCACACTAAGGCAATAACTGCAGGATATTCGAGCATGTCTAGAAATCTCTCTAGCAGGCAGTACTTGCATGCCGTCTGTGTGCATGCTGTACTTGCATGCCGTCTGTGTGCTGAAAGCTCCTCCTTTTCCAGTGTGACCAACCTGAGTTTACTGTTGTCATCACGTAGGCAGAATCAGAACACACAGTTACAGCCTTATGCACTCCAGGTGCTATAATCATGGACCATTTCTGGTGCTGGTGCTGAAGAATGTGTTGGCAATGTTGTACTTTCCACTACCTCAAACTCTCCATCATCCATTGCCTTTACTACTGCCACACCACAATGTCTTAGTCCAGTACGTTTATCTTTCGTCGAAGAACCATCAACTAAAAGAATTATACCCCATCGATACGATATAATATTATATTTATTGCGTGCCTATACAAACATGTTTCCTGGGGCATCCTAGGGCATTTTACCTTACATGGCACACATCATAATAATAATCAATGTAAGTAGTACAAACATGTAGGTTATCTCCCTCCGGCACTGTTTCTGCTATAACTTTTGCAGGATTCACTATGCAGCAGCTAATAATTTTAATCTATGGCTTTGATATTATGGCCTCTTTGCCAGACGATCTCTGGGTAGTCAATGTGCGTTTGGGATTTTCAAGAATGGGAAAAGAGCATGTTCAACATATATTGTAAATGAACAGCTGATTGTTATAGTGGATGATTTCTCAATTATAAACGCTGATGCATTCAATGCTTGCTCACATGGGTAACAACCTCTTATTACTGGATCGAAGATCCTGCTATAAAATGCCGGTGGTTTGTGCCATATTGAAGTTGGCTGTGTAAGAACAGCCATTGAAAAAAAAAGGAAAGAATCTTCACCATAATCTGGGATCCCTAACACAGGAGCTGTGTTTATTACTTTTTTAATTAATCAAAGGCATCTGTAATCTTGCCTGTTCATATAATATCACTCTTCTCTTTAAATGCTTCTTTTGTTGCCTCTAAGAGGGACTGAACATATGTGCTGTAATCAAAAACCATACACGACAATAATTGCAAAGTCCTGAAATGACTGCAGCTCTTTTACAATATTTGGCCAGGGTGTATTGGTAATAGTTACTGCTCTTTCCAATGTCACCTTCCTCCTCTCTTTTGATATTATCTGGCCCAAGTACAATACATATTCCTGCTAATATTATAATGTCCCTTTGTCCACTTTGTACCCCTTTTCAGCCAGTACTGTCAATAAATCCACGTACTCTTCATTTGTGGCACTGCAAACCAGCAAATCATCAACATACTGTATGATTATGCTGCCATTGCGTAGATTTCTCAGGTCTGTCTGCAACACCCTATTGAATTCACTTGGGGACTCACAGTACCCCTGTGGGGACTGACTGTGAAGTAATCATATTCTTTGATAAGCAAATTCATTCATATATTGTGAATCTTCATGCAGGGGAATGGAGAAAAACACATTTTTCAAGTCAATCACTGTAAAATATTGAAACAGATAGACATTCTCTAGAGTGAGCCACGTGCTCATTTTATGTAGTTATTAATGTCTATAGGTTAACACGTGTTTTGGCCTTGAGGCCTTTTTCAAAACCGGACACATACTATCTGTCAAACCTAAATTGTACAACAGAATGAATGCCAACAAATATAGTTAAGCTATTAATGTCAGGTGATGAGGCTAGTGGGCGATATCTTACAATTTTGTGATACAGTACACTCTTGAGGCATGATTAATCAAGATACAGGTAACATTACTCTATCTAGTAATAATGAAGTGGTTTGAGTATCTAATTCAGGTTTTGTGTAATTATGAATAGAGGTATCTAGAAATAACCTTAATTGTACAACAGAATAAATATCAATGAGGAATAGTCATGCAAGTAAAATCAAGTGGTGATGGTAGTGGGCTATATACTACAGCTGTGTGATAAGGAACACTCTTGAGGTATGATTCATCAAAATAAAGGGAATGTTATGCTGTCTAGTAAGGATGAATTGTTATGATTATCTAATTCAAACTTCTGTGCTTTTACTTTGTCTTGTCCGTTTATGTTTTATGTTACGTATTTTCCTTACCTATTCCAACCCCTTCTTCTCTTTCATCTGGGATATGGCTTTGGGATGTTATTATCCATTTTTTGTTATTCTTTTTATCAGATAGTATATGTCCAGTTTTGAAAAAGGCCTCAAGGCTGAAACACATGTTGACCTATGGACATTAATAACTACATTAAATGAACACATGGCACATTCTAGAGAGAGTCTATCTGATTCATGTTTGTTTGGAGGATAGGGAAAACTCCTTTTACACTCTGAGTGTGACTCAGTTCAGGAGTTTCAGGTGCTTAATGACAATACATTACTGTCTCAGCAGAAGCGTCCCCGAATACCCTACTGTAAAATATTGGTCTGTAGGCGGTATGTTACATAAAATCATTGCTGGATTTGGCACCAATGGGAATGCTGCCTCAACAATATTATTCAAAGCATGCAAATCTTGTATGAATCACCAAGGCAGGTTCTTTGGACATGGGATACTGTTTTACTTGCAGTAAAATAGCCCCTTTCATAAGTTTTATTTTGACCGCTACTTCCTCTTTTAGTAAGCCGACATCATATGGATCACTGGTCCACAATGAACTCAACACCTTTGCCAAATGTTCCTGAAAAAATGATGGTAACTTCCTCTCCAACAATATTATTTGGGGAACCACTCTACACCATATTTGTAACTGATATGTAATGCTAATGTCAAAAATCATCTTGTCATCTGAATGATCATCTTCAAACAGTTTGCCATCAGTCAAGTTAGTAAATATGTGTGCTGAATGAAGCAGGTCTAACAAAACATCTGTGGATAATCTCATCAATGTGTCCTGTATTCTTGGAAACCATGCAATAGCACCTGTACCCCACAAAGAAATGCCTCAGGGTTTAGTAGCACCTCTCTTTGAGCCTTCCGACCATAGTATGCTCTCACAAACTCATGCACATTCACATAATGAATACCTGATGACAAACATATTATTGCCTCTTCAGTGAAGGAAATGAACATGTTGGCTTGCTCATCAGATCTCTCCCCAATATGGAAACTGGTGTTTTCCATGAATATAGTAATGGCATTGCCATCTCATTGTCAAACTAGAAATTATATCGTGCCTCCTATTGCTATGAATATATGTATATTGGCCTACGACAAGCTGCTAACAAGCTGCTTATAAACTACATGTGAATAAACTCGCATTGCAAGGTCCTGACCTTAGAAACCATATAAACTGTCATTTTGGGTCAAGCTGCCATTTTAGGTTTTCTTGCTCTATAAAGTCACCATGTGAGCTAAAATGGAAGCCTATGTTATTCAGAAAAGAACTCGATTGTCATGACCTCTGTACAGCTAATGTATAACTTGCCTGCAGGCCACTTGTTAGGGTCATGAGCTGAGACCTTGTCCTTCTGCTGACCTGTGTGCAATGGATTACCTGTATCACTGAAACTGATCTATAATTGAATGAGAACACCTGCTTAACTATATTGTATAAATTAAGTCCTGCATTGCAATGTTAGGCCTAGAGCATACATTATTACCATTTCTTCTTGTTAATTTATAAACCTAAGATGAACTAGATTTGACCTGGCAAGGGACCCTAGAGCAGTAACTTATTTATTGAATGGTTAACCTGCAGAAAGGCTGGACAACAGGCTGGGGAAATGTATAAAAGCCTGACTGTTTCAATGAATATTTGCACTCACTGAGCACACCGAACCACGCCGGAGTTCGCTGTGTTGTACTGAGGGTCGATAGCTATCTGAATTTTCTTCTGTTCTTTTGTAACTGGATTCAGTATAAAATAAAGTGCTTTGTATGTTCCTTTGTAACCTGTGTTTGGTGTGTTTCCTTTTTGGTTACCCTGCCTCATATTATTTCCTTGTTTTCACAGTTGGCGCCCGAATAGGGACCCTCAAGATTGATGCCGGATTATTGATGGTTGACGCACGCTATCGGACCGTGATCGGACGGTGTGACATAACGGGCCCGACTGAACGAGACGCGACACCTCAACAGCGCTGCACGATCCGTTCCCTGGACAATAGCCGTGTGGTCTGGGACGGCATCTTGACGAGGGTCAATTTTTTGAGGCGGGCAGATTTGCCGAAATCACCATACACAAGGTAAAATTTGTTAGGTAAGTCCTTTGTAAACCGATCGGTCCTCCTTAGGTTTGGTCAGGTGAGTCGTTACCCGACTCTTAATTTAACCCTGACAATTTGAATTTGGCGCATTGTATCTGCAGACACAATTATTGACCAGGTAACACCGAGTATTTGAGAAATGCCTGGGAAATTGTCTAGCTGCTTTAGGGCATTATTCCGCAGCGATAGACAATCTTTGGAATTTAGCCGTCCAGCACCACAGGAGGGGTCACCGGCATGTACTATGTACTGTAAGCATGGCATTGGAAGTGTAGTATTTAATTAAATTTGGCACAGACAAACCAGACATGCCTCCGAACTTCAGTGGCCAGTCAATGGTAGTTTTGAGATCCCTCGTATTGAATATTTAGAGTCAGTCTTGTTAAAAAAAGAAGGCCAGACCTGCAGCATTTGATGTTTTGCAAAATTGGAAAAGAGAAGCGTTGCAGCAGCTTAAAAGTAGGGAAAAACATGTGCGCCGTCATAAAACAAATGCTGAAAAGGCGTTGTTATATGATCAGGACAAACAGTCTGAGTCGGTTAGGAATATGGACAGGGCTTTCTCACTCGGTATTCAGAAAATCTATCCTTCTAAAGATCTTCATGTTTCTGATGAGTTTATCGACAAATTGTTAAATGAACGAAGGCCTGGTGCCTCTGCACTACCTCCGTATGTTCCTCTTCCTCCTGCTGTACCTCTTCCTGCTGTTATTCCTGCTCTTCCTGCTCAACCTGTTGTTCCTATTCCTCCGGTTGTGGTTCCTCCACCTGCTCCTCTGCCTCTTCCCATTGCACCAGTAATAGTACCTCCATTGAATTTGCCTGCACCCTCACTCCCAAGTAGTTCTGTATCGCTTGTAGTTGATCAGGGTGCGGGGTCGAGGATTGTTACTCGTAATACTGTTCCTACAGAAAAGAAACAGGATTTGTTTGCATGGGCTAAGCATTGTATGGAGAGAGATGATCGAGCTAATGTTCTTGCCACACTTTCTAATATGGATAATTTTCCTGAGAAAAATGTTTTCATTGAAGGTTTAGGGATTCATTTATGTGTAATGTGGGATAAATTAAATATTGTAGACCTCCCACAAGGGTTGAGGGACCTGAATACTTTAGCGTTTTCAAGAGACACTGTGGAGAAGGTACATGAGCATGTTGAGAAGATATTTGAGTATCGAAAGGAGTTGGAAAGGTTACGGAATGGGGATGACGAAGAAGAAAGTATGTATGTACAGAAACGATTTCTTCCGTGTCGTAAATCGACATCTGAGGAGGCGCGAATTTGTACAAAAGATGCGATTAGATGGATTTCAGACATATCGATAACTCCAGTTGAGGTATATGGCACATACAGTCAATATACGCTAGAAATGCAGAGGAAAGTGATGCAGGTAATGGTAGAGTACCTGCAGGATGAATGTTTAAAGAGAAAGGTTAGTTGTCCCACAGAGTTATTGAGCATTTATAAGAGAGCTTTTTCACTTGACACTTCTTCAACTGCTTTAGTGCTCGACTTAGCTCTGTTGCTTAGTAAGCGTTCGGAGTTGCCTACATCTCAGTTGCCTATGAGAGAGGTTCTTCCGACATTTGTCCCAAAGGTTTAGATTCCTGCCTGCCAATGCTGCAGCAGGTACACCTGCTGTGGACATTCCTGCACATTATGTATCGCAGTTTGTTCACGTCCCGTTTTCACGACAGGAAGTGAATACTATTAGACAAACTATTCCTGACATTAGGAAAAATTTGACAGGGGTCTATAAAGAGATAGAGTCCGTTTTGGAGTCCTCAGTGTTTACCCTAGGCGACATTGATTTGCTATTCACTGTACTCCTGCCTGTAGATTTGTGGAAACAAGTTAGAACTATAGACGATGTACCAGGGTTGGGAGATACATGGGCTAACATAGTTAGGCTTGATGGGGAAAGGCCAGCTGGTGAGAGACCACCTCAGGTGATACTAACTTTGCCTGACAGAATCATTTCAAAACTGAAAACTATAATCCCTGAAAAGAGAATTATTTGGGACAAGCTTACGGCCTGTGTCCAAGGAAAATCTGAGGGTGCTACCGAGTTCTTTAATCGGTTCGAACAGGTATTCTCGGATTTCAGTGGACAAGACTTAGGCACAGAGTCTGGGAAAAGATTATTTGTGGACAAATTTGTACGTGGATTGCTGCCTGACATCCAGTCACAAATTATGTCTTCTGAGAGCGCTTGGCAGGCGAAATCCCAATCAGAAGTACTGCACATGGCTCAGTACTACGAGAACCGTGTCAATAATGAAAAAAATAGAGTCGAGAAGAGAAAAGGTGATTTGAAGACTAAAGTATTGTTACAGCAAATTGTTAGAGGCCCCAGAGGGGGTAGTTCGCAGATTAGAAGTCAGTATGTTCCACAAGGGAATGTGCCCTTGGGTCCTGTGAATATTAACCAGTGTGCCTATTGTCGCCAGGAGGGTCATTGGCGTGCACAATGCCCCGTCCTTCGACAGAGGTCGAATAACACATTTGGAAATATGGGTAGACGATCCAGAGGTCGCCCGGGTGTAGGGGGCCCTGGTAGAGGCCAGTTTTCGCAGGATCCCCAACAACCTTTTTCACAGGATAATCAGACTTCGAGTGTGGATACTAGAAACATCCTTCTGCTGCATATCTATCTGAAGAGCTTCCTTTTGATGATATTTTGATGATATTTTGTTTCGTTAGGATTGCCCGAAGCAGGGTTTGGAACCTACACCTATTCCCGTTAATCAGAAAGGTCCCTTCGTTGAAATGGTAATGGGAAATAGGAAACATCAATTTTGGATAGACACTGGAGCACAGAAGTGCTCCATTGATCATTCTCGGGTTCCAAACATTCCACTGTCAGGGCAAACCAATGTTTCTGTAGGGTTTTCTGGCACACCAGTTGTTTGTCCGGTTTCTTCACCGGTACCTATTTCTTTGGGTCCCTTTACGGACCACTGTCCATTTCTCTTGACTTCGAATTGTGGAGAGAATTTGCTGGGGTTGAATCTGTTGAAGGAATTAAATGCGGTAATTCATTGTTCTTCTGATGGGGTGCGTTTGACGATTTCACCACAGCAATGTTCTGTTTCGCAATTCTTGACTAGACCTTTGCCGCCAGAATTCAGTAATGTACCAGAGTGTTTGTGGGCAGTTGATGACAATGATGTCGGTGTTTTGCAGATTGAGCCTGTTAAAATAGTTTTGAAACATGGAATTAAGCTGCCCCGTATTCCACAGTATAAGATCTCAGTTGAAGGTGAGCGAGCTTTGAAGAGCATTGTTTCCGATTTTGTGCATCGTGGGGTGATTGAGGAGATTGCAGGAGGTTTGTGCAATAGTCCGATTTTACCCGTGTACAAAAAAGGTGATAATGCAATTCCATTTCCTTTTATAATTGATTTACGTGCCATTAATAAAGTCGTTGCTCTGCAATTTCCAATTGTGCCTGATGTGACGACAATATTAACCATGATTCCAGCTACAGCTACTCACTTCAGTGTTGTGGACCTAAAGAATGCTTTCTTCAGTATTCCTATACATGAGGATAGTAGATACTTGTTCGCGTTCACCTTAGGGGGACGCTCATTCACATTTACTTGTGCACCTCAAGGTTATACTGAGAGTCCTAGTATTAATAGTAGGGCTTTGAAAGAGCAGCTTGATACCCTTGGATTGCCCCCTACTTGTACGTTGCTTCAATATGTTGATGATTTGCTTTTAGCCGCTGACTCTGAGAGCTCTTGTAAAGAGGGCACTGTGTTGTTGCTCATCCATCTAGCTAAGCATGGTCACAAAGCTTCGCTCAAAAAGTTTCAATATTGTTGCCAGGAGGTCACCTATTTAGGCTATCTCATGTCAAAGGAGGGAAGAAGATTGACACCTGAAAGAATAAAACACATTTCTGGCATGTCTGTCCCAAATACACAAAAGGAAGTTAGAGCCTTGATAGGTATGGCTTCTTACTGTAGGTTATGGATCCCAAACTTCTCACTAGTGATAAAACCGATGTTGGCCTTGACGAAGAAGGGTATTTCTTCACCATTGCCATGGAATACAGAGCATCAACATTCATTTGAGTTGTTCAAGACTGCATTATGTTCGGCGCCAGTTTTGGGCACACCGAACTATGAGAAGGCCTTTGTGTTGTTTGTGCATGAATGTGATGGATGTGCTTTGGCTGTATTAACGCAGGAACATGGAGGGAAGAATAGGCCATGCGGTTACTACTCTTCCGCCCTTGATCCTGTTGCATGCACTTTGCCAAGATGTTTGCGCGCTGTCGCTGCTGCTGCTGCGTCTGTAAAACAGAGTGAGGGAATGGTCCTAGTCCATGATTTAACCCTGATGGTGCCTCACTCTGTAGTTATTCTATTGAACAAAACCCAAACGCAACACCTCACTTCCGCACGACTGACAAGATATGAATTAATCTTGTTTGCTCCCCACATTCAAATTAGGAGGTGCTGCGTTCTTAATCCAGCTGAACTCCTACCTTTCCCGCAAAATACTGTTTGCGGTGACAAAGAGTCACATGACTGCCTCTATACTACTGAACAAGATACAAAAGGCAGAGTTGATTTGAGGGACACTCCTTTGGATAACCCACAAGGGGAGCTGTTTTGTGATGGCTCCTGCTTCAAACTACTGAATGGTACATCCACAGCTGCTTATGCAGTCACTACATTGAGTACGGTTGTGGAGACCAAGAGAATTACGCATAACTCTGCGCAGGCCGCAGAGATTATAGCATTGACTCGGGCTTGTGAGCTTTCCGAAGGGCTAACAGTAAACATATATACTGATAGCCAGTATGCCTTTGGGGTGGCTCACAACTTTGGGAGACTTTGGTCAGAGAGAGGGTTTTTAACTTCGCATGGCACCAAGATCCAACATGGCTCCCTGATAGTACAATTGCTTTCAGCGCTTGCGCTCCCTGGTCAGTTAGCAATCATTAAGTGCGCAGCACATCGCAAGATTATAGATGATGTAGGGAAAGGGAATGCTTTCGCTGATCAAATAGCTAGACAAACTGCCTCTGATCTCTTCACAGAAATGTATGTTTCAAGGGAGACTGTAGATGCCTATGCAATGGATGAGGGCGTTGGGTCTGTACAGGATATCCAAGCCAATGCCACATTAGAAGAATCCAAGAGGTGGGCTGAGGGCTTGGGGAAACTCGATGATGATGGGTGTTGGGTGGACATGGTTGAAGGGAAATGGTTGCTTCCTAACGCCTATATAGTAATGATGGTTACCATGGCACACGGTCCCACACATGTGTGCGCTCAACAGATCACGAGAATGTTAGAGAAAGTTTGGGTAAATGATAAGATTTCAAAAATTGCCCAGCATTATGTCCAAAATTGCATGATTTGCCTACAACACACTGTGGGAAAGGGGACAGCAACTACAAGAGGTAGCTTTGGGCCTCCTTCTGTCCCGTTTGAAGTGATTCACTTTGACTTTATTGAAATGGAGTGATGTAACAATATAAAATATGTCCTTGTGGTCATTTGCACCTTTAGCAAGTGAGTCGAGGCTTTCCCTGTTAAAGACGCTACAGCCATGACCACTGCAAAGACCATGTTAAAGGAATTCTTCCCACGGTTCGGTTTGCCGAGAGTTATCTGGTCGGATAATGGTCCGCATTTTATCGCTGATGTAATTATACAGATATGTACGGCATTGCAAATTAACAAACGATTCCATTCGGCCAGACATGCTCAGAGCGCCGGATTAGTGGAAAGACACAATGGTATCATAAAAAACAAGCTCGCTAAGACGTGTGCCGGCACCAAACTAAAATGGCCGGACGCCTTACCGATCATGTTACTTTCAATGCGGACAACCCCTCAAACTAAGACTAGGCTCTCTCCCTTTGAGGTGGTAATGGGGAGACCTGATAATATTTGGAGTTTGCCTAAAAGCTGCGCATTGCGCGATGTAGAAAATGTACTTCTCTCCGACTATTGTAACCAATTGACTAAAAACCTGTTTTCAATTTATCACCAGGTGCGAGAGGCATTGCCGGTGAGGTACGAGGGCCCCGGTCACAGTCTATGATCAGGGGATTGGATCCTCGTTAAATACTTCGATAGAGCATCTTGCCTCGCACCACGTTGGAGGGGCCCCTACCAGGTGCTCCTGGTCACTGAGACTGCGGTGCGGGTAGGAGGGCGTTGCCACTGGATCCACAGCAGCCACACCAAACGGATCCCACACCCAGTGCCAAACGATACAGAAGACGCAGAACCCCTTTCCGACATTGAAACCAACGTACCCGAAACGGCAGAGAGTATCGGAGGCCGTTCTGGAAGTTGTAAGGCCATCTTGCCTCCTTGCTCTCCCACTGCATCGTTTGTGGATCATCCATCTTCTGATCCAACTTCCGTTCACTCACCACCTCCTGTGGGAAGTGACGACATCCTGTCTGATGATTCTTTTGCACCGGAAACTGTGAAGTATAATCTCCGCCCAAGGAGATAGGTATGCAATACGGCTCTTGCTGTACAATTGAAAGAATTTGAGGTCTTGCCTTTTTTTGGCCCAGTTGCATAAAGGGTTCTGCTATCTAAGGGTTGTGGGAAAAGACATTAAGAAGACGCGCGACCGGAGTCGCCAGCAAACAAACAATTGGTGTTTCTCGATTGAAGACGACAATGCCCGGATCCGCTACCGTTCGTACTGAACTTTTGGACAAAAATGTGACTAGGAGAGACAATGAGCAGATATGTATGGGGGCCCCGAAAAGGTTTTGTTGTCTACTGGTGATAATCACGGGACTTTTAGTAACTGTTGGCTGTGGGTTTTGGTATTTGGAGAGAATGTACCCTTTCAATGATTTCCTACCTGTTGAAAATATAACTGTTGTTCCCACTCCTTCTGTGCAACTACATACCTTGTCACCTAGAGATCTTTTGCATAGATGGAATTATCAAAATAACACTCTACTTCTAATTATGAATGCTACCCATGCAATCTTTAACAGAACCAATTGTTGGATCTGCTCGCATTTACCGCAACATGGAGATAAGGGGCTAGGTTGGTACATTCACCCTTTACCTTTGACAACTGCTTGTTATGCTTCACTTAGAGCACTGTTCTTTGGCCGATGGAACGATAGCATCTCGGGGAACTTTGATGGCACTAATTTGAATAGTTTTGACTCCCCTGAGATGCTCGCTTTTCGCAAATAGGAGTAAGCTCAATATTGCTTCTATTAGGCCTTCTGATAGACTGTCTCGTCCTTTCCAATCTTTGATTTCCTTTAAAATGGCTCCGATAGGCAATAAGGATGCCGTGCCTCCTTCTTATACTGTTAACCATAGCCCTGATTCAGTTTCTTTCTGCAAACAGAGGAATGGCACCCGGTCAATGGGAGATTTTAAAGGTTGTGCCAACGTTGCAAATTTGACTGGGGAAGACAGACCTTTGTATGTAGGTGAACCTATCTATTTTGTTTGCGGTAATGTAGCATTTCCATGGTTGCCCAGGGATTGGCAGGGAACTTGTTATCTAGGAATCCTGTTACCTGGGGTGTTTATAGCAAGTACTGTAGAGGTTTCGAAGGCTCGTCCACGGCGGGACGAGAATGGCGACACTCCAGCACAGGTTTTAGGAGATGTAGCGAAATCATTCCTTCCATTCTTTGGGCAGATAGCAAATTCCGAGGATATCAGGAAACTAGCGAGAGTACTGGAAAGACCAATCGACCGGACCACAGATATACTCTATAATATGACTTTAGAGCAGAAAGCGATCAGATTGGTAGCGCTTCAGAACCGGATGGCATTAGATGTCATTCTGGCTGAACGTGGTGGAGTATGTAAACTAGTGGGGTCCGCTTGCTGTCTTTTCATACCGATTCCTCCCCAACTATTTTTAAGGCAATACAGAATCTGCACATTCTTAGTTCAGAAGTGCATGTTCCCGAGGGAAATTGGAATCTTAGCGCTTGGTTCTGGGACTTCTTGCGGTCTTGGGGTTGGAAAGTGCTTTCAGTCTTGCTGATTATTTTGGGAATTCTGCTATTTCTTTGTTGTTGTATCCAATGTCTACCAAGTATATGTTCAATGCTAGGGGGATGTTGCGCTCAGGCGATAAGTACAATAGGACATAAAGTGTATGCCCCGGATAAAACCTCTTGTAACGCTCACCTGATTCCCGCAGAGGCGCCGGTCTTGACTGGGTGAATGCCGTATCTTCAAAGGTGATGTGTAACACACGGTTGGCTCTTTGGGCTGGACCTCTGTGCACTGTATTTCTGACTCGAAGAGTAAGATGTCTGCAGATAGAAAATATGGGATTCATGAACTGGGGTTATTGGGTGCCTCTCTCCTCTTCCCTTTCTCTTCTCCTGTAGAACCCCAAAGGTTAACGCCCTCACCTTAGGTAAGTGAACGCCGAGCTCTCCATCTGCCTCGGGGCAGGGTGCCGTAACCAGTTTCTTCACTGGATAAGGGTGCAGGCCTCTTGACCTCAGAGGACTGCTGTCCGTCGTTAACTGCACGAACGGTAAGTTCTGGGCACTTCAAATGTCTTAAAAGTCTTTTGTAATGATATCTCTTGTTTTGCAGGGTTCCGGCGATGGCGGATGGCGGGCTGATGAGAGTTGAGGATCGAACCCGCGTGAGGAATAGAAGCGCCTGGAAGCACGTAAGTAAGCGCTTGTAGCCTGCTTCACGATGCGCACTAACTGTCCCTTTTATCTTGCAGGTACAAGTTCGGAGCTTTAGAGAAGCTGAAGGGTGCTGGAATACCCACTGGATTCGGCGTGGGAAGGAGTAATGGCACGTGAGTAATAAAGTTGCCCAATGTCTTTAAACGCACCTTCTTTTGTCTTTCAGATGCGGGATGCAGCGCCGAAGGCCTCCGGAGCGTGCGAAGAGCTGGTAAGCTTTTGTCTTTCAGATGCCGGAATGCAGTGTGAAGACCTCCGGAGCATGCGAAGAGTAGGTAAGCCTTTGTCTTTCAGATGCCGGAATGCAGCGCGAGGCGTTGGTGACAGCCGATGGACCAGGTAAGAGATGCGCTGCCACTGAAGACCGTAGTGCTAACCTGTTCTTTCTTTGTCTTTACAGGTGCTGCTGAAGACTGGATTCCAGGATGGTAAGCCTTTGTTCCCTTAGGCCCAGGATCAGAAGCAGAAGACACGATGAGCGTTCTGCTGCAGAGAATACCGAGTTCTTTAATCGGTTCGAACAGGTATTCTCGGATTTCAGTGGACAAGACTTAGGCACAGAGTCTGGGAAAAGATTATTTGTGGACAAATTTGTACGTGGATTGCTGCCTGACATCCAGTCACAAATTATGTCTTCTGAGAGCGCTTGGCAGGCGAAATCCCAATCAGAAGTACTGCACATGGCTCAGTACTACGAGAACCGTGTCAATAATGAAAAAAATAGAGTCGAGAAGAGAAAAGGTGATTTGAAGACTAAAGTATTGTTACAGCAAATTGTTAGAGGCCCCAGAGGGGGTAGTTCGCAGATTAGAAGTCAGTATGTTCCACAAGGGAATGTGCCCTTGGGTCCTGTGAATATTAACCAGTGTGCCTATTGTCGCCAGGAGGGTCATTGGCGTGCACAATGCCCCGTCCTTCGACAGAGGTCGAATAACACATTTGGAAATATGGGTAGACGATCCAGAGGTCGCCCGGGTGTAGGGGGCCCTGGTAGAGGCCAGTTTTCGCAGGATCCCCAACAACCTTTTTCACAGGATAATCAGACTTCGAGTGTGGATACTAGAAACATCCTTCTGCTGCATATCTATCTGAAGAGCTTCCTTTTGATGATATTTTGATGATATTTTGTTTCGTTAGGATTGCCCGAAGCAGGGTTTGGAACCTACACCTATTCCCGTTAATCAGAAAGGTCCCTTCGTTGAAATGGTAATGGGAAATAGGAAACATCAATTTTGGATAGACACTGGAGCACAGAAGTGCTCCATTGATCATTCTCGGGTTCCAAACATTCCACTGTCAGGGCAAACCAATGTTTCTGTAGGGTTTTCTGGCACACCAGTTGTTTGTCCGGTTTCTTCACCGGTACCTATTTCTTTGGGTCCCTTTACGGACCACTGTTCATTTCTCTTGACTTCGAATTGTGGAGAGAATTTGCTGGGGTTGAATCTGTTGAAGGAATTAAATGCGGTAATTCATTGTTCTTCTGATGGGGTGCGTTTGACGATTTCACCACAGCAATGTTCTGTTTCGCAATTCTTGACTAGACCTTTGCCGCCAGAATTCAGTAATGTACCAGAGTGTTTGTGGGCAGTTGATGACAATGATGTCGGTGTTTTGCAGATTGAGCCTGTTAAAATAGTTTTGAAACATGGAATTAAGCTGCCCCGTATTCCACAGTATAAGATCTCAGTTGAAGGTGAGCGAGCTTTGAAGAGCATTGTTTCCGATTTTGTGCATCGTGGGGTGATTGAGGAGATTGCAGGAGGTTTGTGCAATAGTCCGATTTTACCCGTGTACAAAAAAGGTGATAATGCAATTCCATTTCCTTTTATAATTGATTTACGTGCCATTAATAAAGTCGTTGCTCTGCAATTTCCAATTGTGCCTGATGTGACGACAATATTAACCATGATTCCAGCTACAGCTACTCACTTCAGTGTTGTGGACCTAAAGAATGCTTTCTTCAGTATTCCTATACATGAGGATAGTAGATACTTGTTCGCGTTCACCTTAGGGGGACGCTCATTCACATTTACTTGTGCACCTCAAGGTTATACTGAGAGTCCTAGTATTAATAGTAGGGCTTTGAAAGAGCAGCTTGATACCCTTGGATTGCCCCCTACTTGTACGTTGCTTCAATATGTTGATGATTTGCTTTTAGCCGCTGACTCTGAGAGCTCTTGTAAAGAGGGCACTGTGTTGTTGCTCATCCATCTAGCTAAGCATGGTCACAAAGCTTCGCTCAAAAAGTTTCAATATTGTTGCCAGGAGGTCACCTATTTAGGCTATCTCATGTCAAAGGAGGGAAGAAGATTGACACCTGAAAGAATAAAACACATTTCTGGCATGTCTGTCCCAAATACACAAAAGGAAGTTAGAGCCTTGATAGGTATGGCTTCTTACTGTAGGTTATGGATCCCAAACTTCTCACTAGTGATAAAACCGATGTTGGCCTTGACGAAGAAGGGTATTTCTTCACCATTGCCATGGAATACAGAGCATCAACATTCATTTGAGTTGTTCAAGACTGCATTATGTTCGGCGCCAGTTTTGGGCACACCGAACTATGAGAAGGCCTTTGTGTTGTTTGTGCATGAATGTGATGGATGTGCTTTGGCTGTATTAACGCAGGAACATGGAGGGAAGAATAGGCCATGCGGTTACTACTCTTCCGCCCTTGATCCTGTTGCATGCACTTTGCCAAGATGTTTGCGCGCTGTCGCTGCTGCTGCTGCGTCTGTAAAACAGAGTGAGGGAATGGTCCTAGTCCATGATTTAACCCTGATGGTGCCTCACTCTGTAGTTATTCTATTGAACAAAACCCAAACGCAACACCTCACTTCCGCACGACTGACAAGATATGAATTAATCTTGTTTGCTCCCCACATTCAAATTAGGAGGTGCTGCGTTCTTAATCCAGCTGAACTCCTACCTTTCCCGCAAAATACTGTTTGCGGTGACAAAGAGTCACATGACTGCCTCTATACTACTGAACAAGATACAAAAGGCAGAGTTGATTTGAGGGACACTCCTTTGGATAACCCACAAGGGGAGCTGTTTTGTGATGGCTCCTGCTTCAAACTACTGAATGGTACATCCACAGCTGCTTATGCAGTCACTACATTGAGTACGGTTGTGGAGACCAAGAGAATTACGCATAACTCTGCGCAGGCCGCAGAGATTATAGCATTGACTCGGGCTTGTGAGCTTTCCGAAGGGCTAACAGTAAACATATATACTGATAGCCAGTATGCCTTTGGGGTGGCTCACAACTTTGGGAGACTTTGGTCAGAGAGAGGGTTTTTAACTTCGCATGGCACCAAGATCCAACATGGCTCCCTGATAGTACAATTGCTTTCAGCGCTTGCGCTCCCTGGTCAGTTAGCAATCATTAAGTGCGCAGCACATCGCAAGATTATAGATGATGTAGGGAAAGGGAATGCTTTCGCTGATCAAATAGCTAGACAAACTGCCTCTGATCTCTTCACAGAAATGTATGTTTCAAGGGAGACTGTAGATGCCTATGCAATGGATGAGGGCGTTGGGTCTGTACAGGATATCCAAGCCAATGCCACATTAGAAGAATCCAAGAGGTGGGCTGAGGGCTTGGGGAAACTCGATGATGATGGGTGTTGGGTGGACATGGTTGAAGGGAAATGGTTGCTTCCTAACGCCTATATAGTAATGATGGTTACCATGGCACACGGTCCCACACATGTGTGCGCTCAACAGATCACGAGAATGTTAGAGAAAGTTTGGGTAAATGATAAGATTTCAAAAATTGCCCAGCATTATGTCCAAAATTGCATGATTTGCCTACAACACACTGTGGGAAAGGGGACAGCAACTACAAGAGGTAGCTTTGGGCCTCCTTCTGTCCCGTTTGAAGTGATTCACTTTGACTTTATTGAAATGGAGTGATGTAACAATATAAAATATGTCCTTGTGGTCATTTGCACCTTTAGCAAGTGAGTCGAGGCTTTCCCTGTTAAAGACGCTACAGCCATGACCACTGCAAAGACCATGTTAAAGGAATTCTTCCCACGGTTCGGTTTGCCGAGAGTTATCTGGTCGGATAATGGTCCGCATTTTATCGCTGATGTAATTATACAGATATGTACGGCATTGCAAATTAACAAACGATTCCATTCGGCCAGACATGCTCAGAGCGCCGGATTAGTGGAAAGACACAATGGTATCATAAAAAACAAGCTCGCTAAGACGTGTGCCGGCACCAAACTAAAATGGCCGGACGCCTTACCGATCATGTTACTTTCAATGCGGACAACCCCTCAAACTAAGACTAGGCTCTCTCCCTTTGAGGTGGTAATGGGGAGACCTGATAATATTTGGAGTTTGCCTAAAAGCTGCGCATTGCGCGATGTAGAAAATGTACTTCTCTCCGACTATTGTAACCAATTGACTAAAAACCTGTTTTCAATTTATCACCAGGTGCGAGAGGCATTGCCGGTGAGGTACGAGGGCCCCGGTCACAGTCTATGATCAGGGGATTGGATCCTCGTTAAATACTTCGATAGAGCATCTTGCCTCGCACCACGTTGGAGGGGCCCCTACCAGGTGCTCCTGGTCACTGAGACTGCGGTGCGGGTAGGAGGGCGTTGCCACTGGATCCACAGCAGCCACACCAAACGGATCCCACACCCAGTGCCAAACGATACAGAAGACGCAGAACCCCTTTCCGACATTGAAACCAACGTACCCGAAACGGCAGAGAGTATCGGAGGCCGTTCTGGAAGTTGTAAGGCCATCTTGCCTCCTTGCTCTCCCACTGCATCGTTTGTGGATCATCCATCTTCTGATCCAACTTCCGTTCACTCACCACCTCCTGTGGGAAGTGACGACATCCTGTCTGATGATTCTTTTGCACCGGAAACTGTGAAGTATAATCTCCGCCCAAGGAGATAGGTATGCAATACGGCTCTTGCTGTACAATTGAAAGAATTTGAGGTCTTGCCTTTTTTTGGCCCAGTTGCATAAAGGGTTCTGCTATCTAAGGGTTGTGGGAAAAGACATTAAGAAGACGCGCGACCGGAGTCGCCAGCAAACAAACAATTGGTGTTTCTCGATTGAAGACGACAATGCCCGGATCCGCTACCGTTCGTACTGAACTTTTGGACAAAAATGTGACTAGGAGAGACAATGAGCAGATATGTATGGGGGCCCCGAAAAGGTTTTGTTGTCTACTGGTGATAATCACGGGACTTTTAGTAACTGTTGGCTGTGGGTTTTGGTATTTGGAGAGAATGTACCCTTTCAATGATTTCCTACCTGTTGAAAATATAACTGTTGTTCCCACTCCTTCTGTGCAACTACATACCTTGTCACCTAGAGATCTTTTGCATAGATGGAATTATCAAAATAACACTCTACTTCTAATTATGAATGCTACCCATGCAATCTTTAACAGAACCAATTGTTGGATCTGCTCGCATTTACCGCAACATGGAGATAAGGGGCTAGGTTGGTACATTCACCCTTTACCTTTGACAACTGCTTGTTATGCTTCACTTAGAGCACTGTTCTTTGGCCGATGGAACGATAGCATCTCGGGGAACTTTGATGGCACTAATTTGAATAGTTTTGACTCCCCTGAGATGCTCGCTTTTCGCAAATAGGAGTAAGCTCAATATTGCTTCTATTAGGCCTTCTGATAGACTGTCTCGTCCTTTCCAATCTTTGATTTCCTTTAAAATGGCTCCGATAGGCAATAAGGATGCCGTGCCTCCTTCTTATACTGTTAACCATAGCCCTGATTCAGTTTCTTTCTGCAAACAGAGGAATGGCACCCGGTCAATGGGAGATTTTAAAGGTTGTGCCAACGTTGCAAATTTGACTGGGGAAGACAGACCTTTGTATGTAGGTGAACCTATCTATTTTGTTTGCGGTAATGTAGCATTTCCATGGTTGCCCAGGGATTGGCAGGGAACTTGTTATCTAGGAATCCTGTTACCTGGGGTGTTTATAGCAAGTACTGTAGAGGTTTCGAAGGCTCGTCCACGGCGGGACGAGAATGGCGACACTCCAGCACAGGTTTTAGGAGATGTAGCGAAATCATTCCTTCCATTCTTTGGGCAGATAGCAAATTCCGAGGATATCAGGAAACTAGCGAGAGTACTGGAAAGACCAATCGACCGGACCACAGATATACTCTATAATATGACTTTAGAGCAGAAAGCGATCAGATTGGTAGCGCTTCAGAACCGGATGGCATTAGATGTCATTCTGGCTGAACGTGGTGGAGTATGTAAACTAGTGGGGTCCGCTTGCTGTCTTTTCATACCGATTCCTCCCCAACTATTTTTAAGGCAATACAGAATCTGCACATTCTTAGTTCAGAAGTGCATGTTCCCGAGGGAAATTGGAATCTTAGCGCTTGGTTCTGGGACTTCTTGCGGTCTTGGGGTTGGAAAGTGCTTTCAGTCTTGCTGATTATTTTGGGAATTCTGCTATTTCTTTGTTGTTGTATCCAATGTCTACCAAGTATATGTTCAATGCTAGGGGGATGTTGCGCTCAGGCGATAAGTACAATAGGACATAAAGTGTATGCCCCGGATAAAACCTCTTGTAACGCTCACCTGATTCCCGCAGAGGCGCCGGTCTTGACTGGGTGAATGCCGTATCTTCAAAGGTGATGTGTAACACACGGTTGGCTCTTTGGGCTGGACCTCTGTGCACTGTATTTCTGACTCGAAGAGTAAGATGTCTGCAGATAGAAAATATGGGATTCATGAACTGGGGTTATTGGGTGCCTCTCTCCTCTTCCCTTTCTCTTCTCCTGTAGAACCCCAAAGGTTAACGCCCTCACCTTAGGTAAGTGAACGCCGAGCTCTCCATCTGCCTCGGGGCAGGGTGCCGTAACCAGTTTCTTCACTGGATAAGGGTGCAGGCCTCTTGACCTCAGAGGACTGCTGTCCGTCGTTAACTGCACGAACGGTAAGTTCTGGGCACTTCAAATGTCTTAAAAGTCTTTTGTAATGATATCTCTTGTTTTGCAGGGTTCCGGCGATGGCGGATGGCGGGCTGATGAGAGTTGAGGATCGAACCCGCGTGAGGAATAGAAGCGCCTGGAAGCACGTAAGTAAGCGCTTGTAGCCTGCTTCACGATGCGCACTAACTGTCCCTTTTATCTTGCAGGTACAAGTTCGGAGCTTTAGAGAAGCTGAAGGGTGCTGGAATACCCACTGGATTCGGCGTGGGAAGGAGTAATGGCACGTGAGTAATAAAGTTGCCCAATGTCTTTAAACGCACCTTCTTTTGTCTTTCAGATGCGGGATGCAGCGCCGAAGGCCTCCGGAGCGTGCGAAGAGCTGGTAAGCTTTTGTCTTTCAGATGCCGGAATGCAGTGTGAAGACCTCCGGAGCATGCGAAGAGTAGGTAAGCCTTTGTCTTTCAGATGCCGGAATGCAGCGCGAGGCGTTGGTGACAGCCGATGGACCAGGTAAGAGATGCGCTGCCACTGAAGACCGTAGTGCTAACCTGTTCTTTCTTTGTCTTTACAGGTGCTGCTGAAGACTGGATTCCAGGATGGTAAGCCTTTGTTCCCTTAGGCCCAGGATCAGAAGCAGAAGACACGATGAGCGTTCTGCTGCAGAGAATGCAGAATAACGCAAAGCAAGATTCATCCATCTGGTGTAGTTTAAATAGCCTCCTGTAGTGCTTAGGTGTCTCCTTCCACAGCCACGCCTAGGTAAGAAAAGAGTTCCTGCTTTCCAGAAGAGTTCCAGTGTTCTGAACCTAGGGAGTGGCTCCTGCCCCACCCAACAGGAAAAGTAGTCCCAAACAGAAGAGGATCAGGGGTTCAACTGGCAGGTAAGTAAGCAGCATGGTCTGCTGCAGGTAAGTCCACCCAAGCATTATGAGCCCGGCGCTTCCAGCGCTGGGACTGGGCATCTTTATGAGCCTGGTGCCACTGGCGCCAGGACAGGGTCCAAAAGGTCCCAATTGGGACTGGCTGGAACTCGGAACCGGGGTTATGGGTCTGCTTCCAAGAGAGTCGGGCAAGTCCTGATCTTTTGGAAGCAGAGATCATGACAGCACCCCCCTCAAGGCCCCTCCCAAACCGGGCTTCTCCGGGGGTTTGGGCTTGTTAGGAAATGTTCGATGAAATCTTTTGATTAGACGAGGCGCGTGGACATATTCTGCAGGTTCCCAGGATCTTTCTTGGGGACAATAGCCTTTCCAGTCAATCAGGTAAAATAGTTTAGATTTGGAGATCTTGGAATCCAGGATGCTTTTGACTTCAAACTCGAGTTCTCCATCAACTAGAATAGGTTTTGGAGATGTAGTTAGTCGGGTTTGAGGTTGCACAGGTTTTAATAGAGAGACGTGGAAGACCGGATGTATCTTCATGTGAGGGGGCAAGTCCAACTTGACCGCTACTGGATTTACTATGGTAGTGATGGAATAGGGACCAAGGTATCTTGGGTTGAATGTGCGTGGTCCTTTTAGAGGTAGATATTTGGTGGATAACCAGACTTGATCTCCTACTTGATATTGGGGGGCTTCCTTCCGATGTTGGTCTGCTCCTTTCTTGTATTGTTCTTTAGCCCTTTGAAGGTGAGAAACGGCTTCCTTAAAGGCTTGGGTGATTGTAGAATGCAGGTGGTCTACTGCTGGTGTTCCAAGATCTTGGAGTGGATCCAACTCCGAGGTTCGAGGGTGACTACCGTATAAAAGAAAAAACGGGGTCTTCCCAGTTCCCGAGTGGACAGAGTTATTGTAGGCATATTCGGCTATCCAAAGGATATCTTTCCAAGTTTTTTCAGTTTGTTGTAGCATGCAGCGCAAATACTGTTCCAGAGTTTGAATGGTCCTCTCAGTTTGTCCGTCGGTTTGAGGGTGGTGGCTGGTCGAAAGTCTCACATCAATTTGAGCCGACCAACAGCAACTTCGCCAAAAATGAGAAATAAATTGACTACCTCGATCCGAAATTAGAACTGAAGGAAAACCGTGCAGTCGGACGATGTTTTCGAGAAATTCTCGGGCCAGAGTTGCTGCTGTTGGTAAGCCTTTGAGTGGAATGAAATGCGCCATCTTGGAGAATAGGTCCACGATTACTGGGATCGTATTGTATCCGGAGCATGGAGGTAGATCGGTGATGAAGTCCATAGAAAGCCTATGCCAAGGGCGAGGCGGGATGTCAATAGGGCGTAAGAGGCCGGCTGGTTTTTCCTTTTGACTCTTGTTTTGGGCGCATACTCCACAGGACATTATAAAGTCTCTGATATCTTTTTACCAAGACCGCCACCAGAAGTAGCGCTTGATCTTTTCCGAGGTCTTGGTCATACCGGGATGTCCTTCCATTAAAGAATCGTGATAACAAGAGATTACCTTTTTCTGTAAATCTGTGCTGGGCAGGTATAACCGTTCTTGGAAATATAATAGGTTGTCCTTCACCGTAAAGTCATTTCCCTGCAGATGCCAATTCTGTATGTCTGCTGGAGTTACCAGTAGCCTGGCTTTATCCTTAACTTCCTCTATGGATTGTGTGGCGATTACACCTAGAATTCTTTGTTCGGGAATGATAGGTACAGGTTTAGGATTGATCAAATGTTCTTCCACTCCCATCCGAGAAAGGGCATCAGCTTTACCGTTTTTTGTACCAGGTCGATAGGTAATTATGAAGTCAAACTCGGCAAAGAATAGTGCCCAACGGAGTTGCCTAGAGGATTGAGCTTTTGCGGTTTTCAAATATTGCAGGTTTCGGTGATCTGTAATCACAGTAACGGTGTGTCGGGCCCCCAGAAGATAATGCCGCCAAGCCTTAAAGGCGGACTTGATAGCTAGAAGTTCCTTATCAGTAATAGTGTAATTGATTTCAGGAGGCGAGAATTTGCGGGACCAAAATGCCACGGGATGCAACTGATTGGTTACTGGGTCCTTTTGTGATAGAACTGCCCCCATGGCAAGGCTCGAAGCATCAGTTTCAACGATGTAGGGGAGTTCTGGGCGAGGATGTTTTAAGATCGGTGCAGAGATAAATCTAGTCTTCAAATTCTGGAAAGCTTGTTCCGCCTCGGTAGACCATTCAAAACATTTGTTTTTCTTTAACAAGGCGGTGATGGGCTGGACTATTCGAGAGAATTCGGGGATAAACCTGCGGTAAAAGTTAGCGAAGCCTAACATGCTTTGAACACCTTTTACGGAGGATGGCGATGGCCATTTGAGAATTGCATCAACCTTCTTTGAATCCATTCGCACTCCGCTAGGTGATAATATGAATCCCAAGAATTCAACTTCATTCACGTTGAAAACACATTTTTCCAACTTAGCGAAAAGTTTGTGTTGAAGCAATCTCTCGAGGACCATTTTCACGTGTTTCCGATGTTCAGTTTCCGATGAAGAATAAACGAAGATGTCGTCAATTTAAACAACAACACACACATCTATGAGCTCTCTGAGGACATCGTTCATAAAATATTGAAAGGTGGCCGGGGCATTGCAAAGTCCGAAGGGCATGACCTGATATTCAAATAGCCCATACTTGGTGCGGAAGGCCGTCTTCCATTCATCGCCCTCTTTTACTCGTACCAAGTGGTAGGCTCCTCTAAGATCCAGCTTTGTATATATGCATGCCTTTCTGACTTGGTCCAGGATTTCAGGGATCAAAGGTAATGGATATCTATTCTTAACGGTGATCTGGTTCAGGGCACGATAATCTATACAAGTTCTAAGGTCCCCTTCTTTTTTTGGAACGAAGAACAAAGCTGAGGAAGCAGGGGACTTGGAAGGACGAATAAACCCATTCGCTAGGTATTGATCAAGGTATTGTCGGAGGTGAAGATTCTCAGGCTCGGTGAGGGCATAAATTCTACTACAAGGAGGAGTAGATCCAGGTATCAGGTCTATCTGGCAGTCATAAGACCTATGAGGAGGTAGAGAGTTAGCCTGATCCTTCCGGAAAACATCTTGGAATTCTAGGTATTCAGGAGGTAACTGGGGAGCCTCCGAGGAAATTGCTGCCAGTGCAACACCAGGTCGAGGGTGACAAGTAGAGACACATTCTGGAAACTGAACCGTTCTTGCTCGCCAATCGATCTGAGGATTGTGCTTCTCTAACCATGGAATTCCTAGAATAATCTGGAACTGAGGGGCCTTGATCACATCGAACACGATCTTCTCATGGTGTCCATCTTGACTTACTAGCGTCACTTCTTGGGTGGTATGCGTTACTGGTCCGGAGGCTATCTCCGTACCATCCACCTTAGTAATGACGTCCTTTACAGCCTTTGGACAAAGAGTCAGATTCATCCTCAAAACCATTTCATTATCCACATAATTGCCGATGGCACCGCTGTCGACGTAAGCTTCAATCGCATGTAATCGATCCGGATGTTCAGGGCTAATGAGGACCATAGGTATCACGAAATGCGAGGTCACGGAACTGGTTTGAACGCTCGGCAAGAGGACCTCTATTCTTGTCGGGCGAGGTCGTTTCCCTGCTCAGAGTTTGTGACCCTGGTAACTGCAGCTCCTACTGCCTTCTTGGCTGGTTTCACCGGACAGTCTCGAAGAAAGTGCCCCGAGTTTCCGCAATAGAGGCATAATTGCAGCTGTTTTCTCCTTTCCTGCTCCTTTTGTGTTAGTGGTCCTTTCAGGCCCCCTATTTGCATGGGTTCCCCGGAGTCTACTCCTTTGGTAGGAGTTGGTGGTTTGGAAAATACTCGAGCATCAAACTTGGAACGATTGGCCTTCCTGTTCTGCAGTCTGTGGTCAATTTGAACGACTAAGTCAATATAGTCAGAACAGTCTTGCGGGGGATTCACTACTTGGGCTAATACATCTTTGAGCTCTCCACGTAGACCTCTATAAAACAGCGTAATCCTTTTGTCCTCAGGCCATCGAGTTTCCACTATCAGTCTGTTGAAAGTCGCAATATAAGCCAAAAGGTCTTGATTACCCTGTCGCAAAGAAAGTACCTCATTGCCCAAGGCCTGCCCCTGTGAATGTCTTGCAAACAGTTTTTCCATACTGAGCTGAAAAGCTTGAAAATCATGGAGAATCGGATCATCTTGATTAACTAGAGGGATCGACCAGTCTTCCGCATTGCCACTAAGGTACAAAAGCACGAAAGCTACCTTAGCTTGATCAGATGGAAAGGCTGCTGGCCGGCATAAGAAGTGCAACCGGCACTGATTAATAAATACTGCAAACCTCTTTGGGTCACCAGAAAATCGTTCGGGGGGAGCCAGAGGTACATTCCCAGGTAGGTTGATCTGCACTGGGTTCGTAGAGGATGTTGAAGGAAGATTTGCCCCTGATGCGGGTAACAGAGTTTGTCCGGCTTGTGACTGTAGCAATTGTCTACCGAGATCGTCTGTTCGCTCCTTGGAAATAATCAGTTCCCTTCTTAGAGCATTCGTTTCCTGACGGGCTGCATGCACTTCTGCTCTTAGTTCCCCAAGTAACTGGGCTAGCTGGTCGGTATCCGAGGTTTCCATAGCGCCTGGGTGGGAGTTTTGCGGTAGGCTTTGCGTTCTGTAACACTCACCTGATTCCCGCAGAGGCGCCGGTCTTGACTGGGTGAATGCCGTATCTTCAAAGGTGATGTGTAACACACGGTTGGCTCTTTGGGCTGGACCTCTGTGCACTCTATGTCTGACTCGAAGAGTAAGATGTCTGCAGATAGAAAATATGGGATTAATGAACTGGGGTTATTGGGTGCCTCTCTCCTCTCCCCTTTCTCTTCTCCTGTAGAACCCCAAAGGTTAAAGCCCTCACCTTAGGTAAGTGAACGCCGAGCTCTCCATCTGCCTCGGGGCAGGGTGCCGTAACCAGTTTCTTCACTGGATAAGGGTGCAGGCCTCTTGACCTCAGAGGACTGCTGTCCGTCGTTAACTGCACGAACGGTAAGTTCTGGGCACTTCAAATGTCTTAAAAGTCTTTTGTAATGATATCTCTTGTTTTGCAGGGTTCCGGCGATGGCAGATGGCGGGCTGATGAGAGTTGAGGATCGAACCCGCGTGAGGAATAGAAGCACGTAAGTAAGCGCTTGTAGCCTGCTTCACGATGCGCACTAACTGTCCCTTTTATCTTGCAGGTACAAGTTCGGAGCTTTAGAGAAGCTGAAGGGTGCTGGACTACCCACTGGATTCGGCGTGGGAAGGAGTAATGGCACGTGAGTAATAAAGTTGCCCAATGTCTTTAAACGCACCTTCTTTTGTCTTTCAGATGCGGGATGCAGCGCCGAAGGCCTCCGGAGCGTGCGAAGAGCTGGTAAGCTTTTGTCTTTCAGATGCCGGAATGCAGTGCGAAGACCTCCGGAGCATGCGAAGAGTAGGTAAGCCTTTGTCTTTCAGATGCCAGAATGCAGCGCGAGGCGTTGGTGACAGCCGATGGACCAGGTAAGAGATGCGCTGCCACTGAAGACCGTAGTGTTAACCTGTTCTTTCTTTGTCTTTACAGGTGCTGCTGAAGACTGGATTCCAGGATGGTAAGCCTTTGTTCCCTTAGGCCCAGGATCAGAAGCAGAAGACACGATGAGCGTTCTGCTGCAGAGAATGCAGAATAACGCAAAGCAAGATTCATCCATCGGGTGTGGTTTAAATAGCCTCCTGTAGTGCTTAGGTGTCTCCTTCCACAGCCACGCCTAGGTAAGAAAAGAGTTCCTGCTTTCCAGAAGAGTTCCAGTGTTCTGAACTTAGGGAGTGGATCCTGCCCCACCCAACAGGAAAAGTAGTCCCAAACAGAAGAGGATCAGGGGTTCAACTGGCAGGTAAGTAAGCAGCATGGTCTGCTGCAGGTAAGTCCACCCAAGCATTATGAGCCCAGCGCTTCCAGCGCTGGGACTGGGCATCTTTATGAGCCTGGTGCCACTGGCGCCAGGACAGGGTCCAAAAGGTCCCAATTGGGACTGACTGGCACTCGGAACCGGGGTTATGGGTCTGCTTCCAAGGGAGTCGGGCAAGTCCTGATCTTTTGGAAGCAGAGATCATGACACCTCTAAGGAGTATGTACTGAAAGAGATCTTAGTAAAATATCTAATGGCGATAGATATTTCTGACAGCTATTCAGGGTGTATGGACTATGACACATGGAGTTATTTGCAGGGAGATCAGAAGTAGTTTAGCACTTGGCATAGGCCAAAAGGAGGGTTTGTCAAACTAGAAATTATATTGTGCCTCTTATTGCTATGAATATATGTATATTGGCCTATGCCAAGCTGCTAACAAGCTGCTCATAAACTACATGTGAATAAACTCGCATTGCAAGGTCCTGACCTTAGAAACCATGTAAACTGTAATTTTGGGTCAAGCCACCATTTTAGGTTTCTTGCTCTATAAAGTCACCATGTGAGCTAAAATGGTAGCCTATGTTATTCAGAACAGAACTCGATTGTCATGACCTCTGTACAGCTAATGTATAACTTGCCTGCAGGCCACTTATTAGGTTCATGAGCTGACACCTTGTCCTTCTGCTGACCTGTGTGCAATGGATTACCTGTATCACCGAAACTGATCTATAATTGAATGAGAACACCCGCTTAACTATATTGTATAAATTAAGTCCCGCATTGTAATGTTAGGCCTAGAGCATACATTATTGCCATTTCTTCTTGTTAATGTATAAACCTAAGATGAACTAGATTTGACCTGGCAAGGGACCCTAGAGCAGTAACTTATTTATGGAATGGTTAACCTGCAGAAAGGCTGGACAACAGGCTGTAGAAATGTATAAAAGCCTGACTGTTTCAATGAATATTTGCACGCATACTGAGCACACTGAACCACGCCGGAGTTCGCTGTGTTGTACTGAGGGTCGATAGCTATCTGAATTTTGTTCTGTTCTTTTGTAACTGGATTCAGTATAAAATAAAGTGCTTTGTATGTTCCTTTGTAACCTGTGTTTGGTGTGTTTCCTTTTTGGTTACCCTGCCTCATATTATTTCCTTGTTTTCACATCATATTCTCCTATTGTTATGGGCAATGTATCTATAAACTAAACTGTTGTCATAGCCCCAGAGAATCCCTTTGCATCCATTGATATTCCTGACATTGGGAACTTCCTCTTTTTAACACAGGATCATATTGCCCTAGTGTCAATTAAGAAGGGAAATGCCTTGTCACCTATGCTGACCCCCACCCTCTGTTCCTCTTGCGGGTCCGGGGTAAGCAATAGAATTGGGCACATCAAGTCACTCTGTGGGCTGTCCTATTGTGGCTACATGTTCCATCGTGTTCCTGTGTAGGGATTCCCTCTCACTAATGTCACACCCCTTGCTCTAGGGGCCTGTGCCTGCAGCAATATGTTTGCGACCCATCGTGCCACTGTATTTTGTGGTACTAGTGCCATTACCTGTGGTTGTACTTGTGTTTGCTGCACCTGAGTTTGTATTGCCTTTTGTGTTTGCAGCACTTGCTGTGCCTGTGTCTGGGTTCGGTTGGTACTGTGTGTAATCTTGGGTATTATAGTCTTGGAGTGCAGCACTCTGTGGTGTTGGATACCCAAATACCTGCTTGGGCCAAATTGCTGCCGTTTTTCTTGCATTCCTCCCCTACTTCTGTAAACCCGTGCAATGTATCTGAGTTTTCCACAAGTTCAGCACTGTGGCCCAAACCCCCCAAATAGTGGTTGTCCTCTGTTAACCCTCCTGGCTGTGGTGCTTGGAATCCAACCCCTCTTCCTCTTGGCACACACCCTCTCCCCCAGGGGTAATAATAGTATTCTCCAACAAAACGTTTATATTTTTGTCCCAATCTTCCCTCATTTCTAACCACCATTTCTCTTAAATTTCTTGTATGTAAGCAGCTGGGTCCTCATCCGGCCCCATTTTTCATGTCATTATCGCACTCACATCGGATGTGTCTTGGAATAATATTCAGAGTGCCCTCCAAACATCTGCTCAACATTATGTCTAGTGTTCTGTGTTGTTACTTCAGGATAGTCTGCCCTTTCTTCTCCCAATATGGAAACAAGCTCTTCATATCCCCTACTGCCAATGCCATGCCTGACGTTTCTCTTTCTAACTCATAGATCCACTTCCCTGCACCTTTACAGATTAGATTATGTTCATCTTTCTGTGGCCAAGGTATTTATTGTGCTAGTCCTCTGCCTTTTTTATAATAAAGGGAATTGAGTAATTCCAGGAGTGCATGCAGGTAAAGCCGCAATTTTCGTCCTGTTTGGCTCTGCTTTAATGCAAACCTTTTTGCGAGCTGGCAGATCTCTTATTCTATTTACATTTGGTGTGTTCCTTTCTGGACTCATTGGATGTCTCTCTGTGAGCTATCTAATGGTTCTCTATTTCTCTTCCCTCCAATTCTATTATATCTGTCTCTCTCCCTGCAGGTGTGCCTGTAGAAGACGCTTGTGCAGCTTCCTCCTCCCCACTCTCATCATCATCTTCCCATTCTGAATGTCTTTCCTGTTACTCTTCATCCTCATCCATTTCCTCAAACTCTAGTCTATTATGGGGGTCCCTCACATATGTCCCACCCACTATCTCCTCCAATACACCCCTAACCTTACTTTGCGGATACTTCCACCAACTTTCTCATCTACTCATGCTATTTCTTCTGCTCCTATTTAGGCTGTCATTGTTCCTTCTTAGAACGTCTTCCCCTTTTCTGTCCGTCAATCTATGTCTGCTAATTATGTCATGAACTTCCTTTCAGCTTCTCTCCCTCACCTCTCTCTTCCTCTCATGTTCTTTCTCTTTCTTTCTCTTCTTGTCTTCTTTATCTTTCTCTCTCTTCCTCCAACCTTTTCTTCTTCTCTTTCTCCTGTTTGTTTCCATCTTCTAATGCTTTTCTTTAGGATTGACTATTCTCTTTCCACCAGGTGTATTATCTACCCTCCTATCCATTTATCTGACACAATTGTGGTATCATCCCTTTCTCCCTGCTTGTCTTTCGTTCTTTGACATTCTTCCTCCTTATGTTGTTGTCATCACTATATGCTGGAGGTTAATATCTGGGGTTGGTATACCCTGCAGCAGCCTTTACTGGGTATTGTCCTGGTACAAGTTGAGGATGGGACGCTGGTCAGAGGAGGATGGGGAGCCATGGGCGGTGCGGTCCCTACGTCATGCTGGTTAAGCATATATTCTTTCTTGCTCATTTTCATTATCTCCTCCTCATACATTTTCCACAGCTCGAGTATACTTTATTTGTTCTGTAATTGTTTTCGATTGTGCGTGGTATGTAAATATGTTCACATGTGTTTCAGCAACTCTTTCAAATGTGTGCAGTCCTGAGGCCACGGCATAAACATCTTGCATGCCGTACCTTTAACCACTAAAGGTGGTACTTCATAATCTTGTCTTTATACCTGTGAAGTGACTTACACAAATGAACAATGGGTTGTCTGCCATAATAAATATAAAACACAATTTACCAATAGTCAAACAGCACTGCTTCAACACTCGCTTAACTTTTCTTTCCTTTTCATACCCCTCCCCTAAATGTTTTCTCCACAATATTAACAGACTCACATCTTTCTCCAAAGCCATGTTCCATGTGTCATAAAATTGCGCTCCTAGGCAACACCAAAAAACACAGCTCACAATCTAAATCACTTCCATTGTCAACAATTGTGTTCTTTTCAACTGACTTTTGTGATTTATTTAGGTTGAGAGAAGTTGAATGTGTTGTGCCACGGATCAAGTGGTGTTTGACATTTTCGTGCAGATTTGTATTACTTTTAATTTAAATAAATATAATTATATGACCTGTACACTGGCCTTGTTCTTTGCTCATTGGTAGCTCAGGTGTAGGGATCCGAGGCGTATTAGATGAATCGGAGATAGTGCTGAATAATACAATCTGGTAAACAGTATTTTGTGAGACACCTTGAGTGGGTAGGGAATTAACTCCCCATGTTGAGGGTGGCCTCTCAATAAACCATTACATACATGTGAAATGCAGCACAATGTGTCAAGGGCACAGACACATACCAAGAGAAAGCACATGTTACAATGTTAAAGTCAACTTGACCCAACTGCAACCTGATGCACATCCATGGTAGGCCTGCCACGGGCAGAGGGGTGGGCAGGGAGTGAACTTGTAGGGCGTACATGCATGTAATGCATGTGAACACAGATGTGCACTGCCACTGATGTGGACACATTGTGGGTAGGACACACAGTGGATTTTTGGCCACCAGTAGTCAACTATGATTGCAAAACTCACAGCATGGCCATGCCAACAACTGCCTTGGCATCTCTCCACACAATCACAAAACAACATACCTCTGTCACCACCCACCCTGTGAGCATGCAACACATACATGCATCAATTGAACAGGCACATGTTAGGATGCCATGGCCCCAATCACATACACATGGCATGCACACACATCAACTCTAAGTACACAGGCTGCGCCATGTCAAATCACATCAGAGTCCCAGAAATTGCAATGCCCCAACTTCACTACGCCAAACATCAAAAAGCATGTGTCACCTCCAGATGTGAGGGAAGCAGAGTCACCCATTGCTATAGTCCGCACAACATCATGTCCATCATCCAAACACATGACATGGGCAGCACGCACTCATCTGGCAGCATTGCCATCCAAGCATATCTCAGCCACAAGTGATATTGCATGTGCACGTTTTGCACAACTGAACAACTACACACACTGCAAATACCAGTACATGTACAATCCACAGATGTCAGAACTCACACATGGGGAGCGTTGCCCAAGGCCTGCATGCCGATGTTGATCTCAGAAACACACAAGCTGCAAACATAAGGGTGTCACTACAGACATGCCGGCACATGCACAACACACATGCACCATAGAGCACTGCACCACATGCCTACTCATCAGCAGACTCCAGACGTTGTTGCCAATCGCAGACCTGGGTATGCAGCTCTGTGTAGAACCTCACCAGGACCTGCATGTTGTTGTTTGAGAACTGGCACTTTCCTGCATGGTGCACCTCGACGGTTGCACCGGCATTTAGGGCACGCAGGACCTTGGTGTTGGACTTGGATTTGATGTCCTCCCAGAGTTTGTGGACGGTCTTGTAGCAGCAGTCTTCAATCCACTCCACATTGATGGCAGCCGTTATGTCCTACCAGGTCTGCATACGTGCTTCCTTGCTGCATTGCTTCGCTGGGTCAAAGAGGGCATCATAATTCACCAGGACTTTCTGTCAACTTCCCTTGATCTGAATTTGACAGCCTTCTGCCTCACTGCCGCTGGGTTGTCACTCTGGTCAGAGGAAGATTGTGCTGACATGGCAACCCCCGAAACAGATGTGGGTGGGCAAGGTGGTCCTTGAGATGGGCTTTGGAGCAATGGTGGTGGAATGGTACGGTGGGAATCTGACACAGCAGCTAAGGTGGTCACAGGAACAGAGACAGGAGCATAACCAATGGCTGGACAGCAGGCAATACCAACGCAGTAAAGGTGGGCAGCAGGCACCCACAGTGGACAGGCAACAGAAGATGGAAACCTGGGAGGAAGCACATGGCAGGAGGAGGCAGGTAAAATGGCACTGAGGCAGAAGAGTGGTTCTTCCATGTCTAACAATGAAGGCAGCTGAAAACAGAGTAATGACCCTTAGAGCATAAGTTACGTGACACACGATGCATGCATCATGCCAACGCTTCCCACAGCATTGATGGGGATACATAAGGACGTGGAAACGCAACACTTTTTGTGTGCATGAAGGAACGAAGATGGACGTTTGTAGTTGAGATGCATTTTGGTGTGCCACACAGTACGTTACCTTCAGGTACTGTGCACTTACTATTTTTGGGAGCGGGGGGTTTGACCATACGTGTATATTTCCTTCCCAATGTGAGGCCTGTGGTGTGTGACATATGCAATTTTTGTTTTGGGGGGGCACTGGCTATCGTGTATCACGCTTTTGTTTGTTAGAAGCTTTCCTGGTGTTGCATATGCACTTTCTGTTTTTTGGTGTGCCACTGCACATCGCGTACCACTTTTTTTTTTTTGTCGGAATCTTTCCTGGTGGCGCGTATGCAATTTTTGTTATTCTGTTTTTCATTTTGGGGTACATTTGAGCCTTACTGCACCACACATCTATGTGGTACATCGCGTAGACTGTTCACTTAATCATATTGCCCAGGACAATAACTTGCTGCGCCTTCCATTCATCCTTTACACCTTTGACATGAGTGGAAAGGCCCCAAGAGGGAAAGGTGGCTGACGGGGTTGGGCTTGGGGATATGGTGAGGACACATCTGCCTCAGCCTCAGAGGGTCAGGGATGTGATGTGGAGACATCTGCCTCAGCCTCAGGGGTCGGGATGTGGTGTGGAGACATCTGCCCCAGCCCAAGGAGGACATGGCAGGCCTCAGTCCACAGGTTGCCCGGCACATGGACACCAACGTGGTTCCAGCCAGACAGGACAGCACCAACATCCCATGCCACTTGTGGCTGGGAGAGGTGCCCTGCACAGCAGGAAGAGGCTCAAACGCAAAACTTGGCACAGGGCACTGGCCTGCAGAGGAAGAAGAACTTCACTAATAAGGAGCTCCATATCCTCATTGACTATGTGACCAATTACCACGTGACATGTGTCTGTATGCGGGCAGCACACATACACACGCACAACCTATAGCACATTGGCAGCGTGTCACAGACCAGATGAACTCCTTATGGGTGGATATGTGCTCTGGGAACAGGTGGTGAAGCACTGGAATAATCTCACCCGTCCCACCAAGCACAAGCCTGGCCTCTGCAATGACAATTAGAGGGGGTCCAGCAGAGGAGGAGCCGCTGACACTGCATGTAAAGGCCATGAGCCAATTCATCCTCCTTAAGCAGGTGCAAGGTGTGGGAGGCCAGGGGAATTATGATGACACATCAGGTGAGTGGCTGTCATTGTGCATCCTGTGTTTTGCCAGTCATGCATCACCCACATCAATTGTGTATTGGTACATCTGCCTGCATTTGGGTGACATCCCTGGTTAAACCAGGTCAATGTGACATACAGACGCATGTGAAATGGTCATCCTACTGGGAGTAGCCAGTTAGGCGGACATTAGTGGGACATGTCTGTGTGATAGTACACATACCCCACAGGGTACGTACCCGGTACAAAGGCACCATGAGTCACCTACATGTACTTCTGAGTGCTACATTATTGGTGCGTGTCACTCTGCATGGCTAGCCAGGTGCATGCAAACAATGTGTAACTTTCATGGCATGTCATGCAGAGTTGCATTTGTCACCTGCTCCTTTGGATTGCCTTGTCGTGATGCCGGTCTGAGCTGTCTGTCAATGTAACTTGTTGTGTTGCCAGAGTGAAGTTGCATAAGTGCCCACAGACCACATCCCCGGTGCCTCAATTCCAGTGTCACAGAGTCCCTACTCATTTTTAAGGCCTGCACCCTCTTAGCTTCCCACACTCTGGCCCCACACCATGGGGCCACTACCCCCCCTTGTGTGACTCAGTGGACTGTGTTTACATCATCCAATCTGTTCCCCGTCTCTCTGCACTTCACAAAGCTTGACTAGAAAGCCCATGTTCCACTGCACCTATTCATGGGCTTTGTCTCTTTCCTCGACTTCCTGCAGATCCTCATTGTCTCCAGTTCCCTGTCTCAGACCTGATTAGTGTGCCATGTGTTGGCCATGGTGTTGTCTGTGGATATGGATGGCTGACTGTTGCCTTGCGATGTCATTCAACATTTGAATGTCACATGAGCATTGCTTTTCCCCTGGTATGTGTGGCAAATCGACAGTTGCATGGCCCCTCGTTGTGTGTTTATACCACTGCTGAATGTCAATGTGTCCTCTGCTGGTATGGACATGAGGGGTAAAGGGGGGGGTGCACTTGTCAGAAAATGCTATGCAGCTGTTGATTACAGAACAAAGTGTGTGAATTCACAATGTCTGATGGGTGTGTGTCCTGTCATTTGTTGTTAGAGGGCACTTTGAAGCATATGTGCATTGGTTGCATTGGACATGGCTCAATATGTCTTTCTCTGTCCATGTGCAGGTGAGGATGCACCAGATGCAGAGGGGGAGGAGGATGAAGAGCTAGTGATGTGTCAGACCACCATCGGAGGACATGGTGTGGTACGCCATGTGAACCCCCTGGTGCTCCAGACCATCCGCAGTCATGCTGCAGTCTCTTCGGGCTCAACTGGCTTTGATGCTGAACCCGATGTTTATACCTCAAAGAGGGTGAAGGTAAGTGCCCCAATGGGCAGATCAGATGGGGTCCGTGAGTCTATGGAAGGACAGCTGGCTTCACAAGGCCAGTCAGTGGTTGTTCCCCATCTGCGGTGGTCACGACTGTAAGTCCACCCTCCCATGATTTGACTTCTGCTCCTGGGGTTGATGTCCAAGGGAGAGTTGCAGACCTGCAGCCAATAGCCGGGACACCACAGCAATGGGCATGGTCCCTTGCATCAGGCCGCTGTGGGCCCTGCACATGTGAGGGATGTGTGTAGGCTGGAGAGACAGAGTCGAAGCAGCAGTTGTTGGGTGCTGCCCTCCGACATGGGAATGTTTTGGACAAAATATCTGAGGGAGTGGATAAGATGACCAAGTCCATGACCTCCACCAGTGGCCCAGGGAAAGCAACAGATGCAGGTCATGCGGTCCTCGTGCCACTCCCAGAGACTGTGCATGGAGGCCAATATCAAAGGATGATTGTCTGATCTTCAGGCACACATCGAGGCCCTGAGGCTTGAGATGTATGCCATGAAGACTGCATTCCATGACGAACATGCAGCCCCAAGGACACTGATCCACGAGGAGATGGGTGCTTTCAAGCAGAAATTCTCAGAGCAACTCATGCATACAGACTCTGCAGCCATCCGTGAGGAAATGCATGGAGACCTCACCAACCTCACCGTGCTGGTGAATTCAACCATGTCATGGCTACCAGGCCTTGGCACTTTGCAGTATGGCTCCAACATCATGTCCACCTGCAGATCAACCGCAGGATGGGGTCCTAGTACATGCCATCCTCATGGTCCACCGTTGCTGTGAGGTGAGGTCCATGAGCCCATGGAGGGGATTATTTAATTATATTTTTGTCTAATATGTGTGCCCACTCATGTGGACATTGACATGCACCCTACACCCTACTCCGCCACTCTCCTGGGTGGACCCCTGATCCCCAGTCCATGATGGACCTTTTTTTATGTTGTTGCCCGTGGACAGCTTGTTTTTTTGGTAGCCTGGATTCAGCATGTACACTTTTTTTCCCCTTCAATTCCCCTGGCCCAGATGTTGGAATGTGTTTTTGTTTGGCCCTTTCCACAGTGGATTACTTTATTGATTTTTTTTCCCTTGAGATGTGCAGGTGACCTTTCAAGGGCATGATGAATGCAGGTGTGGACAAACAGCCATGCACAGTGACGTCAACTGCCATGGTTGCCTCATGGTCCACAGGATGGCGTATGCAGGTAACATTGGGTGGTGTGCATCTTGACCCATGTGTGCTTTATGCACGATTGCTAACTACGAATGTTGTAATGCATTGTCCCATGTTGTTGCAGTGATAATGAATCATGTCTTGACTGCACTCCATGGCAGGTTCAATCTGCACCCTTTCACATCCCTAGTCCACATGCCCTCTGCCAGGCACTGGCCCTCCTCTCACGCCTTTGGAGGCACAGTTCATGGTGGAGGTGATGAGGGAATCACATCATGCCAGCTCAATCAATTATAAGGTAAGCATGTGCACTCTGTTGCGTGTTGGGTGTTATTGATCACCTTGGTATTTGCATGCAGTACACATCTTGATGTACTGTGGTGTCTTCCTTGTGCCACAGTGAACGTCTGTGCAGATGTGTGTCTGTCCACGTGCATGTGTGTGTATATGCAGTTGCATTTCTATGTGTATGCATTGTTTAAGTGGATGCACTTATATAAATGACGCCATCATTGGAGGTGATTGTACAACACTATTTACACTTTACCCATTAGCAGTGTTTCATTCAGTGTGAATGAATGTACTGCTTGACGGCAAGCATTCACTGTACATCTGCACTTACGTCACTAACCGTGATGATGTCTCCCTACTGCCACCCTTCAACACCTCCTGTCCACTTGTTTCCTACTGGGCCATGAAGGTGTACTCCCTGTGCACACTACTCTGTGACCTGTGCCACTTCCCAATGGTAATGGTAATGGTAATGTGTATTTATAAAGCGCCTATACACAGGCAAGTGTTTCAAAGTGCTCAAAGAGGGTGGGAAAAACAAACAATCCTTGAAATTCTGAGACAATAATAGTCTGCACAGGTAGAGTAAGTTAATATAATACATTTAACAACTGAGATACAGCAAATAGGCCTGACAGCGATTCTGCAATTTTTCCAAGGGCAGATTAAAGGGTGAGGACAAGGGAGTGCAGACAGACAATCTTCAGGCAAAGGTGCATTTGCATCCACTCACAATCCACTCACTTCTCCACTTACATGACCTGCCCAGCCATGGCCCTGCTTAACATGTACCCCACATGTTGATTGACATGTAGCCTCCTCTTCCTCTACAGCGCTTAATGACGTAGCCTATGGTGACTCTATTGTGGCCTTTTGTGTGCATTGACTCCACATGACATGTTTTTCACACTTGATGCATGTCGGGTTGGACAGATATGTGCATGTGTTACCATGAATGACTGCTTCTGTGTTACCCAATGAGGATACTTTTTGTACAGTGTTTTGATTCTGCTGGTTATCTACACCGGGATGTCTTACTTGTTTTTTGGTATTAATACCTTCTTCATGTCATCTGCAAATGTCAGTGAGTGTACATAGAGTGCCCACATTGTGTGAGATTGTCAACTCCCCACAGCTTGTGTTCACCTGTTCTCCCTGTGTGAGTTGCCAGTGCACCCTGGAATCCATGCACACTTACTGCAACAGTCTCAATTAGGATGTGTGGTGTGTTGGGGGTGCGTAAACATCTGCATGTTTTCCAGAGGTCCATTTGCAGTGTTGTAGAACGGGGGTGCATGCTGGTTGGTGTAGGGTCTGGGTATATGGTTGGCATGCCTTCATTGCAGGGATTTAGTGTGCATGTGTTTTGTAGTGATGTGCATGCCATGGTGGGTGTTGTCAGTATGTTTTGGAATGTAGAGCTGATGATTGACCTTTCACATGTGCCCATTCTTTGCCAGTCTGCCCTTCACCATCACCCATTTTTTCCTTCATGGCCCACTACATGTGGTCCTTTTCCATCTCTGTTCCTTCTGTGCTCTCCGGACAGGATGCTATTTCAGGAGGTCTTTATGTCTTCATCTACCTCCCTAGGTTGGCTTTGCTATGCCTTCACCCACTGTGCTGTCAGTCATGTCATCTTCATCTCCGCTCCAGACAGTCTCCTCCTTGCAGTGCTTTTCTCCTGTCCCTCTCTCTCTCTCACCCACTCCACTCCACTGCTAGTCAATCGTCACTGTGTGTCATGTCTCACTCTTGCACTCTGTGATCATTGTACACTGGGTGGTGTATGCCTATTTTCTTGTTCCCTACATGAGCTGTCATGGATTTCTAGAATCTTTAAATTGATGGCAATGCTTGTCTTTCAGATTAGAAAATGTATTTCCAGGTGGGATGCAGCAGATGCAAGTCAAGTGGGTACCTTGTGCAGGTACGTGAAGGGTACTTAGAGTGACATTTGTATAGTGGTTTGTGGCAGGGAGTCTGGCACTGTGTGGTGTCACCTTTCCTTTACTGGTTTTGGGGTGAACAGGTCCAGCTTTCTGGGTTCATGGTGTTGTTAGTCTGGTGTGCCTATGCATGATGTTTTCTCGAGACAATCATGGTGACCCTGGTTGTGTGATCCTAGTTGGGGGGTGCTATCACTGTAGGGCCATAGTTGGTGAGTTGACATGTGGGTGGCTGGCCCAGCTAATTGTGTGCTATGGAAATTACTTTGCACAATAAGTGGTGTGACCATAATCACAATTAAATTACAAGAAAATGGCCATGGGTCATTTAAGAATCAGAATTCAAATGTATTGAAAATGTTGCTCTAAAAAACCCATGTGGGCACTTTTACATAGGAAGAACTAAGAGACCCATTTGCCAAAGGATAGTATAACATCGTTCATGTGTGGAAAATGTGTGAACAATGGGGTACCTGAAAAACCGTTAGTGGAAAAATGCAGCACACATATGAGGACATTTTCTGGTGCGTACTACAGACAGTGGATGCCCGCCCCGAGGGGGTGATGAGGACAGAACACTTCGGAAGTTAGAACAGAAGTGGATCTACTTTTTAGTTACTGTAAAACATTGATTGAATGTCTGTATTGAATGGAATCTGTTTATACAAAGATAACAGTAAAATCATAGGCTAGTATATTCTTGAGCCTCATGCAACTCTTTATTGATTGATTAATCCAGATGACTCAATCACTAGTAAATATGTAGACACAATGGTTAATGAGGCGAGGAAATTTATAATGAACTAGAACTATACTGCCCATTAATAATTGTGTCACATTGTGCAGAGGAAAACCTTGCAGCACTAAGTTTTCATGTGATTAAAATGATATATATGCACACAAGGTTTAAGTGTTCAAATAGACATTCTTCATTTAAATATCAAACCGTATTTGGACACTTTCTTGTGAGAGCCTGTATGTGTTTTTGTACATGAAAAATAAGAATATAGATACCTCTTGTTGAGGAACTATAGTGAAGACAATGAATATTAAGTAAAAAACGGTGACTCACAAAAGGCTACTAATCCCTGTGGGATGTTTTTACCCATGCATCCAGGCCCTACCATAAAACTGTGCATTACTGGCATTGAAAACATCATGATGGCCAGAACCCCCCATAGAGTGCACAGGGAAAACATGAAGAATAGGCTGCCAACCATTTTTGCCTATGTTGTCAGCACAGGAGGGCACTGCCTAAAACCACCATTGGGCTTCACACACAGTCGCCTGAAACCATTGGGAATGGCAATGCTGATTGCCTAAAGCAACCCAGAACTGTGGGGAATTCATTTTCTTAATGTCAAAATTGATGCAATACTGGTGCTCACCACTATCAGAAAGCCAGCGTTTTAAAACCACCAGACTTTTGTGTAAAACTGAACAAATTAACCCAAAGCAGGCCAAGGAAAGACTTGCTAAGAGGTGGATACAATGTAAAACTATATTCTGAAATGTCTTGAAGGAAGTAATTATTTAATGTATAAATAAAAAGTATCTGGGGATGTCAGCAGCTTAAGTGAATTTGGGTTTAAAGCCACTAAAATCGAAATGTTTAGAATAAATGAGTGACCTACTTGTGAGTGTCACATAGGTTGCAATTGTTTAAATGTCATAGTTTTGAACTTAGAATCAGCATTCTAGCTGCATGTGCAAAAATTGTAAGTTGGATTTGAATGTAGAAAACTGGGAACTAAAGGGACGTTTAGCTGAAGCCTGGCTGAAGAGAGTGAATTCTGCCCGGCAAATACCCCCGACAGGAGTGAAACCTGCTCAGCCACTCTTCCCAGGCCTGGCTGAATTCTGCTGCCCCTGCCAAAAGGAGATGACACCTCTCTGATTGAATTACGGGAGTGGCACCTGGGGACTACAGGAAACTAAACAAAGCACTGTCACTGGCTCAGGCAAATGTTATATTGGGGGGGCGTAAAGTAGCTTCCTCTTGGGAGAAACTGGGAGGGGCAGTGCCTGTGAGAGCCAGCTGACCTTGGGGGAAGTGGATAAACCAGAAATTCCACGATGTGCTTTGCAAAACCACACCCCTTTGGGGTCAGAGCATGATTTTAAAAAAGATGGATAATTCACAGTGCTGTCTTGTCAAAATTATATAAATAACATCATCATTTTTATGATTTTTCTGTGAACATTTTAAGAGGTGTTAGAACCCTGTGTATGTTCTTGGGGATAGTAGCGGAAAAAAGGGTTGTTACTCCAAATGTATGCATGTTAAAAATCTGACACTTTATCATCTGAAACCCATATCCCTGGTGCACATCTGTGTAAAATCTGGAAAGGTTTTGAGGTCGTTATTTGGATGAAGAGGGGATAATTCTGTCATAAGTGGACACGACATCGTACAAAGACAGGGATCAGATGGTTTGGTGCTACAGAAAATATGTTAACTGGACCTATAACATTATAAAAACGGTACATAGATAAATATGTCTGTGGGTCTGAAATAGATTTGTGTGCAATTTGACAAGGGGAGGTTCCTCTGACCATAAAACCTACAGCATCACTCTGACACTCCATTTCTTTCCCCATATCAAGGGAGAGAGGAAATCTTGGCCAATGATAAGTGAGAGGGGAAGGCTCAGCTAGGCCCAGGCACACACCCATTTTCAAAACACATAAAAGGAACACTTGAACCCAGGTAGGGACATTCACTTTCCACTTTCTTGCGGGACGCTTTGCCAGGAGACTTCAGACTTCACATCCAGAGATCTAGACTTCAAATCCATCAATCTCCAGAGACCAGAAATTAACTCCAGAATTTGTAGCAGAGAGGCCTGAATCTACAAGCTGAATCCTCTTCAGCAGGCCTCAAAAACCAACCAAACTATTCAACAGCCGGGCGAGCTGTTTGAATTCTTTGCCAAGAACGTTTGCAAGAACCTGTAGCAGCATCCAGAAGGCAGTGCTGTATCCAGAACCAGAGAGAACCACAAACCAGACCGTTGTGAGCAGAACTGGTGCTTGACAGACCCAGAGAGCAGAGCTGACCCAGATAACCGGGACTTCAGAACCACCCGCAGGAAGTCCTGTCCAACCTGACCAGATCTTGACGGATTATATCAAAAATATAGTGTGAGTACTCACTGTACAAAACCAATCTCTTAGTTTAAAATAATCTAATCCGAACTATTTTAGCCTATTAGAACTGCCTCCTAAAATCGTGTCATTCTGACATTTTCAAAACTGAAAACTGTCATCTGTCATTCTGAGCTTTGAAATTTCAAATCCGAAAAACAACCTTTACTAAATCGGCCGTATCTCCGGAACTGTTTGGTCTAGGAGCGAGTTTTAACTGTCTTCTTAAAGCTAAGATTCTAAGCTTTCCAAGAGTGCCTCCATAATTGCGCTCGCCGCACGCAACTAAATTTGCCGCAATTTGACATTTTGCTTAATTTCAGCCACGTGTGAAATATTTGTCCTTGCTTTCCTTGCTGAAATTCGTGTACAACCTGACAATCATTCATAGAGCATTGCTAAAGTGATCCTGAACTAATATAAAGTAGCCACCACCTACCCTGAACCTCCTAGAGGGAATTAAAAGCAATTTTAGCACATTTTACAATTCATTGTTATTACATTCTAAGCATTTTGGGCCTGTGTTTAAAACTCCTACCTGTTTCCTCTAAGCTTGATAGGGGGGAACTGAATTATATTGATTGCATTCCTGAGAACTGTGTGCTTCCCTTCCATCTCTTTACCTTGCATAAAGGGGGTGGGGGTGAATTGTCAAAGAAAAGTGATTACATTGTATTTTGCTGAAGTCATATCAAGTTTATTTTCTGTACTGCATTTTCATTCATTATTGCATTGTCCTTGAAGCCATAAAAGCATTCTCAGCTACTTCATCCTCTCTATATCACTTCTAAGCCATCAAAAAGAGTGTACCACTGTAACATTATCCATTGTTGATCACTATCATCCTCACAAGTGTGCTATCAAATATTGATTTACTATACAAGTGTGATAGATATATATTGTTTCATTTTCAAATAAACCTTTTCAATTTTCAAAGCAAACCTACTTCTTGGCTCAGCAGGGTCGGGGGGATTCTGAGAGAGGGGTGTTAAATAAGGGTTGTCATCCAGAGTTAATGAACTGGACATAAAAATACATCAATAAGGGCTTCCATCAGCATCCCAGACTAGGCATTGACTTAGCTGTAGTGTTGAATTGAATCCGCTTACAAACTGGGGGCTCGTAGCCGGGATATTCTGGATTAGAATTACCACTTGTGCAGCTTAATACAGTGTGTCAACTGACCGGATACACATATCCGGTTAGATCACCACGCTGTTTTACACTGTGAAAGCACCCCTCAAAGGAACGCTCTAAGGAAAAGGTCTGTTTTGCAAAATAAAATACAAACTTCTGTAAGTCAGGAAGGAACTCAAATTCCAGAATGACGACACTGGTAGACATCAAAATAGCCAGAGAGCACTTCTTACATAAGCTATTTGTGAGAGGTGAATGGACTGAGCAGGGCCAGGATGCGTGGTTGCAGGCAATCACACAACAGGTCACTGCAACTGGGTTAGATATCTGGAGAGATCAGGGTCCCTTACATGTGGCCCTGAGTGAACCATACATGGCTCCTAAAGCTAAAGATGAACACGACAAGATGGTTAGGATAGCGACATATTTGTATCTATATATGGGAGCCATACAGGACAAATGTGCTGAAGGCCAAGATCTGGCAAATAGGCAACAGATTGCATTAGAGAAGGCCCAATCTGACCTGGTCTCTTCTGAGCAGAGGATGCACAGAAGCCAGGAGTCAGAAAATGAGAGCCGACAGTATCTCATTAAAATCAAAGAGAACATGTGTATCCTGCAACAGGAAAAGTCTGACCAGGATACCAGATTTCTGGCCTTGCAGAAGGAGTACCAGGAAGGTTTGGACTCCCTACTGCAGAGCCAGAAAAAGCTGGAGCAACAATTAGATTTCAATAGGGCATGTGCTGAGCAGGTAGTCACCCTGCAAAGCCACCTAGATAGGGAAAAGGCAGAGAGCAATACATTGATTTTGAAAGACCTGGATACCCAGGCAGAGTTTGATGAAGAATGCCAGAAAGCTGGTGCCTTTCAAAGGCAGAGGGACAACCTGGCATCAAAAATGCAGGCTCTTGGTCAGGAAAGGGATACCTTAGGCCAGGAAGTCTGCCATTTAACAAGAAAAATTGAAGAAAATCACTTGGCCCTCCAGGGGCCGGGTGACCTCCAAAAAGAGCATCAGGGCTTGCTAGGTCACACCAGGAGGGTGGAGGAGGCTCTGGCAAGAAAGGAGCAGGCCAGTGGGGATGGGACTCAGGAGGTAACCCTCCTGCAGCAGAGATTGGCCCAGTACTCCAGGACCAATCAGGAGGCACAGAGAGAAAATGAGGTTCTCTGTCAGAACAATGATAGGCTCCAGCAACAGGTAGCCACGCAGGAGAGACTGATAGAGTCTAGTAAGGCCTTAACTGAGGAACTGAAAGCGCAGGCTCTTGTATTGCAACAGGGAGCAGGGGCTGACAGAGATGAAGTTCGCTGGGAAAGGGAAACACCTGAGCATAACCTCAGAAGCCCTAGTACCAGAGGCCTTCATCTCTCTCAGTCCCTGGACTCTGCCACCCCCATGTCCCCTGGCGCACATGAGCACAGGGCCACGGGAATGGCAGATTACTATCCAGCCAAAAGTATGGGGCTCATAGGCCAGTACCACCCAGGAATGGATGGACGGGCACCCAGGTATGGGCACCTAAGTACAGTGCAATTTAGTGGGGAACGCGAGGAAATTAGGCCCCCTAAGGGCATCCTAAAAACCTCTGCCCAGTTAGGTCAGTGGGGGGGGCGTACCCATCAAATCCTGGTAGCAAGGAGGGATCTGAAGACTCCTCTGAGCATCACAGGACACAGGAGACCAGGTCCCCACATTCTGCCAGCTATTCCCAGGCTCGCAGAATCCGGGAAAACCTGGAATATCAGACGGGCACCTCTGGGAGCAGTGCTTCTGAATCAGAGGATGAATGGACCAGGGTTGCCCGAACCAAAAAGGCCAATAAGGTGAAAAGGGCCTTGTTTAAGGACCCCTTAAAACAGATTAAGGCAATCAGGAGTGTCATCACGCCTTATGATAAGAACGCCAAGTATTCTGTTTGGGAATACTTGGAGCTCTATGAGCAAATGATGGAGACTTTCCATTTGAAGGACAGCAGTAGCTGCATCCAGTACGTCAAATGGACATTCTCCCCTGTATACTCCAGTTTCTTTGTGGGGCTGGAGGACCAAAACCATTCAAGATGGTCCACATATAGGGCGGCCATCTTGAAATAAATTTCGGTACATAGAAATCCCCAAGATGCTCGCAAGGCAGCCTACAATTTGCAATGTGGGGAGGATCAGGCCCCACAAGAATTTGTGCAAGAATTGAAGCGTGCCTTTGCGCAGACCACCAGAAGGGTGCGCACGGACAGCAGAGAATTCATCAACACATTTTTCCATGCTCTTCCCAAGTACATAATGACCCAGCTCATGAGAGATTTTCACGAGAAAAGATCTTTAGACTGGGTCATTGAGCAAGCCACCCGGATCTATGAGGTGCAGAAGCCCATAGAAAATAAAAGTAATGCGCAGAAAAAGCCCAAAACCAACAGCACCCCTGCTGCTGCCCAGGTGGCAGAGGTAAAGGTTGCCCCCATTTTAGATTTGGAGATGGGGGCCTAAAAACCTGCCTGCACCAAATAATTCACAGCCAAGAAGGCCCTCGGGCCAGTCACAGACAGAGAGTCGAGGAGGTAGTCCCACAAATGGGGTCCCTTGCTCCCCTGATTATGTAAGTCCCCGCTGCAAGGGAAACTGACCCATCCTGGGTTATGTGTGGACTCCTCCAGCCCAAGGGGGGGATCCAGTCAAGCACCTAACGCAGAGAACTTCCCTCCAAACTTCCCACAGGAGGGCAGAAATTCACCAAACCCTGGGCCAAACTTTTTCCCCAGGTTTCCACAAGGTTTCCAGCCCCAAACTCATCCATCCTTCTTTCACCAATTCCCTGAGCCCAGACCACCTAATCCTGGAGAGGGGAGGACAAGGGTGGAGGGGTACCCAAATCTTCCCAACCCGGGGTATTACCAAAGAAGGGATAGCTACCCTTCTCTGGATCAGCCCAGGGGAGAAAACAGAACCCCATATCAACCTGAGCGGGTTTTCCAACTTGAGCGCCAGGTCCAAAATATGGCACGGGATCTGGGTCACATACTGAGGGCTCAACAAAACCCTCAGATGAGCATGCCACCGCAGAATGCCCCAAACTCTGGACCTGGTGCTCCAGAACAATGACGGGGGCAGCACCCCGATAACCCACCGGTTCCCAGGGTGGAGGCACAAGGGGAAGAGGGGTGTAAAGCCTTGGACGAAGTTTCCTTCCCCACTTGTAAAAAGCCCCTGGAAACCCAGGAACCGGAAACAAAATCTCCTGCCCCTGAAAGCCTGCCTCCCAAGGAGCAGAGGGGGGGTAGGAGAAACAAAGGACCCAAGCAGACCCACTTTGTGGAGGAGGTACATGTCTTCCAATTTGAGGGAGAGGGATCCTCAGAGGATCCTGGGAAACGGATCTTCTCCTTCAGAGATGGGGGAACTCCTCCCAAGGAAAAATGGGTCCCAAGAGATTCCAATCCAGACTAGGTGGATGTGGGGATTGACCTGTCGCCGCCCATCATCCTATCCCAGAACCAACAAAACCAAAATTCCGTGGTTCAAACCCATCCCGGTAACTGCCTCCCAAAAGGCAGGGGCGGCCCAGAATCGGAACCAGGGGAACCTAAAACCGAATCAACAGACTCAGTAGATGTGGGGATTGAGCTGTCGCCGCCAAACATTCTATCCCAGAACCAACAATACCAAAATCCCATGGGTCAAACCCATCCTGATGACTGCCTCCAAAAAGGGCAGCCCAGAACCCGAAACCATTTCCAGTTGCCAACTTTTTCTTTCAGATTCCCCAGGCTCTTCACAGAATTCTGCCCAAATCTCTTCTCTCGCCATGTCCAAAACCAGAAAGTTAGCCCTCCAGTTGTCCAAAAATGTGCATTATCTGTGCCCCCTTGAAGAGAAGGAGGGAAGATACTATGCCCCGGTACAGGTACAGGGGCAGGGTACAAATATGGCACTGGTGGACACTGGATCCCAAGCTACCCTTCTGTCCAAAAGGGCCTTTGATGAACTAAATGCAGGAAGTGGGGAGAATTACCGCATTCCTCTCACCTCTCTTCCTGGACAACTGCAGAACGTTGACGGGAAGGAAATTCCCATCGAAGGGACTGCAGATTTGGACATCAAAATTGGGCGACACAAGGTGAAACACCCGGTCATAGTAGTGACTCCAGAGGGCACCCTTTGTTCACTAGGGAATGACCTCCTGAGAAGGATGTCACCCCTAATAAATTGCGTAAACAAGATCCACTGGACCCAGACTAGCCGACCAATAAAATTAAAACAGAGTGTCAACCATGTTAGTTTAAACGGCACCTGCCACATGGTTGAACAAAAATCTGACCAAGTAGAATTTCACTTCCAGAACAACCAAATTCCAGACATGACAGTAATAGCAGTAGGACAACAGACTGGTGATGGGGGGTCCTCTCTATTTCTGATAATCAACCTTCCTTCCAGTTTAAGGTGGTATTCCACACTGGAAGGAAACACTCTGAAATTCTTCACCAATTCACAATCAGACACTCCCACTCCCACCTATAGTCCAGAAAGATGTGAAATAAGCTAAGAGCCTGGCTGACATTCAGCAAATTGGAGAGCAGTTGTTAATCCCTGTTCAGTTAAATGATGGGAAGGACTCTGTTCTCACTCGAGTGTGTGTGAACAACTGTAAGAGCTTCATCAGCGAAGCCATGTTCCGCCAACTCCCAAAAGATACAGCCATTCCCACATTCAAACTGATAGACAAATGGGAAATGGATCTGGAAACACCCAATTCCAAACATCTCCTGCCAAGCAGGTGTATGCTCAAAATCTCCATTGGCAACAAGAGCATAGTACATAATTGTTGAGTCGTGCGAGACATCACTGCCGCCTTTTACTTAGGCAGTGACATTCTCAATCGCTTCGCCATTTGTTTGGACCTAATAAACTTCAAAGCTTGGTCCCGATTAGCGGTTAATCCCATGGGCTTTGATGATCAAGAAAAAGCATTTAGGTCAGCTCAATTGCTACCTTATGCAGTTGAAATTCAGCTTAAAGAGGAAGTCACCATCACAGAAAGGACCCAACAATTCTCCCTGGAAGTGAAAGTTAAAAGAGGACAAAAATTGAAAAACCCTGATGCGTATATTCATCTAAATGCTTCTCTCCAACAGCAAGGGTTAGGGGTAAACCCAACACCATTAGTCAACATAGAACATGACACCATTCCAATAGAAGTGGATAGCAGCGACTTACAGAGTATTACTCTAGCCGCAGGCACCATTATTGGAATGGCGGTTGATGACTGACATTTCTCCATTGATTTAGGAAATGAACTGTTAGGACCAATCCCCAAGGACTGTTTTGAGAGTGACAGTGATGACAATACAACACCATACAGGATCTTTACCCGGCATGGGGGGAACTGGGGGAACTTCCTGGTGTACACTTCCTGCCCTTATGGTAAGGAAGATGTGACTTCTGACTTCAGGAGGGATGAGGTGATTTTCCAGGTCCATGAGGGCTGCCTTTCCCACCTGAAGCCTCCAGTCCAAATCAGCATTCTCTGACCAGGGACTTCTCCACCCAGCTGGAGGAGGCCGCTGAGATAGCAAAACCAGAAGTCTTTCCAGGCTTCAGGCAGATGGTGGAAGAGAGAGTCAACCTAGCTGATGCCTGCGTGACTCTGGAACAGAAGCAAAAGTTGAAACAAGTTTTCTCGGATTTCCAAGATCTCTTTGCGGTAGACTCATATGACTGTGGTCGCACCAACATCCACACAAAAACAATTCCCACGGACCCTGGCATGACTCCAGTGTTTGTGAAGCAATATCGCTTGCCTCTCGCATCTGTGGGATGTATTTACCCATGCATCCGAGCCCTACCTCAAAGCTGTGCATTACTGACATGGAAAACATCATGATGGCCAGAGCTTCCCAGAAAATGCACAGGGAAATGCATGAAGAATAGGCTGCCACTCATTTTTGCCGATGTTATGGGCACAGAAGGACACTGCCTTAAACCACCATTGGACTACCCACACAGTAGTCTGAAACCATTGGGAATGGCAATGCTGATTGCCAAAAGCAAACCCATAACTGTTGGGAATTCATTTTCTTAAATCCCAAAAAGGGGTGCAGTACCAGTACTCACCACTATCCAAAAGCCGGCGTTTTAAAACCACCAGATTTTACTTTTTTGTGTAAAACTGAATAAATGAACCCAAGGCAAGCCAAAGAAAGACTTACTGAGAGGTGGATCCAATGTAAAGTTATATTCTGAAGTGACTTGAAGGTTTATAACAAGACTGGCTGAGCTGTGGATTTCAGCAGTTTAAGTAAATTTGGATTGAAAGACACTAAAAATCTAAATGTTTAAAAGAAATGAGTGACCTACTTTGAGTGTCACATAGGTTGCAATTGTTTAAATGTCATAGTTTTAAACTTAGAATCAGCATTCTAGCTGCATATGTAAACATTGTCTTGACTTAAACTGGGTAACAAAAAGTGACATTTTATCTGAAACCTGGCTTAAGGAACTGAATTCTGCCTGGCAACTACCCCCATCAGGAGTGAAACTTGAGTCACAGCTGTGTTCCCAGGCCTATCTGCCTTTTGCTGGCCACACTAAGGATATGCCATCTCTCTGATAATTGAATTAAGGGGAGCCCCCACAGAATACAGGAGCTCTGAACAAAGCCCTGTCCTGACTCAGGCAAATCTTTTATTGCAGATGTCGTAAAACAGCTTCCTTTTGGCAGAAGCTGGGAGGGGCAGGGTCTCTGAGCTTGGCAGAAACTGGAAAGACTGGTTTCTGTACCATGTGACCTGAAAAGACACACCTCTATAGCCAGAATATGGTTTTAGAAAAAGATTAATAACTCATAGTACGGACTTGTGAAAATTATTTAAATGACACCATAATTCTTGTGATTTTTCTGCCCACATTTTAAGAGGTTTTTAGAACCGGTGGCATGTTCAGGGGGGTTTTAGCGGGAAAGAGGATATTACTCAAAATGTGTACATGTGAAAAATCTGACACTTCATCAACTAATGTCCATACTCCTTGCGCACATGTGTGTAAATTTGGGTTAATGTCCGAAATTGCAAACCAGTTAAAAAGTGCAAAATATTGCCATTTCTGAATGCAAGCCCCCAGGAAGAGCAGAGTTTGAACAGGGTATACCTCCTGTAATGCATGATGGGTGCATATGATTTTAAAACAATATGTACCTCTGCAAATATGTATTTGGTTCAAATCTAGATTTGTGTGCAAGTTGACAGGAGGAGTGGACTTTCTGCAGGCTGTAAAATGACATCACTCTAACACAATTTAGCTTCCCCAATCAGGGGAGAAATGAAAGCTTGGCCGATGATAAGTGGAGAGGGGCTGGCTAGTGATGCTGCTCACACACACCCACTAAAAAAAACACATAAAAGCAGACAGACAGGACAGATAGGGAACTTCAAATCCATTTGCAGCTGGAAGCTCTGCCGGGAAAATCCATACTTTACCTCCATCAATCTCTAGAGAAAGCTGTGCAGAAAGATCCAGACTTCAAATCTAGCAATATCTACCTTCAGAGACCAGACCAGAGGCAGAGCAGAGCTGACCCAGATCACTGTGAAGTGCAGAGACCAGAGTCCAGTCCTAAACCTGACCAGATCCGTGGCAAGGCATATTTCTAAATATATTGTGAGTACATAGCAAAACTGTGCAGAACCAATCTCTTAGTTAAAATAATATAATTCAACCTATTTTAATCTAAGTAGAACTGTCTCCTAACTGTCACCTGTCATTTGTAAAGCTGTCACTTGTCATTTTCTAGTTGCAAGCTGCACTTGTCTTTTTGAACTTTAAAATTTCAAATCTGAAAAACGACCTTTATTTAATCGCTCATATCTCCGTGACCGTTTGTGCTAGAGACTTGCAGTAACTTTCCTCCGAAAGCTGGGAATCGTGGCTTTTCTACGAACCTAGAACCGCATTCCTACCCCATAGAGTTTTGCCGCCATTGTGAAAAACGCACTCGCGAATTTTGCCGCGATTTGCAAATTTCTCCACGTGTAAAAATCTGCTGCTGCTTGCCTTTCATTTGCCAAAAATTCGTTTAACCTACCAATTACTCCTAGATCCTTGCTAAAGTGAGCCTGGACTAATATTAACTTGATTTCACTCACCCTGAAACTCCTAGAGGGAATTAAAAGCATTTTAGCATATTTTTTTCTTCATTGCCAGCACATTTAAAAGCATTTGGGCCTGTGTTTAAAACTCTGATCTGTAGTCTAAGCTTGCTGGATGAACTGAATTACATTTGAATTGCATTTCTGAGAACTGTGTGCTTTCCTTCCATTTCCTTGCATCGCATAAAAGGGGGAGTGGATTGCCAGAGAAAAGTGATTACATTGTCTTTTGCTGAAATCCTATCAAGTTATTTTCTGTACTGCATTTCATTCCACATTGCATCCATTTGAAACCATAAAAGTATTGTTGCTATCTTATCCATTTCATGTCAACTCCTTAGTGATTATCAAGAAGTGTGCTAGTGCCAGATTCTCCGTTGTTAATCTTTATCATATCAGATTAAGTGTGCTATTTAATTATTAATTTATTCTAAAGTGTGATATATATATCTATTGTTTAAACTATCAATTAAATCTTTTAACTTGCAAAACAGAACTACTTCTTGGCTCAGTGGGGTCAGGAGGATTCCAAGAGAGGGGTGTTATATAGGGGTAGTCATCCAGAACGCATGAACTGGACATAAAGATATATCAATAAGGGTTTTCATTCAGTATTCTAGACTAGGCGTTGACTTAGCTGTAGTGCTGAATTGAATCCTCTTACACATCCATGTAGTCCCTTACTGAAATAATTAAGAACCTTGAGTCCCGGGGAATAATCCGTCCAGTACACAGCACCTTCAATAATCCTGTGCTGGAAATATTGAAGCCAAACGGCCAGTGGAGACTCTGTGCCGACCTTAGGGAGCTCAACAAATGGGTCCATACTTCCCGATGGCCTCTGCCCTACATTGACCAAGGGCTGGCCCAGATCCAGGGGTCACAGGTATTCACTGCAATAGACCTGACCAATGGATACTGGACCGTGCCTGTCAATAGGGAGGACCAATACAAACTGGCTTTTACCTTTGGGGGCCAGCAGTACACATGGACCGGGACTCCCTTCGGATACCTCAACTCCGGAAATGAATTCAACATTTTCCTACAGAAGGCCATGCCCGACCTGGGTGCGAGGGGTAACCTGGTTTATGTAGATGATGTCCTCATCAAAAGTTCATCTGTGGAAGAACACATAGCGGAGATCCGTTATGTTCTGGCACAGTTGAGGGCAGCCGGAGCAAATCTTTCCTTTCAGTAAGCACAGTGGTGTAGAATCCGTGTTAATTTCTTGGGGCATGAGATTACTCCTCAGGGTCTCTGTCCCCAAGAAAACAAAGTGGAAGCACTTCAGAAACTGAAAGACCCCACAAATCTTCGGGAACTAAGGAACCTCCGTGGACTGACTAATTACAGCAGAAAGTCCATTGAGGGCTATGCAGAGATCACTAGACGCTGATTCATCTCTTGAAGGGGGTGGTCAAGTGGGAATGGGGTCCAGAACAAGCCGAGGCAGTAAGACAACTCAAAAGAAGCCTCTCACAAGCACCTTGCCTAGCTTACCCTGTCAGAAACAAGGAGTTCTTCCTGGAGACGGTGTGGGCATTGAAAAATTACCCCCCGTTTATCCAGGGGGAACACATCATAGTGGAGACTCCACATCAGCCTCTGCAATATCTCTAAAGTGACAGAATCCGGGCCGGAAATGTGAGTAATTCCTGAATTACTTCCTGGATTCTGTCAATGCAAGGCTTTCCTGTGGAGGTCAGATATGGACAAAACAAGAAGAGTCCCCTCGCGCAAGGTCTGGCTGACTTGCATGACTGTGCCAGAGAAAACTGTCTTGAGGACGAAAGTCTAAAAAATCAAGGACAACATGGAGGCATACCTTAATTCCCCACACAAAGTCTTTGAAGAAGACAAGTGTGAGGGAATGCCCACTGTCAATGTGGATGGATGCTCTTACCATGTTGACAACAACGGGGAGAAAAAACTGGTGGCCGGCGCTGGATACAAAATTGGTCCCCGAAGTAGTCAGGTGGCAGAATTGATGGCTGTGCATCAAGCCATCCTCACTGCTGTCCAACTTCAACTTCAACTCCACGAACTGGTCATAATCACAGATTCGGATTATGTACCGAATGGGTTCGTGGAATACCTGGTTAATTGGAAAAACAGAGGCATGTTATGTGCTAATAACAAACCCCTGAAACATGGGAAGTTAATCCAAAATATTGATGATCTGGTCACATCGAAGGGGATGACCATCTACTGGAAAAAGATCAAGGGTCATTCCAAAGTAGAGGGACCAGACAAAACTGGAAATGACTTAGCTGATCAGCTGGCCAAAACCGGGGCCATCCAAGGGGATCTAATATATATATAGAAACCCTGTTGGGGGAAATCCAGGTCACTGCTATCACTAGGTCCCAGACAAATGCTCACAATGATCTTTCAACTGCACAATGGAGTAAGGAGACCCATAATGCTGATTTGATCACAGCTCAGAAGGGGGATCCAATAATTGGTAAGTTTTACCAACACATTGAGGACCCTGAGAACTTTCCCCTGACGGATACCGATTACATTGGGAAAGAGGAACTAAGAGTGTTGATGAAATGTTCAAAAAGGTTCTGAATACAAGACGGTTTGTTGGTAAGGAAATCCCAAGCTGGCATGATCAGTGGGTGGTTCCTACCTCATTCCAAAGCCTGATGTTAAGTCACGCCCATGATGCAGCCTCCGCCGGTCATAGGCTGTTCAAACAACACTTGAGATCTTAAGAGAGGTTGCATACTGGCCACACATGGGGCAGGACCTCGACCAATACTTGAAGGGGTGTCTGGTGTGTGCACAATTTCAGCCATCATCCCTCACACACCGTGCGCCTCTCCAAAAGAGGGGGATGACACTGCCATGTTCAGATTTGCAAATCGACTTTGTAGGCCCTGTAATTCGCTCGTCTAGAGGAAGCAAGTACATGTTGACCGTCACATGCTTGTTTACCAAGTGGGTGGAATGTCTCCCGGCCCCAAATTGCAAGGCAGAAACAGCAGCTGCCCTGATGATTAACCACATCTTTTCCTGTTTTGGTCTACCTCAAAGGATTGAGTCAGACAAAGGTAGACACTTCACCAGTGAAGTAATGACAAAGGTCTGGGAGATACTGGGGGTTAAAAGGAAGCTACACATTGCTTACAGGCCAGCTTCTTCTGGAGCTGTAGAGAGATACAACCGAACCATTGTGAGCATCTTAAAAAAGTTTGTGGCAGATTCTGGGCCAAGTTGGGATATCCGATTACCTCTGGTCCTAATGGCCATCAGATCTACCCCTTCATCTGCAACTAAAATGTCACCATTTGAGTTGATGACCGGACGCAAGATGGTGCTTCCCCAGCATTTGCTCTACAGGACCCAAGAGCAGACACTGATAAATGCCTCCACAACTCATGAGTATGTGGAGAATTTAAGGAAACACCTTCAACATGCTTTTGCCTATGCTCAGCGGAATCTAGAAAGATCAGCTGATAGCATGAAAACCCACTACGACCTGAAGACCACCAGGAAGGAATATACTGTGGGAGAACGGGTCTATCTATACAATTTCCAAAGGAACCAGGCCAAACAGCGAAAATGTTTGCCTACATGGAATGGACCGTTTGAAATTATAGACAAGGTCTCCCCAGTAGCGTATAAGATCCGCATCCCCAAAGGTAGTCTGGCGGAAGGGGAAGACAAGTGGGTACATATAAATCAGCTAAAGTGTTGTCATCCCAGGCACACTCTGCAGCAACTGGAGGAGTCCTCTGCAATACCAGAGGGGACCGCTCCAGATTAATTCAGTTCCCATCCTAAAATATCCCACATATAGTCTCAGAAATATTATGATTGGAAAAAAAAATGTTTCATGTTATATCTTGTTTTAAAATAAGACTGAAAAATGTATCCTGATGTATAAAATGTATATGCCGCCCCACCATTAATAGTGGTGGAGAAATGTCTACGAATAGTATTGCTGCTTTTGCTTTATCATCCTAGGAGAGATGAAACCACGGAGACTGACCAAGGAGAACGACCCGGAGCCGGGAGCAAAGATCCGAGGGGCCCGGGGTACCGCCTAATATTCCCATCAGGACAGGCGAGGAGAACCGATCGATCCAACCGGATGGAGGAAAAGATGCTGAATTGTGCCATCTACGGAACTGGAAGAAGATGAGGTGAACATCCCAGATCTTGCGAGTTCCATCAGTGAAAGATCAGAATGGCCATCGCAAGAGGGGGGGCTTGTGGGATGTTTTTACCCATGCATCCAGGCCCTACCATAAAACTGTGCATTACTGGCATTGAAAACATCATGTTGGCCAGAACCCCCCAGAGAGTGCACAGGGAAAACATGAAGAATATGCTGCCACCCATTTTTGCCTATGTTGTCAGCACAGGAGGGCACTGCCTAAAACCACCATTGGGCTACACACACAGTAGCCTGAAACCATTGGGAATGGCAATGCTGATTGGGTAAAGCAACCCAGAACTGTGGGGAATTCATTTTCTTAATGTCAAAATGGATGCAATACTGGTGCTCACCACTATCAGAAAGCCAGCGTTTTAAAACCACCAGACTTTTGTGTAAAACTGAACAAATGAACCCAAACCAGGCCAAGGAAAGACTTGCTAAGAGGTGGATACAATGTAAAACTATATTCTGAAATGACTTGAAGGAAGTAATTATGTAATGTATATATAACAAATAGCTGGGGATGTCAGCAGCTTAAGTGAATTTGGGTTTAAAGCCACTAAAATCGAAATGTTTAGAATAAATGAGTGACCTACTTTTGAGTGTCACATAGGTTGCAATTGTTTAAATGTCATAGTTTTGAACTTAGAATCAGCATTCTAGCTGCATGTGCAAAAATTGTAAGTTGGATTTGAATGTAGAAAACTGGGAACTAAATGGACATTTAGCTGAGGCCTGGCTGAAGAGAGTGAATTCTGCCTGGCAACTTCCCCCGACAGGAGTGAAACCTGCTCAGCCACTCTTTCCAGGCCTGGCTGCATTCCGCTACCCCTGCCAAAAGGAGATGACACCTCTCTGATTGAATTAGGGGAGTGGCACCTGGGGACTACAGGAAACTAAACAAAGCACTGCCACTGGCTCAGGCAAATGTTATATTGGGGGGCCGTAAAGTGGCTTCCTCTTGGGAGAAACTGGGAGGGGCAGTGCCTGTGAGAGCCAGCTGACCTTGGGGGAAGTGGATAAACCAGAAATTCCACCATGTGCTTTGGAAAACCACACCCCTTTGGGGCCAGAGCATGATTTTAAAAAAGATGGATAATTCACAGTGCGGACTTGTCAAAATTATATAAATAACATCATCATTTTTGTGATTTTTCTGTGCACATTTTAAGAGGTGTTAGGACCCTGTGGTATTTTCTTGGGGATAGTAGCGGAAAAAAGGGTTGTTACTCCCAATGTATGCATGTTAAAAATCTGACACTTTATCATCTGAAACCCATATCCCTGGTGCACATCTGTGTGAAATCTGGAAAGGTTTAGAGGTCATTATCTGGATGAAAAGGGGAGAATTCTGTCATAAGTGGACACAACATCGTACAAAGACAGGGATCGGATGGTTTGGTGCTACAGAAAATATGTTAACTGGACCTATAACATTAGAAAAATGGTACATAGATAAATATGTATGTGGGTTGACAAGGGGAGGTTCCTCTGACCATAAAACCTACAGCATCACTCTGACACTCCATTTCTTTCCCCCAATCAAGGGAGAGAGGAAAGCTTGGCCAATGATAAGTGAGGGGGGCAGGTTTAGCTAGGCCCAGGCACACAGCCATTTTCAAAACACATAAAAGGAACACTGAAACCCAGGTAGGGACATTCACTTTCCACTTTCTTGCAGAACGCTTTGCCGGGAGACTTCTGACTTCACATCCAGAGATCTAGACTTCAAATCCATCAATCTCCAGAGACCAGAAATTAACTCCAGAATTTGTAGCAGAGAGGCCTGAATCCACAAGCTGAATCCTCTTGAGCAGGCCTCAAAACCAACCAAACTATTCAACAGCCGGGCGAGCTGTTTTGAATTATTTGCCAAGAACTTTTGCAAGAACCTGTAGCAGTGTCCAGAAGGCAGTGCTGTATCCGGAACCAGAGAGAACCACAAACCAGACCGTTGTGAGCAGAACCGGTGCTTGACAGACCCAGAGACCAGAGCTGACCCAGATAACCGGGACTTCAGGACCACCCGCCGGAAGTCCCGTCCAACCTGACCAGACCTTGACGGCTTATGTCAAAAATATAGTGTGAGTACTCACTGTGCAAAACCAATCTCTTAGTTTAAAATAATCTAATCTGAACTATTTTAGCCTATTAGAACTGCCTCCTAAAATCGTGTCATTCTGTCATTTTTAAATCTGAAAACTGTCATCTGTCATTCTGAGCTTTGAAATTTCTAAACCGAAAAACTACCTTTACTAAATCGGCCGTATCTCCGGAACCGTTTGGGATAGGAGCGAGTTTTAACTGTCATCTTAAAGCTAAGATTCTAAGTTTTCCAAAAAACCTAAAACCGACTTGCTACCCCTTACTAAATTTGCCGCGATTTGACATTTTGCTTAATTTCAGCCATGTGTAAAAATATTTGTCCTTGCTTTCCTTGCTGAAATTCGTGTACAACCTGACAATCATTCATAGAGCATTGCTAAAGTGATCCTGAACTAATATAAAGTAGCCATCACCTACCCTGAACCTCCTAGAGGGAATTAAAAGCAATTTTAGCACATTTTTCAATTCATTGTTATTACATTCTAAGCATTTTGGGCCTGTGTTTAAAACTCCCACCTGTTTCCTCTAAGCTTGCTAGGGGGGAACTGAATTATTTTGATTGCATTCCTGAGAACTGTGTGCTTCCCTTCCAACTCTTTACCTTGCATAAAGGGCGGGTGAATTGTCAAAGAAAAGTGATTACATTGTCTTTTGTTGAAGTTATATCAAGTTTATTTTCTGTACTGCATTTTCATTCATCATTGCATTGTCCTTGAAGCCATAAAAGCATTCTCAGCTACTTCATCCTCTCTATTTCACTTCTAAGCCATCAAAAAGAGTGTACCACTGTAACATTATCCATTGTTGATCACTATCATCCTTACAAGTGTGCTATTAAATATTAATTTACTATAAAAGTGTGATAGATATATATTGTTTAATTTTCAAATAAACCTTTTAAAATTGCAAAACAAACCTACTTCTTGGCTCATTGGGGTCAGGGGGATTCTGAGAGAGGGGTGTTATGTAAGGGTTGTCATCCAGAGTTAATGAACTGGACATAAAAATACATCAATAAGAGCTTCCATCAGCATCCCAGACTAGGCATTGACTTAGCTGTAGTGCTGAATTGAATCCGCTTACATCCCACCTTTCATTACTATGACAGTTCTGACTCGAATGGTATATTTTTTCATACTGTGACAAGTCAGATCTGATTGATTGTGTTTTGTTTCAATAAGAATGTGTCACATTTCTTTTGTGGTGTGCTTTGTTGTAGTTTTGTGACGTGGTTGTTTCATGTTTTTTAGAGCAATATTTTTATTAAATTCGAATTTTGAATTCTTAACTTAAATTAACTTAACTTAACTTAAATTACTCATGACAGTTTTCTTGTAATTTAATTGTGATTATGGTCACACCACTTTTGTTGTAAAGTACTTTCCCCAGTGATGTTATGTTACAACTGGGTAGCTTGTTTGGAAACTATGTTTGTGTGGATCTTTTGATGTCCTCATCCAGATAAGCCCCCTTCACAAAAAAAGAGGATTTGCTGTGCTCACTTTGTGTTCACTGTTTGTGTGCTGTGACATGTGTTTAAAGTTGTGGTGGTGAGCGTTTCCTTGCACTTTTCACATGTGTCTTGGCTGCCACATGGCATCCCATACATTGTTTTTGGAATAGTAATTCCTACCCACATAGGCGGTCCAATCTTGGTCCTTCATCCCCTTCTGGAGGTGCTATTCCAAGACATATCCACACACAAGACAGAATTGTTGCACATTTGTGTGATGCAATGTTCTCCGGAGACACCAGGCACACATGATTTTCCAGTCTTTGTTGGTTGCCATGGTGAACATGTACCATGCATGGTTGCACCATCACTTTTTATGAGGCCTGTTAACAGCTGATGTGTGCATCTCAATGCTCTCTTCTGTTCAATGACCCCATTCAATCCATTCCCAGTGAAGTCCGCATTTCCTTGCACTTTCATGTTACCTGCTCCCCTTTGTGTGTTTGTCATTGACTTCTGTTTCTCATTGCTCGCTCATGTCGACTTGTGTGTTGTATGCCAGTTGCCTCGGTGTCCTGCCATCCAGTATGACAGCTGTCTCTGTGAAGTGCTGCCTTCTGCAAGATCCTGTCTTCTGTGTAATTGGTGAGGTTTTTGGTTCACTTCTTATTGAGCTTAGCATCATCTGCTCCCCTGCCAGTGTTTACTACACTGTCCCACTGGCATGTTGATGAGGGGCTGGCATATCATGGCATTGAGAATACTAGGAAGGTGCTCCTGTGTTTCCACCCTCTCAGTGTTCTTTTTTGGGGGATTCTGTCAGTGTCATGCTGACTGTGGCCAGATGCGTGTGTTGGGAAGGTACCACCAGCATCCTTCACTGCATGGCACTTGGGTAAGGGTGGAAGTGTAGGGTTGTTGGTGGGTAAGATGTCACTGTGTGGGTCCTGTGTGCATTGGTGTGAGGTGGGTGGATGTGGCTGCATGTGTGCCAGGACACATGGTGATGGGTGGCTGTTGAGTTATTATATGCATGTGTTGCATATCAGTCAGGGTGGGCACGAATTGGTGTATGTGTTGGTGCATGAATGTGTTGCCGGCACTCACATTGATTTGTATTGCTGTACAGATGATTTTGGCATGCAATGATGGATGCAGGAATTGTGGAGGAAGTAGCTGCTGTATATGTGCACAGGAAACAGCATAAGTGTTTGATGGTTTCCAGGCCAACAGAGGGGGAATTTGTTGGACTGCAGAGTCCAGCTGCTGCAGGCTCACACGGGATGAGGTAAGATGTGCATTTCTCTTGCAGTGCACTGAATGTTTTGTGAGTCAACATGACTGCTTTTATGTGACTGTGTATTGTGAGCAAAGTGGTCAGGAAATGGGTTGGCCACTGAACATGTTAATTGTTGTCTAACACACAGTGTGGGTCCAGGGCTGCCTTTGCATGAGTTTATTTGCATCAGTTATGTAATATAATATTCCTTCCTAGTTGTGGTCTCGTGTGTGGTTTGGTGTCTACATGCAGTACAGTTATTTTTCATGTAATGGTTGTCACTGACTTTGTTGATTGTGCTGTGTGCTTTTTGGTGTATTAAATGGACACTGTTGTTTAAAGTTGCTATGCCTGTGTTGTTCATTTGTGGGCTGCCATGCAGATTAGGGGCAGGGGTCACAGGCTTGTTTCATGTTTGATTGCATCATTATTTGCTGCTTCAGTGAATCTGGTCATTGGGTCAACCACTTTACCTCACTTACAAATTGGCTCTTATTCAGTGTTTGTTTTGATATGCCGTGCAATATATCCCTATATGCAGTATGTATGTCACATGTGGCAATCTTGCACCCCTGCTTTCACGCTCACAGCAACATGGATATGTTTGTGCCTGTAGTGCACATGGTCCCACCGGTGTTCTATCCCATTTTGGTTTGCTTATAGGAATCGGTGGACATGTTGCTTTTGGTGTCCATGAATGACAAGGTGTTATGATTTGACTTGTTGATGTATTTTTCTGCGGCAATCTATGTTTGCTTGTTCTTGTATTTTGGGCATTTGAACAGTTGTTCAGCCTCCATAATGTTTTCACTCCATACTTCGCAAAATGGTGGTGATATACTCCCACTTACTAGTCTTTGCTGGGGCCTCTGTTTGTGTATGTTGTTGTATGTCTAATGGACACACACAATTTGACACTCCCAGTGGCCCATTCTTAGGGTGTGTTGTGTGCACATAGGATAGGCCCGAAATCATCATTGAATGGCACCTGGGAGGTGGCATCAGTGTGTGTACTCCACAGGGGCTGGTATTTAGGTGAAGTATGATTGCACACGCTGTGTGTGTGCAGCATCTTCATGTGCTATTTGACAAGGCATGTTCAAGGGCAGTGCCTATGGGTGCACCTGGTGTCCCACCCACAGGTCCACTGTTACCCCGCACCGTGTGGCAACATTGAGCAGGACACATGCAGCCACAATGATTCTAAAGACTACTTGTGGTGAATATAGCAACACCCCACCAGAATGGTCAAGAGTGCGGAACTGGGACTGTAGCACTTTGAATGTGTGCTCCACTAGACCCCTAGAAGTATTATATATCACCTCAACAGGTGTTGTGGGGTTCCTGATGGGTGTCATCATGAAGGTTGTCAACGGTTAGGCACTGTCCACTGTAAATGTTGACATGCTTGCTATTGTCATATATTTGCAGGGTCTATTGTTCAGTGTGTGACGTGCATCCATGTGCATGACCGTTCATACTCACCAATGAGCCATGCATTGCTATGTTTTCCAGATACCAGGGCCCGGTGCAGTGGTGACATGCAGAAGATGTAGCTGTCATGTTTGCCGCCCGGGATATCAGCATAGACTTTCATAATGATTGCCTTGGCACCACACACTACCTGCACATTGATGGAGTGCCAGTGATTTCTGTTCCGGTAGATGTGCTCTGTCAATCGGGGTGGCAGTAGTGCTACATGTGGGCATTCTATTGCACCTAGTAAATGGGGGAAGTGTTAGAATCCTGCATCACTGCCTGCCTTTCCGCCGGTGTTCAGGGCATAAATATGTGCCTGCCCACACATGCACATGCTGTTATGCATGACAGCACCTTGTGTAGACAGTGTGATAGTGAGGCCTGCGATATCCCACCAACTATTACAGTGGTCCACTGCGAGGACCCTATGGCAAGGAAATTGAGTGCAGGCAGCACTTTTTCTAGTGGAGTGAGGGCCTCAGAGTACATGGCCGGTGATGTTAGGCCATCTTCCCACTCCTTGAAAAGACCTAGGATTTTACCGGGGGGGAGGGGAGTTACCTATACCGGCCATAGACCTGGTCATCGGCATCTCAAAAATCGCAGTACGTGTTATGAAGATCCGGGCCCTGGGCATCCTTCTCCTCCTGCACTGTCCGTGCAAGATAGCCACGACTATTGCTGGTTTCATTGTGCGTGTAGACGTTTGTTTGCTGTGTATTGCATGCTTTATGGGCAGTTCATCCTATGTGTGTCAAGGTTTATGCCTGATATCATGTGGTGTATGGGTTCTGGGCTTTGCGTGTGCCTTTTCACGACCTGACGTTCACATTTCAATTCCATGAATATGGTTGTTTTGGGCAGGTATGGGCCTGTAGTTGCCCTACCGTGGACCGTCCCTCAACACGCCCACATTTTCAAATATTCTTCCTCATTCTGCATGATATGCCCCCTATTTGGGTTGCTGCGTAGACCCGGTGCACACTCTGCGTGGAGTCTCGCGAAAGGCGCTCGTCGACACACAGCCGGGCCTGGGCGAACTCCATGCAAGTCCCGCACGTCGGTTCCATGGATCAACGAATGTGGATTTGCATTCAGACTGGCACGCAAATCTCTGATTTTCCATACAAATATTTCCATGAATAGGCCCCTTCAAATTGCAGGGACAGTCCTAACAGCACACAAGTGCAATGTTGCAGGTCACCTGCATGCAATTTACATTTATTATAAAATGGCCCTGGCTGGATTTTAGCTGTGCATAAGGTAAAAAACGGGAAGCTAAAACACAGAAAAGTGTGCCAAACTCGCTAGTGAAGGTGTGCAGGCCTACCAAAACTCAGGTGGCGCCAGAGAAGCAGAGCAGAACTACAACCAGGATGTGCACCTGTGACTGTTTTAGTGTTTGGTTGCCATGGTGGTCCTACCAAGTTGCAATTGGTTTCTGGGACACTGGGCGAAAGGTTTCCAGAGTGTTGAGGTAGTCGAAGGGTTTGGTGCTTAATTTGAACCAAAGCAGCTGTGTACGTATTGCTTTGTCTCTGTGTTCCCAGTGCCCCTGTAGAGGTGGCAGTCAATTTGTCTTGGATTTATTTGACTTATCACCCCACAACCGAGTTCTGGGAGTCACTTTTGAAATCCGTTTGATAATATCATTGTGTAGGCATAGATTTCTTTGGACCTGGAGATGTGACAAGACTTAATTTGATGTTAGGCGTTTCAATTTCTTTGCTTGATCAGACATTTTTTCTGACTGGTGTAATTGCGTTTTTGTTGAATTTGTTCATATTTTTAAGGAGATTAAAGCATTATTTTGATTACTTTAGTAATAAATAAAGCTAATAATATTTTCTACGACAAGCATGTTTCATGTTTTTGTATGTAAATCGCTGACTTGCGTCTGCCCCGAGGTTGGGTGGGTTGGTGTGTTGGGAGGGGCAACCACGGAGGCAGGCGGGAATCTCATTCGGGCTGTGAAGCTCTCACCTTTCCCCATGCCGTGTGTGAGGTGGCCATGCAGTATTGTTTTTCCTACTGAATTCGGGACGTTGTCATTTTCTGTATTCCCATTTAATTTTTAGAAAAACTGCGCGTCCCAGAATTCCAATGAAAACAGGACTGGCTGGTCTTCTCACGCATGGCAAAGGGAAACGCGAGAGCTCAGCATCTGTGCCCTGCTTCCTTGGTTGGGATGTCAAGACAGCCATAGAAAGTCACGATTCAATGTCGTGTAGCTGAGGGGTGGGGTCTCACAGGTGACAGGTGTGCCAGGAAATGTGAAAATATGAAACTAGCAGTTTTATGGTGTTTTTTTCCCCTCCTGGATTACAAAGGTGACTTCACAACAGGATAAGAAGTTCAGGGTATATGGTTACTTAACACTAAGTTTAAAAAGCCTACGGCAAATTACTGCACACTATTTTTCACACCGCGTTGCATTGATCATACAATATCAAACCTCATCAATAGCCACTTTTCCCTAGTGTTCCTGGCATTCTCGGATTCACTGGCAACTCTTGGTGGGACACCCGTGTCCGTCAACTTGTCACCACGAGATTATCCATCTTGGTTACAAGGAAGGAACATTCAAAAATGATATGTGGTGGAAAACGCCTCCACCCTGCAAGGGCCCTATTGGGGTCGTCTAAAGTCCATCACACAACCATGCACTGACTACCTCTAGTTCCACGCAAGCAATGTAACAGAAACAGCCTTTACACAAATGTGCTCAGTATCACAGGTGGTTTTATTCCCTCTTTTCTGGATTAGCATTTGTTTGATCCATTACGAATAATTCCAAATGCACCCCTAAAACCACAATAATACACCTTTCACCCTATAGCCCTTTCTACCTCTGCAGCTATGTTTTATGTTTAATCAGTATTTTACTCCCACCACTCATATCCTCTCACCTTTTGCTCATGTCCCATAATTCACAGAACATGGTATGGTTAACCTGGGGCAATCATTTAGGTTTTCTTCTTGCAAATCTCTGACTTGGTGTATGACCCCAAATGTTGGACAGGATTCTATGGCAGGGAGGCAGTAAAACTATATTCGGGTTAGATACCCAAATTCTCCACCACCATACAGCACAAAGTATCATTATTCGTAATTTCTGATGTAGACTGTCAGCCTAATTTTCTATAGCGCAGATTAGAATGAAAATTGAGGCGCAATGTTTTTACGCCTTCATTTCCTGGTCTTCCCCATTTTCCTGCAGTGACAAGATGAAGGTGCAGGACAGGGCGGAGATTAGGCGCCATGCATTCCTCCTCCCACTTGTCAGTGAGTTTGGCTTTAACCTTGCATGATATTTTGATGCAGGTGTAAAAATGAATAGATTCCTATGGAATTTGCCTCCGTTGTTTTTCCCCTGACCAAATATCACACAAGAATCCAGTATTAAATAAATGCTGGCTGCAAAGTGTAATTTGCAGGTGGAATTTACCTGTCCACATAATGGAGAGTTCATTTTAAGAGTAAAAGCATGTTGGCTCCCCTTTTACTCTTTCCTTTACCCTTCTGTATTGTGGATGTTCAAGATTGTATGCATGGACCCCACAGGGCAATGTATGTTAATTATAGAATGACCCCTTGTTTGTACCCTCAAGTCCAATTCAATGGCCTGTGGGTCTAGCACTTCAGTTTCCATCTGATGCCCAAACAAAGAGAGGAATTAGATGGTACTTTCTGAATGCCACAGGAAAACTGAAGGGCGAGATTGAATAACTGATAGCTGGATCAGCCTCTCCCTAAAAATGGGGAGCTTTCCCCTCAAAAGGGAGTTATGACTCAGTAAATCATCACGTGAGTATATATATATATATATATATATATATAGGAAATATGTGGATATGTGTGTGTGTCTGTTCGAAATGTTCAGCATACTTGACAACATGCCACAAACCGGATATTTGGCATGTTCAGCATACTTCCCAACATGATACAACCCTGAATCCTGAAATTTGGCATGTTGGTAGATTCCATGGTGCAGACAATGTAAAAAGTATAAAATATACATTTTACTGTTTCTTTTGTTTTTTTAAGCAGTATGCAATGCTTACCCCTGCCATATGGCTCTTCGTGGCATAGTTGGGCTGTAGTTCTATGTAAACTTCAGCAGCTCTTTCTTACTAAACTTTCCACACTATCAGCATTCTATGTGACATTAACCGCCCTCACTTCTGAAGGCATACGGGTGACACAAAATGGTGCTTTTGTAGTAATGCAGGTGACAGGAAACAGTGCATGTCTCTTCAATAGTGTCCACAATGACGTTGTCCAACACAATTTGGCAAATCTCTCATAATAATAACAGGAACTTAATTTCCCACAGGAGTTGATGAATCTATGCCATCTCAACAGTACAAAGCGTACATGCCTCAGCCGTACACCTACGGATAGGGCACTTCAAGCTTACACGCTTCATCCCTACACCTACAGCAATTATGTTGAGGTCGCTGCAGCCTCTGCTGTAGATCGGGACACCAATAATGTTGCTGCGCAATCACAACACTCAAGCTCAAAGTAGCTCGAATCGATTGCGTTGTTCTTCGGTTAACGCAAACAACCATGCAACATCATCATCTATATGTGTACATTAAATAAACTTCAAACTAGGATTGAAGTGGGAATTACTGTGTGAGGCACAGGTACACCTGCTAGTTATGTATATGCTAAGGCTTCCAGTCCCTTCCCTGCATGCATACAGTGAATCCAGTGCCATCTTCATTGTGTGCACAACATGAAGAACACAGCCATGATGACTACAGATAGAAACATGGCAGCCACAGCCAGATCAACTGATTTTCACAGCGTGCACCGAGGATCGCCAACTGTCCCATATTTTTCAGGACTCTCCTATTTTAGAGGAGTCTCTCCCATGCTGGATGGGTACAACTCCCACCTCCTTACATTTAGCACTCGCGACCCAGGCCTCCTTTTTGTGCCCGTAGATTGAGCTGCTGCCACTGCTCTTCCAGTCCCGCTGTTAACGCTCTGACGCCAGACTTTATAACAATGCTAATCATGGGCATCAATTTAGGGTGGGAAAGGGGTGTTCCCCCCCCCCCAACTTTCAAGGCATAGTATTTTGTCCCCATTCATTTGGCTAGGGCCCTTTTCTTCAGATGTCATGTCCCCCCAACATTTTCAGCAAAGTTACTCCACTGAGGCTAATGCTAAAGGATAGTCATGGTTATGCTTAAAGTTTAAAAAACGTGACCATCACCTCCCAAAGACATACCATTAGCATTGCAATTAGGCCGGTTCTTAGAGAGTTAACAGCCATTCACCAATTGTTTAAATAACAATTGGGGTTGGCCCTGTGATGTCATCGCCACCTTGTGGCCAAGTGTCTCCCAAAATGATTTCAGAAAGTTCCCCACCCTGCGTGTACCTGTTTTTAGCAGACACGTGAAAAGTGGGCGCAATATGTGAAAATCATCCGATTCCTTGGGAAACAGAGTGGCAGCAAAGTGAAAATCTGCTCCAGAGCAGCTTGTATGCACTTGCCTAAAAACACACTTTAGAGGTGCCGTCACAATGCCGCCAGAAATGGGAATGCCCAGGTGCAAACATCACGGAATCCAGTGTTTCATTGACACCTTGCTTGGCTTTAATGTTGCTCATGCACCGAAGGGGTTAAACTCTTCTGGAAACTGTTCAGAATCCCAACCATCCGCCCACTTTAAATACAACGCTTGTCTTATTGTTACCTCCAGAGTTCCAGGTGGTTACATATATTTACAGAAAACATTAAGAGAAATTCATGAAATATGGTGCCCTGCTAGGGCACAGAAGCCACTGCAGCCTGTAAAACATTTTATTTTCATACAATTAGAAATCCAGTGATAGAGGATAATTATCAATAATCAGCATAAAGTGCCATACAACAATACATGTATGTTTACAAAACCTTGGAATGTCTTTTTAAACACTGCCCATAAAGTCAGCAGTCAGGTGTTTGGGGTCTGAAATGCAGCATTCCACACCCTGAGAGCTTCAGCGTGACTGAAAGGCCATCCACTCTGCAACAGGGTCGCCACGTGGTCGTCAATGCTTGACTTGGCTTTGGCCCACACACAAAATGGCTGCCATTTGAAGACACCTGAAGGCCCCCTCCAGGAATGCACACAACTCAGTACAGTGGGCACACGGTGAACAGCCTTATGTCCTGTTTTACTCTTCGCCCTCGACCGCCCAGGAGCTGCCACCTTGTTGCGTGTAAGAATTCTGGTCTTTGGTATAATTGTAAGAAGGAAGACTTTGTCACCAAAATCATGCATCGTTCAAGGAAGATAAGGAGAAAGCACAGCTTCTTAAGCATCCCTATTAATGTGCTCTGAAATGTTCATGTGCACCGACAGCAGCCAAAGATAAAAGGCACAGAGGAAACCAGTACAATAGTTCATATTTTTTTTACATCTAGGGCCCTGTATAACGAAGCTTTGTCTCCAAGGTAGGAGCAGGACTTAAAGCATTGCGTTCATTTTGTTCACAGGAAATGCCACCCCCCTGTGGTGTCTTTCTGTTTCTCGCAAGCACTTTGTTGTGCTGGGCTGCACTCCTTTAGTGAATCTCTCGTCACTGCTCTCTTGTGGTCGGCAATGCTCTCCCGGGTTCGACTGTGGAAGCTACCCATGTTATTTGGAAACAGTACATTGTCCATTCTTGCAAAAGAGCCGCTCAGCATTTGATTTTGGTGGGTTTGAGTTCCTTGACCTGCGTGTGCAGTGTCTTGTGGACAGCAAGAGTTCTGGACTGACAAAATCCCTTCCCGCATTCCTGACACTTGAAGGGCTTTTCCTTGGAGTGGATGTATCTGGAATAAAAGAAGGCACATTTCAAGTATAGCTCACGAGTTTGGCATGAATGTACATTCTCTATATTGCTTTAAAAAAACATTTTTATTTTTCATCATTTTTTTTTCTTTTTTTATCCCATATTAAGTCTAATCTAAATTGAAGAGAAAAATCAATTGCCCCATTTTCTGCTGTAGGAACTCATTTTGAGGCTTCTCAAATGCTGGCATACCTGGCCATGTCAAAGCCATCCTGCCTGCTGCCCAAATCCTAAATGGCACTGACTACTCTTTGTGTGACAGACGGGTTGTGCTTTTGGGAGAGAGTTTGCCGGCACCTTGTGAAATCTGCATCAAGCTTCCCTGACTGAGAGCTAGGGCTTTAATTCAACTCAGACTCCTTCTTGCTCCATTAAGGACGCTTTTAATACACTGCACAACTCGGGCCAGAAAGGTTATGCAAAGTCACTTTGCACCAGAGTGCTTCATTCTGCCTCCTTTCAGAGCAAACCCTGGTGGTGGCACTCTCAGTGTAAAGTGGTAACTATGATTGTCTTTATTTTAATGAAACACCCCTGTTCCTTGTTGTCAACATTCGTTTGAAACACCCCTTATTCCCGAAATCAAGGAGTCTGTACACAATTACAACACCGTGATGCTTGGACATGTCTTACCTGCACAAGGCAACCAGACATATCTGTGTATGCCCTATTTGTCTTCACATCACCGAATTGTTTCACACCAGCAACTTCTGAATAAAATGTGCAAGTGTGCATGCATTACACGGTTTCAGGTGTATGTGATGCAGGTATTAACTCTGGAGAATGCGCAGAATGGGGGGTCTTGAAATGCTAATGGACCTTTCCCAGTGAGCCGTGACTTGTCAGGGAAAGGGTCCATTAGCACTCTCCATTTCACACGTGTGTCTGCCCTTGCCCAATAAGAAACGGACTTGGGATATGGCCTGGGGCCTGTGAAGCCCTGCTATGGCTTTAACCATAACAATACTTCAAAGCCCTGGTCAATGCCAACCTGCAGTATGCAAGAATAAAAGTAAAACATTTTATTAGGTTTTCAAAGAGGCAGACCTCCGTTTTTGCACTTCAAAAAAAGCACCCTTTTCCACATTTTTGGGGTTGAGTATACATCCCAAAAAGCAGTTTAAGTGCCATCAACGGGCAGCAAAACGTGCCCACGTTCATTTTCAACAGCACATCCTCTCCAATCGCCGAGGACTGTCCGCAACCCCAGGTTCACACTACGCAAATGAACCCCACGTAGAGTCAATGCACACACATGTATAGTGCTTGACTATATCTGAAATCTAGAGTGAATGTGTCCATTGTTAACCCGAGTCCCACCCCCGCCTCACATCGTGTACCTGAATTACAACCCAAAGTAAATTACCGATCCATAGCAATAGCCCTCACAGTGTTAAATACCAATCTGTTCAAGAAGGTCATTAATTGATTAATCTTTTATAACATGCTTAATACCAGAGACCAATCTCTAAGTGCTGGACCAGCAGTGGTCCAAGTGGGCGGAAGCGGTTGGCAGCGGTGCTCCTCTACTTTTCTTTACTAAGCTTCACTGTTCCTATACTTTCATTTAAAAAAGGAACAGTTCCAGAATGGTTTCATTTTAAAATAAAAGTGCGTGTCGAAGTGAAAACCTGCACTTCAATGCACTGTATCAGGGGTTGGTGGGAAGGGTGGCTTTAATCTTTAGCATGCCCCTTCAGAGGCGCGAATGGTGGGTGATTATAAAGGGGAGGTTGTGTAAAGCGGCATGCTGTTGGGGCAACAGATAAAGTTGAGTCATTTAAAATGAATGTTGCATTTTCTTGCGCTGTGTTTCTTTCCTCCTTTACACAGTAAGGGGGTAGAATTGAGGAAAGTCAGGACCCAGGTGTGGGGTTTGTATTGGGTGTGGGAGGGGATGTGGGGTGGACCAGCAGGGAACATAGCTCCATTACTTCTTTTCGTACACTTCGACCACTGTGGACCAGGATTCAAACCTGTGTTGTTCTGCGTTGTCGTGCTTCCAAGACAAACACGTTGCCCCTGAGCTATCCTCCTGGCCTCAGTCAGGCCTCCATCTCCTCTGGATGTAGTGCTTCCACACCCAAAAGCTTCATCGCAATATGAACACAACTAGAAATACAAATAAAATATGGCCATCGCAGTGCAGCAGCGTGACGTCTCTCACAGATAGGCATGGCATGCGGGAGTAATTTGCCACAATACTGTCTGCGCGCCTCTGCCACGATGCGTACACCTGATGTGGCCAATGGTTCATCCGTGCATGCCCAATCTTACTGCTTAATAAATGGCTTCATCCTTATCACGCCACCCGGAAGTAAAAGGTGATTGGTGTGGTGGTTATGCATTGAGCATGGTGGTGATATGCAGGAAAGATGGCATACACCCTCTAAGACACCTTACCTAATACTCAAAGATGATGAGTTCAACGACTCTTTGAGAATGATCAGCTCAAAGTAGAATATATGCATTGAGGATAGATATGGATGAGACAGGCAGGGCTCTAGCCCGCTCGATCAAAATGGCTGACTTGAGTTTCCAGCCACCTCCCAACAAAAATAAGAGCTCAGCCACATCTCATTGAGCTACTGTACACGAGAAACAAACATAAATAAAATCAAAATATCTTGCCAGGCCTTGAAGGGTAGGATCTGCCTCACTTACTGTTTTTAGCCCTTGTCATCCCAGAATTGGCTGGGGTCCACCTATTTCACCCCGGTCATTTCAATAAAAGCCATTTCAGAGAAAATCAATTCAAAGAAATCCCAAGTCCTTGCAGGGCCAACTCAATGAAATTGACCCCAATATGTTCATTAGAAATCAAACGAAAATTTGAAAAGTGAAATGGAAGGAAAAGAGGGATCAAAAAAATGTTTTACATTTGTAAAATAAAATGTACAGTAAAGAGCAATGTGGATGGGCATAAAAACAGAGAGAACTAAAGGGAACAAAGATGGACAAAACAGAAAAAGGGGAGTACATAAGGGTTAACAGAGGATTTAGATCTATATTATGATAAAGAAGGTTAGAAAATAAATAAAAAATTAAATGAGCTGGATGGAGGTGAAATAGCAAATGTAATATTTGGATGAGTTGACTTGAAATATGCTATTTTATCTGAACTGTTTGCACTGAGGTGGCTTTATGTTGGGTTGGCTTGCAATGAGAAGTCAACGATCCTTGCCTGGGGAGGAGTCACATTTAGACTGTGTTGTGCTGCAGTTTCCCAACTCTGAGACTGAACCCCTGCAAGCTGCATTCGTGTCGTGTGCAGCACTGTGTGAGCTTGAGCAATCCGACTTAAATTAATTAAAATTAATCTCTCATAACGTACTTAATTCCGGAGACCAGTCACTCAGCGTGGGACCGGGATTTGAAACTGTGTTTCTCTGCATTGTCTTGATTCCAAGACAAAGGCACTGGTGCCCCTGAGCTATCCTCCCGGCTCATCTGGCATGGAAGCCACACGCCTCCTCACAGTACACAATACCTGGAAGTACTGCCTGCTTGCTCGCCATCTGCCAATGCTTGCAACCGGTACCGCAGCCGCAGTCTTCCCACTCTACCCACACAGTGGACCTTGTGCTTTGTTTACTAGTCCCTGTTTGAATCGGACACGGTCCCAGGGTGAGCCTTTCTTCCCTTTGTGCACATTATGGAAAGCCGGGTATTGGTTTTGTGTTGGCGGGGGCGGATTTGAGGCAGGACACCAGTAATGCCTCTAGTGTTGTTGCGGGGGTGGCGGGGTAGTATGCCAGGTGTGGGTTTTGCATGGCCATTGTTCTGCTGGCTCGGCTCACATCTGGATCCTAGAGTCAAGCGAGATCCACCGGATCAGTCTTCGCTCGGCTCTTGCCATATATTCTTCGGCTCCCCCTTCTCTAGTTGCTGATAAGAAAGAGCAGTGGGCAGCACACGATAATGGGCAAGACACCGACATATTTTTGGACGATGCAAATGTTCAGCCACTCTTTTTTAGCCAAGACTCTATTTTGAATAAGTATTCTTTCTTAGACCTTATTATATGGTGGACTACTGGATCTCCCTGCAAAGACACAGATTCCAGTCTACGGCGGCCATTTATAGTCTTGAAATGGGATATCATATCAGATCCTACTTGCAGAGTGGATTTGTAAAATGTATTTGAGTTGCGTCTATGTCTGTCATTCAACATTGGTGAATGGATCGTATTTCTCAACAACACGAGTGTGTACACTTTAAAAAGACACATTTACAATAGCGTGTTGATGGAGTCATGTTTTCAGCAGAGAGCAAACAGAAACCGTGAACCCTTTGAGCACCAGAGCCGAGTGTACAACAGTACACAACATGCACAGGCCAATGGAAGACAGGCAGCAGCCTTCCGGCAGGCATTGCCTGCAAGCAGAGTCGTGGCCAGGATTGTCTAACAAGTGGGGCCTGAAGCATGTAGCTGGGCCCACCACAGCGACACTAACCTCTGTAAATGCCCACACGGCGCTGCTGAGTGGGCATTTACAGATTCCAGCTAGACCTTGCCCGCATAGGCCCCACCCTCTCTACGCCTCTGCCTGCAGGGTGCTTTATTGCTAGTCTTCGGAGTGGGATAAGAGGACCATAGCCCAGGGTCCTGTCTTCTGCCGCACGGTCATTCAACGCTGTGCTCACTTGACCACTCAGGAAGGGGGCAACGGCGCCCCTGCTCTGCATTCCCCAGATGTTCACAGCCGCCCAACCCCAGTACTTGGCATGTAGTGCACAGCAGTATCACTGTATATGTAGTATGCCAGGCATGCCCCCCAGCGGCAGTAGTGGCATCCATCCTCTCTGGAGTGGTGTGAATGGCCCGCTGGAAGAGATACAACACTGGCGACCATTCGTTTGTGTCATTGTTCCTGGCAGTGATGACGCATCACAATGTTTGCTTCCGGGTTGTAGGCCCTCGGCTGCCGAAGAGGCCTGTGACCTAGTGGGGGCTTGTCAGCATGCATTCATCTCTGGAACTAAAATCCTGGTGGGGCATGTTCTTCTGCCCGTTCCTTATGTTTAGTATGACTCAATGAACTCGAGATCCACGCAATGAATGTCACCACGGTGTTGGGCTGGTGGTTAGTTTTAGCAATCATGCTTACAACTGTATGCTTTGAGTTATGGTGGGCGAGGATGCTCAGGAAAAGTGTGCAAGGTTTTCGGTGGCCCAGGAACACCTTTCCCACAGGAAGGCAGAGGTGGACTGGGTGCTAAAAGAGGCCCTGGAAATAATGTTCAAATTGGCCCCAAAATATACATTTTCAGCAAGCACAACCCTTTTCCCTTGGGAACATTTGGAAATACCACACAAAAGAGGCCCAGGGTGAGAATCTCCAGAGTTCCCTATAGGCCAGTCCACCCCTGCGAAAGGTGAGCTGGGCTGTTTGCTTTAAGCTTAGCAAAGTAGTGGATCATTTTTGTGAGCTAGTGCAAGTTGTGTAAACTTTTTGAAGCCATAAATTGATAAATAATTGCCACCAATTTTTTTATGGTTTCGCGTTCCTTCATAGACAGGTGTTTTTTCGATGTCAGTTTTAACGAAACAATTACTTAGAAAAACTCATTGGAATATATAGGGGTAAAGGGTTAAAGGGGATGGGGGATGGGACAATGGCATTGGGAAGGGGGTGTTTGGCAGGACTGCTCGTTTTATTTTTTTAAACGTCGATGAGTTGTTTCGAAGTAATTTCTTCGTTAAAAATGACTTCGAAAAAACTATTGTCGATGTAGGGACAAAGAACCTTTTTTATATTGCTTAATTCATAATGCAGACATGTTGGAGGCAAAACACAATCGGCCTGATTCATAAAGCGCGTTTCAATGGGAGAATCCCAACCTGCATTTGTGTCCTCTTTGAATAGGCCACAAGTTGATGCCTGCCTTGCCTATGCCAAGCATGCCCCCAATTGGCGGGCAACGAACTTGGAGAGTGATAAAACAAGTGAGGGGCTGGCTCGTTGCAGTCCTGCCTCAGTAGTAACTTCCCAGTGGACTTGGGGTGAGGACAGTGTGGTCCTAGAGCTTTAAACTGTGGCGAGGCAGGCCTTTCTGCCTCTTTCCTGCTGGCCCTACCACCAGAGTTCGTTTTTCCATCCACAACGCTTCGGTTTGTGTTTTTATTTGGGTGTTGTTGAGTTGTTTGCCTTTGATCATTTTCTTTCTGTTTTAAATCATGTCTATACATGTTCTCTCGTGCCACTTGTCATGTTTATTACACTAACACTATTATCATTAGATTCAAATTCAGTAGCTTCCTGCAGGGTTTGTTTGTAGGTCGTGAGTTTGCATTAATTGTTTTTTTCCTTAGACTCCCCAGCATTTTCCTTCAGGGGCCACCAGGTAATTTGAGAAATGTGTAGGGCCAAGCGTGTGAGGTTTGGATGGTACTCGTCTGCCCACCAAAGGGGAAACGTTTTTCTTGGTTTCTTGAGTTAGGGTGACCAGATTTTAAAAGTAAACAACCGCGACAGGGCAAGTAACATAAAAGTAGGACTAACTCTTGAAAGATGACATGTTACCGAGCAGCATTCGTGTGTTTATGTGGACGTTTTAAACTTTAGCATGAGACAGCAGTTTATTTGTTGAGATGCAGATCATGGCTCCATGATACACGTTGGAGCACTTCAGTGACTCGATAAAATTGTATACAGATTGTTTGGCCTATCAGCCTTCATTTGCAGGTTAGTTGGAGACGACCTTTGCACTTATTTCAATAACAATTGCAGCAGCATCAGTAGGACTTCGAATTGAACTATTTCTTGCCTCGAGAAAGACCGCAGGAGGTCGAAACACATGTCAGCAAATCTTGGCAAATCTTTTTGGGCTGATGATAAAGCATTCTGAACACAAGCTACATTGGACATTCATTTCGTGTTTTTTGTTTGATTACAATCAGTCATTTTATTGACAGTACTTTGAAATATACTGAGTGTAGCAGCGCAATATATTCAGTGGAGCCTAACCCTGGTAGGTTTTCGTTGTTCATTAACTCTTGAAAGAGGCTGTCAGGGGACTGCACTTCAGTGGTGGTTGGAGGAGACTGGTTGGAGGAGACGGGGTTTTAAGTGTTACTGTTCAAATAAACACATTATAATTAATGAATCACTCATTGATCACAAAGTAACACTATCTTAAGTTGTAAAATGCAACATTTCTTTTGTGCAAGACTGTGCATTCCTGCCTGCCAGCTTTAAAGACCTACTACCAAAAACCGGGACCACTGCACTTTCCAATGGAAACATAATCTTGACAAAGAGGGACAGAGCTAAAAAAATTCTGGGAACGTCCCCGCAAAAACCTGGACGTCTGGTCACCCTATCCTAGATGCATTGTAAAACACCTTTTTTTGTGAACTGTCACAGAATATGCTCAATGTGTTTGAAGAATGAAGTGGCAGTACTTCCAGATAATCGCCTGTTTATCTTGTTTTATCTTTTGCAATATAAGGCTCTCATATTATATCGAAAGGTGCAATCTGTTTGGATGGGTTACTGTTCCACGCATGCACTGCTTGTGAGGACGTTGGACACATGTGTAGCGCTGGAACTGGGTCTCTTAAACTCCTGCATGAAATCGCCGAATTATGTCTACTTTTTTTGCAATTCAATTGAAGAAGATCACACATTAGGGGATCGGTTGATGAGGAAGACTAATACAGGCATTCTGAAATGCAGAAACATATCCAAACAATCAGGAAACGTGATCCTACCCACAGTTACGCAACGCAAATACGATTTCACCGATGAAGGCTTGGCCTTTACATTCCATTGACACACGATCAAGCAATTTACCTGTGGTCTCTTAGGTGGTCCTGCCTTCTGAATGCTTTGTGGCAAATGTCACATGTGTAGGGCCTTTCATCGGTATGGGTTCTTTCATGAATCAACAGGTTGTAAGACTTGGTGAAGTGCCGGCCACAGAACTTGCACACAAACTCCTTCTTGGTCTTGGAAGGGAGTCTACCACGGGTTGGCTTCTTCTCGGAGGAGAGCTTGGTGACATCCAGTAGAGAGTTCAGGGCAGGCGAGCCCCGCCCGTCCGCGTGACCCAGCTTGGAATGGTCTTCTTGGGTAGCTGCCACAGCAAGGTTGGCAAAATCAAACCTTGGTTTCATTTTCAGGGGCCCACTGGCCGAATCGTGTTTGGTGTGGATCATATGTGGGAAAAAGGGGAAAGCGGGCAACTGGAACCTGCCGTCCATCAGGCCTGAAACTCCGGGCACCTTGGAGAACGAGGACCGGGGTATGTGCATAGTGGGGTAGCCCAGTGTCCACTGATGGAGATGCACTGCGTGAAGGGCGCTGAAGCCGTAGATGTTGGGCAGGTGGTCAGCGGGCACTGGGACCCCATTGAAGGCCTGCAGAAAGGAGTAGTTGGTCAGCTGCAGCGAGGGGTGGATGGGCACCGGCGCTGGAAGGGTCTTGCTACCCATGGTGCTTTTATCGGGGTAGAACTGGGTTAGATGTTCCAGGGGTGCAGGGAAAACTTTCTGAAAATAATAGCAGCAGACAATTAGCATTATAACACCCATAACTAGAGAATTACCATATCAAGCATACATTGCAAAATTAAAGGCACAACATGAACTCATCGATGTCATTAAGAAATCTGCACAAAGGGCACATGTTTTGCATAAATATAAATAATGACATTCTAGAAGATTGGCACTTTTGGTCGAGGATATGTTCACAATTTCCAAATTATACAGCAATAGTGGGAATTGGTCAGGTAAGTCTAGCTCTATGAAAAAACAAGATGGCGGATTCTCCAGCAAAGGCCTTCACTAAGAGCACAGCCTATTCACTGAGAAACATACTAGGTGGCATTTGTTCAGAATTATTGGTTTTATAATACATGGCAGCCGGCAGTTTCCACATAAAAGCCTGGAAATTATGGTATCATTACAGGCTACTTGTGACATCAAAACTGGCCTGTAATTAGAAAATTAAATCGCAACTGCTCTGTAATGACATTCTTGTCTTTGGTGTTACAGGTGGGTTGGTGTTTATTTCAATAGTGTTGCTGCCACCCCATACATTCATTGCTAACAACAGTCTGAGGACCTATGAAAAAGCACTATTATTGTGAGATCTGAAAAAGTTACTACCCCTCAGACTTTAGATTACTAGGAAAAATAGCATTCAGGATATTTGGTTTTTACTTCGTATTGATGGCAATTGCAAAATGCACTGGAACTGGTTTACAAACGCGTTTCCAATGGGGAAATTGCATTGAAAAACGTTTTGTAAATCAGACCCGTTGTGTTAGAGGCACTACTTCTCAAACGCGGACAAACACATCGGAATTTCGGTCACGCCTACTGAGGCTGAACCTCAGAGGAGCCAGCGTTGTCACACTGGAGCCATTTTAGCGACAGCAGCGGCACCGCCATTAGTGCCTAGCACGCACGTTCAGACTGGCCAGCGAGGGGATCACAGAAGATGCGCTTATAGGATCCAGTGAGCCGCCCATTATGGGGGATTTGCCCGCCTCACATGGCACATGAGGATCAAAGCCTGCTTGTACTTTTATCGAAAACGTGGGATATTTTAAATAATATTTTACCTGTCTTATTTGAATATTTGTGGCACTTCATGTCGGATTCCATTGTAATACTTGTGGCTGTGGTTACACAGGGTAACCTCTGAAGGCGCGATTCACCCCTTACAGCTCCAGGATGCCCCTCCACTGGGTGAATGAGGCACTTTATAAAAGCTTCTTGCCTATCTACCTACCTACAGGTTAGGAACTTGTGAAGTGCAGACTTGACCTGTGTCATAGGTGAGCCTTAACCCATGAGCCTTCCGCTGGGGTGATACAGCACTTAGACCCAGGTGTCACCCCTGCCCCTTGGCCTCCTTCTTAGCGCTGTAGAAATAAGTAAAGTTATAAAGCGATGTGAAGGTACTGTATCGACCTCAGAGAGAGGGCATGCAGAGTAGGCCCTGCTGGGATTCGAACCAGTGGCCGCGGGGAGTCTCGGTAGAAATAAGTATAGCTATAAAGCAATGTGAAGGTACTGTATCGACCTCAGAGAGAGGGCATGCAGAGTAGGCTCTGCTGGGATTCCAACCAGTGGTCGCGGGGACTCCCAGTAGAAATAGGTAAAGTTATAAACCAATGTGAAGGTACTGGATCGACCTCAGAAAGAGGGCATGCAGAGTAGGCCCCGCTGGGATTCGAACTGGTGGCTGCAAGGAGTACACAGGCGCTGAGCCTTAATACCAGCTCTCCTAACTGTGGTGCTGCCCCTTCAAGGGAATAGCAGCGACGACGTGACGTTGCACGCCGCCGCATACCCTATTAATAAAGGGGGCGTTCCCGGCCCGAGCCTGTTACTTCGCCTCCGTGTGAGTTCCTGGAGTGGAGGGAGGCCCGGGGCTCAGGGAGCACTACGGTGGGGGCCAGGGATTCCCCCACCAACATACAACAGTGTCGACGAGTCCAGTAATATGCTCAAGAATGGACGACTTCACTACTGAACAGCTCCACCAGTGTGAACACACAGCGCACTCATGCTTTCTATCGCACAAATACAGTTTATAAACGAATTTGGAGCACCCTGAAAGTGATACTGCAGTGCACACACCCTGGGATCTCTGCAGCCCGTCCATCAAGAGACTCCGCAGGGCCTAGAAAGCTCAGGCTTTTGGGGAGTCGCACAAAACGTACCAGTGACCTGTGACTTGACATCTCCCTTGGATCCCCATGCTCCCAAAAACGGTGTATTGGTATTGTTTCCAGCACACGCCTCCCTTGTCGTCACAGACACGTCCCTGTTATGAATAATCGTCACCCATCTCACTTCGAGAAACAACAACGGTGTCTATTAATACGCGCAACCTCGTTTCGCGGGCACCCCTCTTGCGTCTGCCTGGTAAACATGTTTATTTTTACAACACGTGTGTGATGCAACCAGAGACGGTGCGGTGCGGTCGTCGGATTTAAAGTTAAAAGATATTGGTTAGGAGGGCCGCCTGGGAATCAGGGTTTGCCCTCTAAACAAGACACAGATGCGCTGCTGGGTCGTGTTTTTATGTACCAACGTACACTGGCAGATTTTGTGTTTTTGCATGGGCACGCCTCTGTGTTTCCTCGCCTTTAAAGAAACGGGTCGGTGGGCGGGGGAGGGCGTGTGTGTGGTGGGGGCTCTAGGGGGGGGTGGGTCTAGGGAGCATCTGTAAGAATCAGCAATCTTAATGTTTGATATTTTTAAAAACAAAAAATAAAATAAACCGCAGTTAACAGTTAATTAAGCATTGGCCACAACAAAATCGAAATGTACCCATCTGAACAAGAACTAATGGCGGGAATATGATATGATATGATGTGATATGATATGATATGGCATTTATAATACGCCGATAGACACGCTATCTAGGCGCGGCGATGCAGGGGAGGGGGAACAGAGGGAAGGCGAGATAACGATCCTAACTAGGCTCGGTGACATTCAGATCCCGCAAGAATAAGACAATACTATCGCCTGCTGCCCACTCTACTGCTGTGGGGACGGGCTGCGTAGCGCGGCCTGTGAAACTTCCCTCCTGTAAACATGGCGCCAATTCTTTAGGCAGGGGTCGTGTTTAAGGAGGACAAGTTACACAAAATGTGTCACGTTTGAGTTCAAATGCACTGGGGAGATGTCTGTGCAGCCCGCAATTCCTGGGTTTTCATATCGGTGGATACTGACTCCGCCTTTCATCATTTGTGAGGGCGAGAACATAACGGCAAATAGACAGAAAGAGGGCCAGACATAGAGCACGAAGGTGACAGAGAGGGGGGCCAAGGGAGCCGAAGGAGACGAAGACGGACGGACAGCATTAATTAACAGCATTGCGTGATTTTCAACACGCCAAGAAAGGCCGAAACAAGCAAATAATTCACATGGCTTTCGATGAGAGGGGGTGGGCAGACTCTCCAGTAGTGAAGCGCGTGCAGTGAACTAGGAGCGGGAGACAAGAGCGCGAGATTAAGGGCCTGATTTGCACATATGTTTTAACATGGGCCAGTCCCAGTGACAACATGTTTATAAATCAGGCCCTTGTTGATGCGGGAGCTACTTTATAACAGGATAAGACTCCAGAGAACACACGAGGTTGGATGACGGGGGAGTCGACACTGGAGCATCGTCGCATGTGTCGGGCTTACATCTATTCGTGTGGCTGGGCAGACGACAGCCTGGTACGCTATCAAGAGGGCTTAGGGCTTCCCTAAAAGGGACAGTGGCTGGGCAGGGGGTTACCCGCGGGCACTGCCAGGCTTGAGCTCACTGTGACTTCATAATCGAATGAAGGCCGAAGTGTGCGGTGGCGGCTGTCAGGATAAGATGTGTGTGTGCGTGGGTGTGTTTTGCGAATTTAAAAATAAAAGAAGGACATTAGAAAAACACCCTGGAAGGTGTTCTAACTGCAAATATCCGAATATATACCAAATTACAAGTATGTTGTGAAGTCAGAACGCACGTGCGTGCCACTGACAGGAAGGCGCCATTTTGTTGAGCTTGATGTATAAGTATGAATGTCCTGGATATGTTGGCATTTTCTTCAGTTTATAGCAATTTGTAATACGCAAAATAATCACAGAAAACAAAAGCTGTATTAGTGCCTGGTTCACACAGGGTGGGAGCAGTGCACGTGTATGTTTGTCATGCAAAGTGACTTTGCACTGTCCCACGAATCAATGCAAAGTCACTTTGCACCAGTGAAAAGTCACTCTGCTCCATGCAACAACAGCAAAAAATGCGCGAATCAGGCCCAGTCGCGTTTTTCAATGGGCACATCCCATTGGCAAAACAAGTGTTGTGAATCAGGCCTTAGTGAGGTGAGTGGTCGGAAGCCCACTCCACGTTCTATACAGGGTACACACAAATATGCATCACACACATTCATGCATTTAATAGTTGGCTTTTCTGGTTAAAATAACAGTCATTGGAATATCAGCCGCTTAATACCCCCTTGCAGCGCCCAGACCTACCTCAGACAACGGCGAGGCTGTGCTGCCCGAGAAAAACTGGCTGGACGTTCGGCCCTGACCTTTGGCGCCACCTAGAGGACATCAAATAAAGCATGCATTAGTCCAACGCCTTTTGAAAGAGCTGAGCTTGTTCTGCAGAGCTGTTCAAATGCCGCTTTTAAACTGCACCACCCCCCCCCCCGCACCCCTCGGCCCCGAATCCCGGGTGCAGCTTCTCCACTCGCAGCACCCAGAGACGGCCACACTGCGCAACCCCAACAATTTGATGCAGCTTTGCGCGCAAATTGAATCGCCCATTACTCCCTGCCTTGCAATTTTCTATTGGCTCGTGCAGCCGTTACTTGAAAATAAGTGACGCGAACACAAAATAACTGTACACGTAAAGCCCGGGTAAAGAAACAAGAGCAAGTACTTTGCTAACAGAGATCAACCACTCACTAATAACAACACGAACGAGCCCCCCAACCACCAACTAATAACAACACAAACGAGCCCCCCAACCACCCACTAATAACAACACAAACTAGCCCCCAAACCACCCACTAATAACAACACAAACTAGCCCCCAATCACCCACTAATAACAACACAAACTAGACCCCCAATAACGCACTAATAATAACACAAACTACGCCCCAACCACCCACTAATAACAACACAAATTAGCCCCCCAACCGCCCACTAATAACAATCAACCACTAATAACAACACAAGCTAGCCCCCCAACCACTCACTAATAACAACACAAACTGGACCCGCAGAGGGAAGTCGGGTGCATGTGAAAATAGAGATACGCTCCCTCCCTCCCCCCGCAACCCACTAATAACAGCCCACACTGGGCTGATGAAGGAAGACAAGTGCATGTGACAATAGAGATAGACCCCAGCCTCTCTCTAACAACAACACATGTCAAAATAGATCCGTCCCCAACCACCCGCTAATAACAACACAAACCTGGACTGATCAAGGAAGCCAAGTGCATGTGACAATGGATATTGCCCCCAACCACCCACTAACAACAACACACGTTGAAGCGAGGAGGGAAGTCAAGTGCATGGGAAAATAGAGACTGCGCACCCCACCCTCAACCCCGATGGTTTTGAGTGGGTTAATTGTGTGTTTCTACGTGCAGCTTGTTATTTAAACCAATAAATAACACGAGAACGTGAAGAGAGTAGACCGCCCTTGAGATGTTGACTTTTTTGGCGGTTAGTTCTTAAGAATGCACACGTCACTTCCTCTCAAGTGACCCAGGACCTGACCTACATGGCCGCATGGATTTGAAAATACGCAGGCAAACATATATATATATATATATATCACCCATTGTATCCGTGTCTAAAGTAGGGGAACCACGTGGCGTTGGTTTTTGCTGCTGAAAACTTGAAAAGCAACTCCACCAAAAAGCAGGTCCCTCCATTCACAGACCCTTGGGGGCCCGTGTGTTTCCCGGGGACCCGGAGCGGCCACATGGCCCGATGCTGCCGTCGTCTCGGTGCCGGAAGCTGCGATTCTTGAGTCTGGGGGACTCGGGGGGACTCGTCCAGTGGTTTCTACGCAACACGCACTCGGATTCCTGTCAGAAATTCCGCTCGCGTTGTTTTAAACGTTTTTTATTTTTTAATTTTTGTAACTTGGCCTCACAGTTAGTTAAGCTGCGACTATGAAAAGAGTAATATAAACTATTAAAAGATGTTTTTTCAGCTGTATACATTGTAAACGAGCCCGCATTGTGTAAAACAAAACAAATAGCGTAACGTCATTTAATGCGCCTGTTGTTGAACTGATAACCAATAATTATTTGCACCCATTAAAATGTTCTGTACCTGCGGCGAACTCAAAGATACCGAGAGAATTAAACACGAAATTGGTCGCTCACAAACACAGAACCTAACCACGGGGATTTCAAGTGTTTGTCGGCCAAAAAAAACGAACTTTTCGCGTTTCGTTATCTGAAAGAAATGCGAACTGCGCATTGGTGCTACCCCAGAGCCGACTCCGTGGCGAGACACCCATTGGAAACCTATAAACAAACCAGGGGCCGTGCCACGAGCGAATGATATTACAGCAGGATTCGACGTCATATCCTGTCAGAATGCTCAGATACAACTTAATGTATCAAAGAGATGTTTGTATTATTGGATTTTCCCATTAAAAAAACACGCTTTCGAAAACCAGGGCCGTGTGCTACACCAAATTGTGCACCCTCGGCTCACTACGCCAAATACATGTCACCCTACACAACCTGCCTGTAGTGTGCTCATAAGATGTGCCCACATACACCTCTTTGTGCTGCACCAACACGTGCATGCACTAACGACTTCGTTTACTGCACCGAAATGTGCAAATCCAACTTCGCGTGTGTTGCACACAGATGCCGAAACCCTGCAGGGGTTCCCGAACATGCAAGCCACATACGCTAGCAGTACTTCCATAATCATGGAAGTGAGCACATGCCTGTACGTCCCCAGCGTGCTCATGCCCAGTCATATGTTGCTAGCAAGCATAACACAATGCACATGTCCACACATATTGCCTGCCCTTCACCACAAAGTGAATGTCGCACAAATTGCGTGGAGCAGCACAATGCACTCGCAATGCTTGCAATGCACCAAAATCTGCATGAGCATGCAAGTGCATTATTGTTTGTTTTGCACTGTGTTCTGCATGCCGACACATACCGCTGCTACTGCTCAGACACAATTCCAGGCCCAAACGGAGATGCACAAATGCACGGGCCCGCGCCAAAATGTGCCTGCGCTAAAGACACCATGCTGTGCTCAGTTTGAAACCACACAGGCACAGCAGCACCGCCTTATGGTCTCGGTGGATATCTGTGCAAAGCAGGTGAGCTGCCGAGGGTCACACACACTGGAATGAGAACACGTCGAGCTCTGTACAGGGAGTGGGTACAACGCCGTGGGCTTTTCTTCACACCGAGGCCTGGCAAATAGCGGCGGCTCCTTAATTCAATTTCCAGAAATGGATTGGAGCCAAAGAAGCCGAAATCGCGCGGAATTCCACGGCAATGACCCAGAATGAAACAGGGCGACGTGCAGCAAATCCGCTCCGCTAATTGGACGCCCTCCCTACCTACGCGGATCAGTAGAAAAACCACAATGCGCGACTCCGGGATTACACATTCCTTGCAGCCAGAAGAGCACACCACGCCCCAGTCACCAGCTCCGACACACACACACTGCGTTCCTTGATTGACTGCGCGTTTTTCAATAGGACTGCGTCATTATAAAACGCTTCCGATAGCCCATTAGGCGTCCTCGCAAGACACAGGCCCTGATTCACCAACAGCGTTTGTCGATGGGATGCACCCATTAAAAAACGCGTTGTGAATCAGGGCCAGGGTCTCACCCTGGCGTCTGTACGCATTTTCCCGGGCCTTCCTGGCAGGATCGGGTGGAGCTCACTGGTAAATACCCGCGATTTCGGCCCGGGCGCCTTGCACGTGGCAGACAACCCCGGCCGAGAGCACATAAATACAAACAGCCCCAGGGATCTGTCTGCGGGGGGTCGTTACTTTTCAGGAAACGTGCGTATTTCGGACACGACAAACCTGAAAGGAAGTAACACACACTTCTGATGAGGAGAAATCACACACGCGTGTCCTTGCAACTAAGGACGCACGTCGCGTGTACTCGGAGGTATTGCAGTATTATTATAATTAATATTAATGCTGTTACACAAGCAGTATTATTAGAGTAATGATTACCTTGCAAGCTCGGCCGAAATAATCAATTCCATATTTCAATGTTTTTGTGTGAAAATGAAGCTGAAAATACGTGTCTGTGTACAGCGCCTTGGGGGGAGATTGAAGGCACCGCCTGCATTGCGCTACTTTTAATCCGCCTCCTCCCATGGACGAGGCCATCTCACTGAGGGTGCACCCGCTGCTATGTGGCTAAAACCCGCCGGAATTCAAACAATAGCAACATTCTTACCGTTCAAAATAAAACGGGGCGGCGAGAGGAAAGCACGATGGTAGACAACGAACAATAAAGAAGGGAGGGGCGAACGGTGTGGCGGACAGGTCACTATTGCGAAGTCCACGCGCTTTTCATCAAATAAGGGCGGTTATATAGAAACACAATATATTGCAAAACTAACCTAAAAATGCAATGATGTGTATCGATGGATGGGTGATGGAGCGAAGAAGAACATGTGCACTGATATGTCTGCTTGCAATTGTGAGTTTAGTAAAGTGCACGTCATTGTAAGGTGTCTGTCTGAGTGTTGTCCGCCCTGCTCCCCCCCCCACCCTCACAGATATTCATTATAAAATGCATGCAACCGCACCCTCACACATATTGATAACGTATGGGAAGCGAGGGGTGCGAGGGTTGGGGGGGGTGCGTGCTCGGTGCACACATAGGTGTATCACCAATTCGTTTATACCCCCCTGCCCCCAGCGCCCGTGCAGAGCCGTCCAGGAGCGATAGGGGCTCCTGTAAACACGTCTTTATCTGGCTTTTAAAGAGGGGTCCCCTGGGAGCGCGCGGCCTCCCCTGGCAATAAAGCGCTGCCCTTTCAAACAGGGGCCCGGGCCGCTGAGTAATTGAGAGCAGGCCACTTTGTGCACTGCCATAAGAGTGAAACCCGAGCCGCCCTGCCAAGATAAACCCGCCGCAGAACAGCGCCGTAAAGTTGAGGGGGGCCATCTGTCCTCGGCCTCCCCTGCACCCCTCCCACTTGGCGCAATTGGGGGGATAGTTCCGCCTTAGCCATTGTTCGGCGCTATCTGAGAGATACCACCTCCATTGGAGTGAGTGCGATGCGATTGCGGCGTTACACACACACAGAAATAAAGCAGAGTGCATCAGGACCGGGGCGGAGGCCGCCATTTGCAGACAGCAGAGGACTCTGCGACAGTGGCAAGAGGAGAACTCCCGGTGCATCCGTTTAACGTGTGGATTCGTAGGCAATCAAACACAATCTGATGTTCAGGTTGCAAGCACATAGCCATGTCCTTAATACCTACATATGGCAGTACCCCGGTGCGTGGTTGGTTCAGAAATGGACAATAGGAACTGCAGAAATATATATGAGACACTCGCATTTTATGGATGGAGCACACGACTCCTGAAGTCGCAGGGCCTGATTCATGGAATTTTTGCCGGGTTCAAAGTGACTTTGCACTGCCGACACAAACCCCGATTCGTGGAACTGTGCAAGGTGTATTTTCGCCGTGCAAAGCCCGGGCAAAGTCAGCGCATAGTCATTTTTGCAGTACTACATGACTTTGCCCGGACTTTTCCATTGCAAAAATACACTTTGCACAGTTCCACGAATCGGGGTTTGTGTCGGCAGTGCAAAGGCACTTTTCAGCAGTGCAAAGTCACTTTGAACCTGGAAACTATTCCATGAATCGGGCTCTCAGTTCTATCGAATAATACCAGTAGCCCCTCCACACAGTAAACACGTCCCGTTCGTTCGTGCGTGCATGTGTGTGGCTGTGTGCACATTACGCATCCAAGTCGGTGTTGCGCTTGTATAGTGGGTATCCAATGGTGTGTATCCAATTACTGAGTGTGTGTGTGTGTTTGTTATGTGTACACAGGTAGGTGTGTATCCACATTGGTGTGGGTGTGGATGGTGTGCTTCGAAGACTGTGAGTGTGTGTGTTTATGTATAGTGCATATCAAAGTCTGTGCGTGCATCGTTCGTTTCCAAGTCTGTGCGCGTTTGGCCATGTGCATGCAGAGTGTGCATGCACGTATTTAAGTGGATGTGTGTGAGTGAAGTACATATCCAAGAGTGTGTGTGTGTAGTGCGTTTCCAGGTCTGTGCGTGTGTGGATGTGACCCAGTGTAAAACATGCTGGGGTCAGTCCCGTGTCCTTCTAAACACATCAGAAAAGATATTCAGTGGCCCCTGTGAACGTGTATGTAATCTGAACCTGTTTCAATCCCGATAAACATGTCACGGCCATACTCTGCCGTATATTAACTTTGATAACACATGACACGTGTATATTTGCCACGTGCCCCCATAGGAGATTTGGAGCGCCGACCCAAGCCGGGGAGAAACTGAGTGCTGCACATGGGGGGGGGGGGGGGAGCACGCGGGGTTTACAGCTGGGTTGTGCAGCGGAAGTCGCTCTGCAGCGGGGGAGGCAAGGAAGTTGGCGAGATGGTCTTTGAGGAGAGGGTCGCCGAGCCCGCCCTGGGTGGTATGATGGAGGGGCAGTGTGTAAGCATCGCGTAGCCGTTACAGAAGCAGGGCGGGTGTGTAGCGCAGCAGGAACGGGCCTGTTTCCTAATGTACCCCCATTGCTGTGTGTGTCCCTTCTGTAGCAGAAGGGTGTGTCCGCGTGTAATTCGCTTTCTTTAACACGCAAAACAGCATGCATAACGAGAGGGTGGACACTGCCACCAGGCCACGGTGCTGGGTATGAACGTGCCAGCGTCTCAGACGGGGTGAGAAGGTGCCAGCCGGGCAGCATCGATTAAGGGCGCGCATTCCCCAAAGGGGCTGTTTCGGGGCTAATCGGGCGTTAAAGAAGTAGTTGGTCCGTTACTGAGATCTTGGAGTGCCCCCTCAGCACGCCCACCAGAAAACCACTCATTCTCTTTAGGGGCGTCCTAATGAGAGCAGAAGGGGGTCCCCCCAAATAAATCCATTACACGAGGGTGTCGCACTTTCCTGCACGGCACGTGTTCGTGCCCCGAGCCCAAGAGTTGAAAAGACAGAGTGTGGTGGCCCCCACGGTAACACCCTGCACAGCTGCACGAGCAACTCATATAGCGCGGTACCAGCGTCGCCAAAGCGCGCCCGGGCATGTTCATTAAGCGAGAAGGAGCCGGCCTGTGCAGAACACAACCCCACGGTGCATCCCAACCAGTGCGTGGGCACCCAGCACACCTCCCACCCGCCTGCCCCCTTTCTCACACGAACAAGTAGGGCAGCGTGGACACACTCACGCAGCTCTCAGATGGGTACACATACAGTTCAAACTGGAGTGTGTGCAGAGTTGCACCGCGCACCCCAGACAGTGCGTACACGCGCGCTCATACCACGGACACCTATCGTTAGTCACTCAGGTATAGCTCACGGTGAGTGCACGCTCACACCAGGCGATGCCCGCAATGCAGCACTCACATCAGAAAGACCCAACACTCAGAACGCTGTCACCCGCCAGTGCTCGCACAAGTGCACACAGTGATGATTTGCGACGCAGGCCGAAGTCTCGGCACACAACAGAAATCACAAAGCTTCAGCGAAGCCAACGACTAAGTAACCTCGTCCTCTGGGCCTGCACGCCGCCACCAGCCGTAGGGTAGCCCACCCCCAGGCCATAACAAGAGTCTTCTCCGCAAACGCCCGAAACTCTTCCACAGAAAGATGTCTCGCGGCTGCCGCGGGGGGTGTGGCGTCGCGCCAGCCACGTTATCCGTTCACTGGCAGGACTGCGTGTTCATGTTTAGGTGCACTCTGCATCCACCAGCGTGCACCTGCCGGTGGCCCGGGGTTCCCTGTGCGGTTCCGGGTCTTGCGCCACCTTCGCAAATAATGCGCCACTCACTGGACCACAGCCGCGCATCTCTGGCACACCCGAGGTCCGATTCATGCAGCGTTGCTCGCCTAGTGCATCCGATTGAAAATGACGCTTTGTGGATGTGGCCCCGGGCACGCCGTGCTGGGGACCTCATGGACCCCCGGCGCGGCCCACTCCAGAGCGCCAGACTGCGGACGTCACACCGCTGCCCCGGAGAACTCTCCACAACCCCTTTCCGCGCAGCCACGGAACTCGGGTTAACAAGGAGTTGGACGAAATACGTGTACATGATTCCAGACCAAGGAAGCGCATTGGGTGAACATGTATGCAAAACACATAGCTATAGAACAGGGCATCCAAACATGTTAACTGTGGACACTGTACTGGGGTTGCGAACCCGCACACATGTGCCCCTACCCAGGTCATCCATGCATCCACATATCTAGAGATCGTTCACCGAGCCACTCATCCATCTGTCTACATGTGCACCCCCCCCACCCCACTCTCCATCAAGAGATGCGTGTATACACATACGCGCGCATGTGAGAGAACACATATGTATGTATGCACATAACATGTAGAGAGCCTTTCCGGGGAAGTGTCCCGTGAACCGAACGGATGGCCTTAAGCATGCCCCCCAGAATGATCTGATCGCATTGCGCCCACCCCCACGGCGCGGTGCCCAGCGCTGGTGCCCTCTTTACCTAGTGCCGGCGCCCGCGGGCTGAGCCTGGCCGTCCCGGCTCCGCGCGGATGGGGCCCCGGCAGGGCTGGGGGCTGGGCATAGTCCAGCGCGCCCAGGTGTGCAGGCTCGCGCTCCTCCGCTCTCCTCCCACCGTCCCGCAGCCCGTCCAGAGTGCGCTCGAGTCCGCCTCAAACTCTTCTGAACTTTCCCAGGCAGCCGCCTCCTTATTTCAAGCTCTGGAGCTGCGCGCATGCGCAGGCGCCACCGGGCGGCCCCTGCAGGGGAGGGGAGGAGAGGAGCGGAGCAAGCCCTCGCGGGGCTCCCCGCAGAGCACCCCCACGCCCCTGCCTTACCTCAGAGGGAAGAGTGCACCCCTCATCCCCCCCGAGTCTAGCTCCTGAGCACAGTCCGGGAGGGGGGAGAGGGGGGCGCAGAAGCAGCGGGTCATTTGCCTTGGAGGGTTGAACATTTCAGGGGGGCTGTGGGGGCAGAAGTTTGAAATAATAACTAACTACAATCGAACGTCGATGCTATTAGTCTCCTGGGGCATATGGGGAGCGGAGGAGGGTGGGGGAGGGGATGGGGGCTGACAATATGTAATACTATCTTTCCTGTGATGTTCAGCTGTGTTAAGAGGGCAGTGTATGACGTTAACATGATATTATAGAAAAGCCCACCTGTTTGTCTACGGGTGGTGCAAGGGGATACCCCATGGGGCCCTGAACGCGCAGGACGCTTGGATTTCTCCGAGGGAGTCGCCAGCCCCATCCTAATGGCACCCTTGCCACCCCTCGGAAGCCCAGCCCGGATTATCAGCAACACGGTGGGTGGTGTGGCCCAGATAAGGGAGCGTGGCCATGGCCCGCCCACCCGCGACCCCACCCCAGAGTCTCCAGTCACGGGGGAAGAGTGACCGCACTGACCCCGGGCGCCGACTGCCACCGAAGCCGCGAGTGCAGCTTCCACAGCGCAGAGCAAGGCCACGGCAGGTACCTGTGCACGCCCACGGTGCGGTGCCGACAGCCCAACAGCACCAGGAACAATGCTAGCCATGAACACAGCGTCAATGACAATAGCACAGCACTAGCAACAATGCCAGCCATGATCACAGAGTCAATGACAATAGCACAGCACTAACAACAATGCTAGCCATGATCACAGAGTCAATGACAACAATAGCACAGCACTAGGAACAATGCTAGCCATGATCACAGAGTCAATGACAACAATAGCACAGCACCAGCAACAATGCTAGCAATGATCACAGAGTCAATGACAACAATAGCACAGCACCAGCAACAATGCTAGCAATGATCACAGAGTCAATGACAACAATAGCACAGCACTAGCAACAATGCTAGCAATGATCACAGAGTCAATGACAACAATAGCACAGCACTAGCAACAATGCTAGCAATGAACACAGCGTCAATGACAACAATAGCACAGCAATAGCAACAATGCTAGTCATGATCACAGAGTCAATGACAACAATAGCACAGCACTAGCAACAATGCTAGCAATCATCACAGCGTCAATGACAACAATAGCACAGCACTAGCAACAATGCTAGCCATGAACACAGCGTCAATGACAACAATAGCACAGCAATAGCAACAATGCTAGCCATGATCACAGCGTCAATGACAACAATAGCACAGCACTAGCAACAATGCTAGCAATCATCACAGCGTCAATGACAACAATAGCACAGCACTAGCAACAATGCTAGCAATGATCCCAGCGTCAATGACAACAAAAGCACAGCACTAGCAACAATGCTAGCCATGATCCCAGCGTCAATGACAACAATAGCACAGCACTAGCAACAATGCTAGCAATGATCCCAGCGTCAATGACAGCAAAAGCACAGCACTAGCAACAATGCTAGCAATGATCCCAGCGTCAATGACAATAATAACACAGCACTAGCAACAATGCTAGCCATGATCACAGAGTCAATGACAATAGCACAGCACTAGCAACAATGCTAGCAATCATCACAGGGTCAATGACAACAATAGCACAGCACTAGCAACAATGCTAGCCATGATCACAGCGTCAATGACAACAATAGCACAGCACTAGCAACAATGCTAGCCATGAACACAGCGTCAATGACAATAGCACAGCACTAGCAACAATGCCAGCCATGATCACAGAGTCAATGACAATAGCACAGCACTAACAACAATGGTAGCCATGATCACAGAGTCAATGACAACAATAGCACAGCACTAGCAACAATGCTAGCCATGATCACAGAGTCAATGACAACAATAGCACAGCACCAGCAACAATGCTAGCAATGATCACAGAGTCAATGACAACAATAGCACAGCACCAGCAACAATGCTAGCAATGATCACAGAGTCAATGACAAAAATAGCACAGCACTAGCAACAATGCTAGCAATGAACACAGCGTCAATGACAACAATAGCACAGCAATAGCAACAATGCTAGTCATGATCACAGAGTCAATGACAACAATAGCACAGCACTAGCAACAATGCTAGCAATCATCACAGCGTCAATGACAACAATAGCACAGCACTAGCAACAATGCTAGCCATGAACACAGCGTCAATGACAACAATAGCACAGCAATAGCAACAATGCTAGCCATGATCACAGCGTCAATGACAACAATAGCACAGCACTAGCAACAATGCTAGCAATCATCACAGCGTCAATGACAACAATAGCACAGCACTAGCAACAATGCTAGCAATGATCCCAGCGTCAATGACAACAAAAGCACAGCACTAGCAACAATGCTAGCCATGATCCCAGTGTCAATGAAAACAATAGCACAGCACTAGCAACAATGCTAGCAATGATCCCAGCGTCAATGACAACAAAAGCACAGCACTAGCAACAATGCTAGCAATGATCCCAGCGTCAATGACAATAATAACACAGCACTAGCAACAATGCTAGCCATGATCACAGAGTCAATGACAATAGCACAGCACTAGCAACAATGCTAGCAATCATCACAGGGTCAATGACAACAATAGCACAGCACTAGCAACAATGCTAGCCATGATCACAGCGTCAATGACAACAATAGCACAGCACTAGCAACAATGCTAGCAATCATCACAGCGTCAATGACAACAATAGCACAGCACTAGCAACAATGCTAGCCATGATCACAGAGTCAATGACAACAATAGCACAGCAATAGCAACAATGCTAGCCATGATCACAGAGTCAATGACAACAATAGCACAGCACTAGCAACAATGCTAGCCATCATCACAGAGTCAATGACAACAATAGCACAGCACTAGCAACAATGCTAGCAATCATCACAGCGTCAATGACAACAATAGCACAGCACTAGCAACAATGCTAGCAATGATCCCAGCGTCAATGACAACAATAGCACAGCACTAGCAACAATGCTAGCAATGATCCCAGCGTCAATGACAACAATAGCAGAGCACTAGCAACAATGCTAGCAATGATCCCAGCGTCAATGACAATAGCACAGCACTAGCAACAATGCTAGCAATGATCCCAGCGTCAATGACAACAATAGCACAGCACTAGAAACAATGCTAGCAATGATCCCAGCGTCAATGACAATAGCACAGCACTAGTAACAATGCTAGCAATGATCCCAGCGTCAATGACAACAATAGCACAGCACTAGCAACAATGCTAGCAATGATCCCAGCGTCAATGACAACAATAGCACAGCACTAGCAACAATGCTAGCAATTATCCCAGCGTCAATGACAACAATAGCACAGCACCAGCAACAATGCTAGCAATGATCACAGAGTCAATGACAACAAAAGCACAGCACCAGCAACAATGCTAGCCATGATCAGAGTCAATGACAATAGCACAGCACTAGCAACAATGCTAGCCATGATCACAGAGTCAATGACAATAGCACAGCACTAGCAACAATGCTAGCCATGATCACAGAGTCAATGACAATAGCACAGCACTAGCAACAATGCTAGCCATGATCACAGAGTCAATGACAATAGCACAGCACTAGCAACAATGCTAGCCATGATCACAGAGTCAATGACAATAGCACAGCACTAGCAACAATGTTAGCCATGATCACAGAGTCAATGACAATAGCACAGCACTAGCAACAATGCTAGCAATGATCACAGAGTCAATGACAACAATAGCACAGCACTAGCAACAATGCTAGCCATGATCACAGAGTCAATGACAACAATAGCACAGCACTAGCAACAATGCTAGCCATGATCACAGAGTCAATGACAACAATAGCACAGCACCAGCAACAATGCTAGCCATGATCACAGAGTCAATGACAACAATAGCACAGCTCCAGCAACAATGCTAGCAATGATCACAGAGTCAATGACAACAATAGCACAGCACTAGCAACAATGCTAGCCATGATCACAGAGTCAATGACAACAATAGCACAGCACCAGCAACAATGCTAGCCATGATCACAGAGTCAATGACAACAATAGCACAGCACCAGCAACAATGCTAGCAATGATCACAGAGTCAATGACAACAATAGCACAGCACCAGCAACAATGCTAGCCATGATCACAGAGTCAATGACAACAATAGCACAGTACCAGCAACAATGCTAGCAATGATCACAGAGTCAATGACAACAATAGCACAGCACTAGGAACAATGCTAGGCACTAGCAACAATGCTAGCAATGATCACAGAGTCAGTGACAACAATAGCAACACGGGCAACCATATTAGTACACACATGCTTCTCATTTGTGAGAGTGTTTAAAATTATTATTTGTTTTGTTATCATTGTTACTTTTGCAAGAAATGGGCCACAATGGATCGGCGAGTAACTGGTCCTCGATGTGGTCACTTGTCCAATATTGGTTGGTCAGGAAGGAGGAGGAGGAGGAGGGGCCGGGAAGAACTGGACTGATGGACTGGCTGACAGACCCGGCCAGACCCGTTCAGGCCTCTCCCGTACACCACCTGCAGTGTGCGTGCGGTGCTGTAGCTCCTGCCCCCTGAACACTGCCCGCAGTGCGCGCGGTGCTGTAGCTCCTGCCCCTGAACACTGCCCGCAGTGCGTGCGGTGCTATAGCTCCTGGTCGACCCCCCCCACTCCCTGAACCCTGCCCGGAGTGCATGAGGTGCTGTAGCTCCTGGACCCCCGATCACTGCCCTCAGTGCGTGCGGTGCTATAGCCCCTGCACGCCTCTCCCCCCCACTCCCTGAACACTGCCCGCAGTGCGTGCGGTGCTGTAGCTCATGGCAACACCCCCCCCCCCTCACTGAACACTGCCCGCAGTGCGTGCCGTGTTGTCACTCCTGGACTCGGCCTCACTCCTGGACTCGGCCCTCTATAGCCCTCTCCGCCACTGGTCCCGGACCACGAAACGCTGCCACTCACTTTTGGAAAGGTCTCACGTGCAGGTACCAAGGAGCCCTCCTTTGGCAGGAAAGCGGCTCGGGTTCCGACCCGGCGGTAACGCGCTTAGTCAAACCCCCGGTTAGCGCCGGATATTTCGGGAATAGCACTTTCTCTTTTGCCCGAATTCCGTTACAAGAGATCGACAAATTTCAATTTCAAACTCTGCACATCATGTTTGGAGTTGGGTCAAACAGACACGGAGAGGCGCCCAGGACAGAGTGCAAGAGTTCGGCTGCACGTGCACTAACACACCGAGTCGTCCATTCCCCCAAGCGGTGCAGGTGTGTCTGTAGTGAGTAGCCGAGCCTTCGCCCCTCCATCCGTTACCGGCCTTTGGGCTCTAAATACGGCCCCTGCCCCCCTGTCCCGCCGAGGGAGAATGCAGGGCGTTGCCGACACGTGCGGAGATCCGCGTCCCGGGCGTTATCCCAGGCCGCGGGCTTCACGGCACCTCAACACCCGAGACGCACCCACAGGGTTCAATGGGATCAGACGAGGGGGTCGAGCACCGGGAGCCAGAGAGAAAATGAAAAGCAACCCGCCGGCCGAGGTGTAACTGTGAAGAGACTTAACTAGTGAGCACGAGCCGAGAGGGGGGCGGATCGATGGATATAGGTCTGGATGGGTAAAGGGGAGAGTGGGGCACCGGGAACTGGATGATTGACGGACTGTGGACGGAAGAATGGCCGAGGGAGAGCTGGGCAAGGCTAGATTGTTCGCTGCCAGGAGACCCGCCATCCCTGGCACCTCCGGGGGTATTATCATCTATTTTATCAGCGCGAGCCCCCCCCCCCTTGCATTCAAGAAGCAGAAAGTGGGGCACGAGTGGGCCCGAGCCCTGGCACCGTGGCCCGAGGGCGGCTGCAAAGCACGTGCGACAGATGCACGTCCACACGACACAACAGTTGCACTAAGTGTCCCGTTTAGACAGCCGTTTTACAAAAGCGTTTTTGAATGGTAACATCTCATTGAAAAACGTTCAGCATGCACACGTACACAATGTGACATTGTACATATGTTTACACATGTGCACCTGCACCTTATTCCAACTAATGTACTTAGCTAATGACAGAATAGAACAGCAACATACATGAGATATTTGGGCGTAGAACCAGGGGTGTCATTTCACCAAAATACCAGAGGTAGAGGAAGTGACATCATCACATGACTTTTTCCCTATGATGACATCACAGGAAGTGATGTCATTTGACCCCACCCCAAAGTGCCATCACAGGAAGTGATGCAACACTACCTTTCACCACTTGACAAAACAGAAAGTGGCATCACATAGTATTGTTCCTCAGTACACTACAAAAAATATCGTTATGATATCACTGTAATGTGATATACATTTCACACAAGAATGGAGCACCATATATATCATTAATATCAGTGTGTATAGGCGCATGTTACCAAGAATGCAAGTAGACGTCCAAGGCCAAATGATAATGATGTGTTATTGTACAGAACGAAGGCTTAAGCGCTTTATATAGAGCAAATATGCATACAATATCACCCAACCTGTGTTGGTACTCATTTATCGACCTCAGAAAGATGAAAGGCTGAGTTGGCCTGGCCAGGATTCAAACCTGCAGATCACACACAGCGCGGCTGCGAGAGCTCAACCCACTGAGCTATCTTACCAGCTTTAGCTATCTTACCGGCTGCAGTAAAATGAGAAATTTACATGTCTGAATTTTCTCAAAGTCACAAATCAAATTACACTCTGTAGTCTAGCAATTATTGTATAGAATTCCAGAAAGACAGATGATGTGTGATTCCTATTCTTGATTATGCTGGGTCTCTGCTCAAAGTGTTAGACTTGTCACTTGTGGAATACCTGTTTTGTTTGTTTTTTTTTTAAAGAGGCCTGAACAAGAAAATACGCTACTCCAGAATCAAAAGGCCACATGGTGCTGGCCACAGCCCAGGAGCTTCCTTTTTTAAAAAAAGCAAAAAACAACATTTTGTTTAGGGATAGCAAGGGAGACATCAGGGGTAGGCACTGTGATGCCTGGCAACCCCGAAATGCTGTGCCTGCCTAGAAAAGGTGTGTGGCAGCTAAGCCTTCGTGTGGCAAAATGGACAAAGACTGGTGGACAAGTGGCGCTTTAATATGACGATGTTAGAAAAGAGGACGTTCCATTTTTAACCTGAAGGCATAGATGTTTAGAGACTTGTTTGCTGTGCATTATAGATCTGTTTTGTTATGATGTTCAGCAGATATTGATTTTACGATGTTACGGAAAAAAATGCACCTGCCTATCCTTGAAAAGATTCTGGCCTTATAAGTGCACTTTTATTAATACACGAAACACCCCCCAAATACATGCTTGCACATTTTTCTACATAACTCAATGGGCTCTTATACTTACACAATGTGACCGCCCCATCGTTGACAGATGTAGACTCGGAACCACACAACTGCAGTCAGTGTTTCTACCTCTAGGTACTAAACTCCAATGGTAATAGAGAGACAGACAGACAGGCAGACAACTAGATCAACTTCCACACATATGCAATCTTCCAAAGAAAAGTGATAGAGAGAGAGAGAGATAGAGATAGAGAGAGGGATAGATAGAGATAGATTGATAGTTTCAATGGTAGATAGATAGATAGATGGATAGATAGATAGATAGATAGATAGATAGATAGATAGATAGATAGATAGATAGATAGACAGACAGATATAGATCTCTGTGCGGGTGGGTAGATGGCTATATTGACGGAGGGATGGATAGATAGACAGACAGAAGATAGATCGATAGATAGATAGATAGATAGATAGATAGATAGTCTCAATGGTAGATGGACAGATAGATAGATGGATAGATGGATAGATAGATAGATAGATAGATAGATAGATAGATAGATAGATAGATAGATAGATAGATAGATAGAATAGAGAGAGATAGATGGATAGATAGATGGATAGATAGATGGATAGATAGAGATAGATAGAATAGAGAGAGAGAGAGAGAGAATAGAGAGAGATAGAGATAGATAGATAGATAGATAGATAGATAGATAGATAGATAGATAGATATGCTAGTAGATGCACGGGTAGATAGGCGGCAGTCCGCCCAGCATGTGCCTGCTACCCGTCACGCAGAGTCTATGCACACGGTACACGCACAAGCGTCGATTCCAGCGCTTGTTGACTGGGAGGGGGTGTGTGGGCTGCTTTACAATAAGGGTTCTGTTTCTCTGTGGGTGTCTGGGAGGGTGCTATCGCCCCCACCGCTCGCCAGCCTCCCAGGCCCCCCTCTGGCCTGACACGTCGGTTGGTGGTTGCGGCTGTGCACACCTGCACTGCTCGCACGCACGCACACACGCACGTGCGTGTGAACACCTCCATTGTGCTTTGTGTCTCCGTGATTAGCAGCTGCTCGTCCAGGCGAAGTGTTCTCAGATGTGCGGTGCCTCGAGACCCCGGGGGAGGAGGGCGATAGCTGGACACGATGACACATGCATCCTCAAGCGCGCCTTCTGGGGGTCCCCACCGCGAACACACAGCGCACAGCACGACCTTGCTCTAGCACCGCTGCGCAGCAGCGCTCACATCAAAGCCGGCGGCTCCAGGGACACCTCGTGCATGGCACGCCTGTCACCCAATCTCCAAGTAGCCAGGACGGGGCCACTGTGATAATGACGGGAAGCCGTGCCCACTCACGAGCCGCATGCTGCCACCGAACCCCACGCCCTGTTTCCAGGATCCCTCTAACCTTCAGCTTCACACTTTATTTGACGGGCACGTGAGCCCCCGGCAAGTGGTTATTTAAACAAGCGACAAGTGACAACAGCGTAAAATGCAAACGGCCCAACTCCACGTTGCGTTTAATCAGCACTAACCAGTGGTCGGGCACAGATTTATTGTTTTTCCTTACACCCATTTCGTTTTCTTTCTTTCTTTCTTTCTTTCTTTCTTTCTTTCTTTCTTTCTTTCTTTCTTTCTTTCTTTCTTTCTTTCTTTCTTTTTTCGCTCTATCTTTCTTATGTGCCCGCTTTTCAGGCTTCGTTCCTTTTCTACCTACTCTTCCGCGTTGATTTTTTTTCTTTATTTTTCTCTTGTTTCTTTCTTTTACTCGTTCTTTCTTTCCTTCCCCGTTTTTCATTTCTCTCTTTAGGATTGTGCTCGCAATATACGCCACACAACTACACATGTGTCATTACATTGTCCATTTCAGCCTGCTTTTTGCCATAACAGTATGTGTATAGTTAAGAGCATGTTTTTACACAATTGTTTTTTTTTAATTTACAGTGCGGAATAAACACGAAACTTGAGAATATCTGCGGTACGGATGGAAACAGTGCAAACGTTACACAGGAAGACGTTTTAATATTTGGACGTTTCAACGCACCTTAATATAATTCGGTCACATCGTCCGTTGAAACTATATTTGAGTCAATGTTTACAAACACATGTATTGTTTACATATGTTACGCCTACGCAGCGTCTGTCTGCAATCTACTAGGGAAAGGGTAATGAGTTATGGAACATATATATTCCCACTTTGCGGGCTTTTGGGCTATTGCTTATGGTGTATGTTTAATTTTTAAAGAAATTCAATGGAATGCCCGAATTGGTAATTTCCTCATTGGCCAATAATCCCCAAATAGAACAACGCCCACATGCGGAATTAGCCCTCATGAAAAAGGCTATTTTGACAGTTCCTCCCCGAAGCACGCTACGCTGGCTCCAAACCAACCTGCCATCGCCGAGCCCCTCGCGGGGGGTGCAACGTGTATGCGCCAGTTTGCACATGTTATGAATGTTTATGCCACGGTAGTGTCGGAACTATGAGCGGTGCCGGAATTGCGGAAGACACACGTTGCTACGTATTTGCACGTCATCGTCGCTTAAAATTACAGATCACCGTATTCCCGCGACGAACGCAACCGAGCGCTTTCGCGTAAATTCCGCACATCAGCCATTTTATACATTAGGAACGAAATTTACCGTGATTTGAATAAGTTATACTTTGGTTAATTTGTAGCGAATCTTTCCTGAATTCACCTTTTCTTAAAATGAATTCAGGAAAGATTGGCTCCTAATAAACCAACCCATATATCACTAGAATTCGTTGAGTGAATCCTGTTTAACGTTGCTGTCCTGCAGTGCATTTGCTTCTGAGGTGCATTTGCTCTGGGGTGCATTTGCTCCCGGAGGTCGCCCGCGGGGTCTTCCCAGCAGAGCAGGGATGCGGGATCCCTTGAGTACACGCCGGCCGCGGATCCATTACACTGCAGAAAGTGCGCCACCTGCTGGACGCGGAGTCCCACCACCATTTCACGGCCGGAGTCGCTGGCGGACGCGGCACTGCTCACATATCCCACTCGCTTCTCGCACGGACGAGTCTAACAGTGTAAAGGTTTTTTTTTTTTTTTATATGCCGACCTACCGTCTTTCCGTGTCAAGACACAAGTGTTCGGAGTAGGGTCACAGCCCACAGCCGAGCGAATCTCTGGATTTCTTTTGCCTTTGGTCGCACGGTTCGTGCCGTTTTCCGCGCGTGCAGGGCTGAGTGGCCGATGCCAGCGCCTGTGCCACGTGCCACCGTCGCCCTGCTTTACCCAGGACCCGCAGTCTGCTTGGCTTCCCAGGGCAGGTCCCGGCTGGGTAGGAAGGAAGGACGGCATGCCCGTCCGTGGGCGTGCCTGCACCTGGGCTCAAAGCATCCTCACGTTTCAACTCATCTCTGCCACCCCTCCCCGCTTTTATCATAATAAATACACCATTGTCTTTATTTTGTTTTATTTGCATTTAAATGTCAATGGTTAATTAAACATATAACCTTAAAACTGAAACATTTTCTTTTTTCTTTTTCTTCTCCCACTTCTTTGTCCCCTTTTCTCTTTCTTTTTTAATTTTTTTCCGTTTCTCTTCTCTCTTTTCCTTCTAATGTTGTCATTGTTTTCTTATTTTGTGAAAACTCAAATTCTGACTTATACACAACAAATAGCTTTAAAACACTTGCAAAAAATAAAGACGTATACACTATGATGCAATTTTTAAACACATACATTTCCCGAAAAATACTAATAATCTTATCAAAAATTACACAACAATTATGTAGAAAAGTACACATCAGACAATTCATTTGATTATATTGAAACAAGCAAATAACACAATGGCACAGTTGGTTAAGAGGTCCCACTATCAATGACCTTAAACCATGTGTGCCACATATAAAAGATACCAAAATGCTACTTAACATTTTCGCCTGAATATATGGTCACCATGCAATCGACGAATGTCGAGAAAACCCTCATATGCCTACACATATCATGTACTTAACTCGGGGCAACCAGCAGGTATCCCGAGGTTTTAATCTCTGTTTTACAAATGCGACGCCCCTGATGGGCGATGCCAACCCCGGCAGGTGACGTATACGTCTTCTCGCCTTGGTGTTATTAATCTTAACAATGTAGTTACACGGGGGCGTTTATAAGGACACTTTCCCTACCCCTATCCCAGTCCTGGGCTTTCTGTCTGACCTCTTCCCATGCCAGGCCCAGATTAAAAGAATCGTCACAGAGAAGCCTATCTCCTCAACACACGGCTTCACGCGAAGCATCCAGGCCGCTAAAGCAGCGTGGAGCTGCTCCAAATTCATCAAGACCGAGGCGTCTGAGTAAACAGATGCAGCATTGCACCCCCTCCGCCACACACACCCAGGGAGTATTCTCAGCAGTAGGTTCCCGCTATTAAGGGCTACTGAACCCCTGTGGGTGGCTTCCACCCGGCCTAGAGTTGGACACGCCCAAGGCAGAGCGCCACAATGGGGCCTCCAAGTTAGTGAACCACAGAGTCTCCTTGTTGGGAAATGATTCAATGTCGCAGAGTGCACGCGGCATAATAGTGGCTCTGTATGTCTGCAGCAAGCCTTGGAGAGTATAGCCCCCCTTATTAGAGACTCAGCTCTGCATGGCATTGACCTCTGCACGAGTCTTTCCCATTAAATTCGCAGCTAATAAGTTAGCAGAGAGCCCACCAGAAATGGAGACGCCCAGGCAGGTGTGTGTGCAGACCACTTCTGTCCGTTCATTACTCATCTCCCAGACACAATCCGCACGCGTTGTGTTGCCAGCAGTTGCTATCATCATTGCAATCTTCTGAGAATTGCAAGTACGATTATTCTGTATCGCATTTTGGGGCAACTCATTAAAGTAGTATCATCCACCAAAACAATGATTTGAGGACCACAAACCCCGCCCTTTCTGAATCCTACACAGGAAAGAGCAGCGGTTTTCCAGACCAAGAAAGGGAAGAATATTAGCTCCCGGAAGTTAGCGTTATATGGGGCCCTGTTGCACCCCTCTTAAACCCCTGTCCCCGTTAAAAAACAAACAAAGAAAGGAATCGCGCAGAGCGAGCTAATTGTAATTGCTGTTTATAGCTCGTTTATGCGCGAACCTGTGTTGCTCCGTGTCGCCTTAGCACGTCGCCCCTGAGCTATCCTCGCGCGTAGAGCTACACGTCACGTGATGTGATCGATGTACAACGAAGCAAAGCGTCTTGAGGACCACAAAGGTCATATGTCATTTCCATTTCTCACTGGAAATAAGGGACCCCGTTGTCCTAAAAGCTGGGAAGTAGTTTTTGTCACCCCACGTGCACACCCCTGCCCATCAACATTGCTCATGTCACCCCGTTGTTAGAAAGACTTCCACGTGAAGTTCGGAGTTCGGTCATGCAGTTTTGGTGGATGCGACCACATTCATAAACATATACACATATATGAATATGTGTATGTGGGGGGTAGGGGAGTGGGGAGTTGGCCGTGAGGGTGGAGGTGGTGGAGGCGTGGGGTAGGAGAGGATCGTGGGGAGCAAATAAATAAAACACAAAACCGTTCAATTGATGTCGAACAAAAGTTCTTGAACAAACAGCAGGTTTTGAAATGTAAGTCTGAAAACACGTTGTCCTCAATGGGTATTGGCCACGTGAACTGTAATAACAAGGAAAGATCTCTAGCGCTGTAACTTACGTTGCGCCATTCGAGTGAAATCCTATTGTGCCTCATATATCTGTGTCTCATACCCTACTGTTCGGCTGACCTCCCGTGCTCGTCTATGATCCATGCTAGTCAACTGATTTCTCCTATATAGTAGGGCCACCGTGCCTCTAGTGGTCGGTTGCCGCATTTACCCGGCCATACATGCACTTTGCTAGCCCAATCGATTTGTATTTATTGCACCTTATTGGTCAGTTACCACTCCTTGCCTTAGCATATACCCTAGGACGCCTACAATTGCATTTAGCATATGTGTGTCTTGCATTGACTAGCCTAGATGTGCCCTGCGCCTACAATTGCATTTAGCCCTTGTGTGTCTTGCATTGACTAGCCTAGATGTGCCCTGCGCCTACAATTGCATTTAGCCCTTGTGTGTCTTGCATTAACTAGCCTAGATTTGCCCTGCTCCTACAATTGCATTTAGCCTATGTGTGTCTTGCATTGATCACTCTCAAACACTACTGTTGGGAGATTTCAATCTAGGCTTTAATGACACTGACAACAAACATGCTGAATCTATTGCAGCCCTACTAAATGACGATGGTCTTACGCAAAAAGTTCTCTCACCAATGCATATCAGAGGAAGGACCCTTGACTGGGTATCTGACCTAAACTGCAACATCAACATTACTGATATTGTCCCACAATCTTGGACAGATCATCACTTAATACATTTCCCTGCCACTTTAGACCTCCTCAGCCCCAAACCTAATAATATGGCACCGCCTCTCCCTACCAGAAGTAAGAAGGATATTACTGCTGAAAAACGTATCCCTCTTCTCCTCCCTGCCATCTCTGGAATGGAAAATATTAACCCTGACGCATTGGTAAATACCTTCTACAATGCTATGACTAAGACACTGGACATGATTGCTCCTGTCAAACTGCGCAGCGCAAAGCTAGGCAAGTAGCGCACCTGAATGCCTGGTTCACCCCCCAACTTAAATCCTTAATATCACAAAAAAGGAAACTCCAGTCTATTTGGCGCCACTCCCCCTCTGAAAATAACAAAAATAACCTAACGGAATTTGCAAAAATGTACAAAAAAGAAATAACCAAAGCCAAAAAGAACACGTTCAATGACAGGATTGAGAAAGCTAAATCCAACACTAAAGAATTATTCTCCATCCTCCGCGAACTAGAATCCCCAATCCAACCGGTAGACAATGCCACAAAGGATAAAGCATGGTGTACTAACATACAAAATGCTCTATCGAATAAAATGTTGTCCTTACAATGCAAAATTGCTAAAAAAAGGCCTCACTACCACTCACTGACCAACAAACTAGTCAACCCTCGGTGACTTGGACAACCACACCATTTAGATTCAAGACTATCTCCATAACTGAAACAGAAACAATAATACTCTCATTCAAACCTTCTAACTGTAAAGGCGACACGTGCCCAGCACAGATAATAAAGGATGCAGCCAGAGACCTAGCCCCTTTTATCTCCAAGCTGATAAACTCCTCATTTAAAACTAATACAGTACCGGCCAACCTTAAAGAATCCTGCGTCCTACCATTATTCAAAAAACAAACCCTGGACCCCCCTATTCCTACCAATTACAGACCTATCACCACTGTGCCATTTGATTGATTGATTTAAAATTTTAGACAGAGCTGCTTACATACAAATTCAGGACTATCTGGAAGCCAACCACCTAATTGGCTCACGACAATCAGGCTTCCACCCTCTCCATGGCACTGAAACAGCGCTGCTAGATCTTAAGACACAAATTGAAGAACTAAAGTATAATGGAAAAATAGCTTTGCTACTCTTACTGGACTTGTCGGCAGCGTTCGACTTGGTGGACCATGTAGTGTTATGCAACCACCTCCAATCTGCCGCCAACTTGACCAAAGATGCCATAGCTTGGGTCCAATCCTTTTTAGCTAACCGGACTATGAGAGTCTTCTCTACTTCAGCCTCTGCCAACCCTATCAAAATAACCTGCGGGGTCACACAAGGTTCCTGCGTCTCCCCTACTATGTATAATATCTTCACCAAGCCTCTGTTTGACAAGTTGGATAGACTGGGTGTCACCTACACTAATTATGCAGATGACACACATCTCCTCATACCCCTTTCGGGCAACTTCGAGGCGGACTCAACCTTGGTGAACAAAATATGCACCCTGATTCAGGCATAGATGGCTTCCCATGGCCTCTGCCTGAATGACGACAAAACAGAGTTACTAATCTTAGGCTCTTAACCCAATTTCCAAAAACTCAGCCCAAACTACACATCCTTCAACATTGATAACAACCCTATCAAGGCGATGTCTGTATTAAAACTTTAGGATTCTACTTGGACTCCTCTCTCACTCTCAAAAAGCAAGTCAATGCCCTTGCCTCATCCACAACGTACACTTGCAAACTCATCAGAGCTTCCAGACCATACCTCTCGAGAGCGAGCTGCACCACACTAGCCAATGCTCTTATCATGTCAAGACTAGATTACTGTAATGCCCTGTACTCAGGAGCCAACAAATATATCACAGACAAAATTCAAAGACTGCAGAATAACGCCCTGAGGGCAGCATTGAACATCCCTTACAGAGAGCATATTACCGAATTTAGGAAAGAGGTTAACTTGCTGAAAATAACAGACAGAATTCTCCTCAAAACAGCATCCCTCACCTCCAAATGCCTGAATAACCTAGCATCTCCATACCTAATGGATAAAATTACTAGGAGAACAGCTACCCGCCCTACGAGATCTGCCAACTCATTTATGCTGGAGATTCCTAGGTTTAAACGCTCGACAGCAGGAGGAACCGGCTTCCCTGTTAGAGCTGCACAATGTTGGAACAAATTACCAGTTGACTTCAGACTAGAACAACCCTACCCTAAATTCAGACATAAGATACTCAATTGGTTACACACCAATGACACCTAACTGACAAACTACACCTCTACCTTTCCAGCCCCTACACAACCCTTTGTTTCCACCAAACTACACTGTAGTTTGGTTAACTGTGCACGCATGGTCGTCTGCTTTGTCATATTTGTATGCACCATGGATATACGATAACATAATCATGTAAGGTTGTATATACATATGTGTATATGTATGTGTGCATATACTGATACTCCTGATAATGCTTCCTTGACCTACCAAGACCATTGCTTTGTATTTAATGTATCTTGTACCTGTATCTTGTTCCTATTGCAATCACTGCTCTATGTATTACTACCTTTGCACTGTAACCAAGTTTTAAGATTTCTTGTTTCTGTTGCGCCTGTCTACTCAAGGGCTTGGTGTGCATTACCAAACAAACAAACAAACAAACAAACAAACAAACAAACAAACAAACAAACAAACAAACGTTAAAGTCATTGCTTACTATCCCTATGTATGAGATTTGTATTAGATATGTAATCAAGAACCTAGCTGGGAAGCAACAGTGTCCCTATTTAGGGGACACACCCCAGGGGTTGCACAAAGGATGTATGTGTGGTATTTAAAGGGACTAATTTACAAAATGTTTAGCGAGGCACTAAGAGACTGTGTGACAAACATACACTTTGCGCTGTGCTAAATTGGTTCTTTCTGATTCACAGATCTTACTTTGCACTGGACCTTCCCACTTAGCACTGTGCAGGAGTGCTTTGTGCAAGCCTGAACGCAAAGCACATGAAGGGTCAGCGCAAAGAACAAAAAGAGGGCGGAACCTGCAAAATCCTCATTAAAGGATATCTATCTGATGGCTCCACCTGGACCCATCCTACTACAGATACTATTTCTAATACATCATTATAGGGACAGTTAATTGGCTGGCAGGTGGCATATTGCGATGTACACCCCTGTAGTATACAAAATCATTGTGGCATGTTGTGTCCTGCATAATTTTGCCACACATCGTGGCATAGAAGTAGAACTGCAGGTAGGCCTCCACCCACATCCACAGGCACAGCCCATTCCCTTGTAGGCCAAAGGTAACAGGGAAAGGATACATGTAACCAGATAGTACAAACCTACCTCATATGAATTGCAACCCCTGTGGAACACAAACAGTAAAGCCACATCCCTGATGGCTCTCAATGATGCAATCTGGTTAATCCAGATTGCCTATAACAACACCCTGAAAATGCATCTCTTAGATTGGCAAACAGTGTGTGCCCCATAACATTAAGAGCACAATACCACCCCATCGCCATCCATCACAGTGAACAAACCACGGTCACAGTCATTTCAAGTCGAAATGAAAATGTCCATTTCACAGGCCCAAAATGCCAAATATTGAAAATCAGCTCATGGCACATGGCACAATGTCTCCATACCATGTGTTCCTATGAGTTGCATGCATCAAGTGCAAAAAAAATGGATCACCTGACTGACATCTTGATGATGGGTCCCTCTGCACCATTGCTGCTGGTCCTGCTCAACTCCACTCACCACTACCATTGACATGCTCCTGCAATGGCGAAAATCAACAGCTTCCCACCCACACCCTCCTCATGCACATCTCTGAGATCTACAACATGTCCCTTTTACCAATCATGAAGAATCCCTCAAAATCTCCCAGAAAGCAATGTTACCACTCACAGAATACACCATATAAACACATGATGTAAGGGTACATACCCTTCACCATCAACATTTCCTGATAGCATCAAATGGAACAGAGAAGCAACATTACACATGGCACACAGTAAAGACATTTAGGCCACCCACACCCGCACCTCACCAGCAATGCCCTTCATACTTCACATATCAGTCACATGGATACTTATCATCTGGATCACCCTCTTAAGTAGATTGTGAGAGTCATGAGTAATGCATGGTCAGGCATCATGGACTGGGGTGTTGTAGGAACCAAAAGAGGCCCTGGAAATAATTTTAAAACTGGCCCCATATCACATTTTGTCAACAAGGCCAACCCTGTCCCTACAAGAAAATATATGAAAATACCACTGTAAAGGTACCCAGGATCACTCAATTAGTCAGATAATACTCAACGAGGAAGGACTCCGGTGAACGTCAAAACCCAGCTTTATTCAAACAACAAATCCAAGCCGGGACATCATACAAGCATGTTCATTCTCATAATATTCCTATGATTGCAAGTACGTTTTGTATCAGAATTAAGTAATCAATATCATCACATTACACTATCCATTTACAAAACCTAAAGGGGAGTGTGGTTGGTTAGTAGCTCAATCTACATATGTGATGTTCAGGGGTTAGTTACTCTATTGGTGGATATCTATCTGATGGCTCCACCTGGACCCATCCTACTACAGATACTATTTCTAATACATCATTATAGGGACAGTTAATTGGCTGGCATAATCTATCACAGGTGGCGTGGCAAGGGGATTTCTTATTGGTTGGCATCTAGCTTACCAACCTTTGACTCTCTGACAGGGAGTCAAGATATGAGCAAGGCACAAGTGGGGGAATAGACTTCCATTGTCTTACATATTTTAAATTAAAGAATGCTCCTCATCATCCCGAGCCGATGAGGCCTTCCTTATCCTTTCAACTAGACCTTGTGTGCCGTCTGGTGTGTGTGTGTGCATTCTGAGGGAGTTCTGCACATGTCCTATCTGTGTTTGGCCCATAATGAATAGTCAGTGTTTTCTATATCTGGATCATGTGCTACAGTACAGTGTTTGAGAGAGGATTACCTTCTATTTATTAAGGTTTGAACTAATACTAATGTGCATGTTGCATTCTTTGGGGCCACTTATTACACTAGTCATTTACTTTCTACACTGTCCTTTGGCTAGCTAATCTCGTGCACCTGGTCATCAGTGGTTGTTTGTGCTCTTGATAAAATTGATTTCTGGGGAGCCTACTGCTTCTCATACAGGGAACAAGTATCTTGTGCCTGCTTTCAGTTAATGTCATGATCTCTGCTTCCAAAAGGTCAGGGTTTTCCCAACTCCCTTGGAATCAGATCCATAACCCAGGTTCCGAGTGCCAACCAGTCCTAATTGGGACCTTTTGGACCCAGTCCTGGCGCCAGTGGCACCAGGCTCATAAATATGCCCAGTCCCAACGCTGGAAGCGCCGGGCTCATAATGCTTGGGTGGACTTACCTGCAGCAGACCATGCTGCTTACTTGCCTGCCAGTTGAGCCTCTGATCCTCTTCTGTTTGGAACTACTTTTCCTGTTGGGTGGGGCAGGAGCCACTCCCTAGGTTCAGAACACTGGAACTCTTCTGGAAAGCAGGAACTCTTTTCTTACCTAGGCGTGGCTGTGGAAGGAGACACCTAAGCACTACAGGAGGTTATTTAAACCACACCCGATGGATGAATCTTGCTTTGCGTTATTCTGCATCCTCTGCAGCAGAACGCTCATCGTGTCTTCTGCATCTGATCCTGGGCCTAAGGAAAAAGGCTTACCATCCTGAATCCAGTCTTCAGCAACACCTATAAAGACAAGAAAGAACAGGTTAGCATTACGGTCTTCAGTGACAGCGCTTCACTTACCTGGTCCATCGGCTGTCACCAACGCCTCGCGCTGCATTCCGGCATCTGAAAGACAAAGGCTTACCTACTCTTCGTGCGCTCCGGAGGTCTTCGCACTGCATTCCGGCATCTGAAAGACAAAAGCTTACCAACTCTTCGCACGCTCCGGAGGCCTTCGGCGCTGCATCCCGCATCTGAAAGACAAAACAAGGTGCGTTTAAAGACATTGGGGAACTTTAATACTCACGTGCCATTACTCCTTTCCACATCTAACCCAGTGGGTATTCCGGCACCCTGCAGCCGCTCCGAACTTGTACCTGCAAAATAAAAAGACAGTTAGAGCGCATCGTGAAGCAGGCAACAAGCGCTTACTTATGTGCTTCCAGGCACTTCTATTCATCACACGGGCTCCATCTTCAACTCACTTCAGCCCGTCATCCGCCATCGCCGGAACCCTGCAAAACAAGAGACATCATTACTAAAGACTTTTAAAGACATTAGAATTACTCGAAACTTACCGTTCGTGCAGTAAACGACGGACAGCAGTCCTCTGAAGTCAAGAGGCCTGCTCCCCTTATCCAGTGAAGAAACTGGTTACAGCACCCTGCCCCGAGGCAGATGGAGAGCACGGCGTTCACTTACCTAAGGTGAGAGCGTTAACCTTTGGGGTTCTACAGGAGAAGAGAAATGGAAGAAGAGAGAGACATTCAATAACCCAGTTCATTAATCCCATATTTTCTATCTGCAGACATCTTACCCTTCGAGTCAGACATACAGTGCACAGAGGTCCAGCCCAAAGAGCCAGCCGTGTGTTACACATCACCTTTGAAGATACGGTATACGCCCAGTCAAGACCGGCGCCTCTACGGGAATCAGGTGAGCGTTACAGAACGCAAAGCCTACCGCAAAACTCCCGTCCAGGCGTTATGGAAACCTCGGATACCGACCAGCTAGCCCAGTTACTTGGGGAACTAAGGGCAGAAGTGCATGCAGCCCGTCAGGAAACGAACGCTCTAAGAAGGGAACTGATTATTTCCAAGGAGCGAACAGATGATCTCGCTAGACAATTGCTACAGTCACAAGCCGGACAGACCCCGTTACCCGCATCTGGGGGAAATCTTCCTTCTACATCCTCTATGAATCCAGTGCAGATCAACCTACCTGGGAATGTACCTCTGGCTCCGCCCGAACGATTTTCTGGTGACCCAAAGAGGTTTGCAGTATTTATCAATCAGTGCCGGTTGCATTTCTTATGCCGGCCAGCAGCCTTTCCAACTGATCAAGCTAAAGTAGCTTTCGTGCTTTCGTACCTTAGTGGCAATGCGGCAGACTGGTCGATCCCTCTAGTAAATCAAGATGATCCGGTCCTCCATGATTTTCAAGCTTTTCAGCTCAGTATGGAAAAACTGTTCGCAAGACATTCACAGGGGCAGGCCTTGGACAATGAGCTTCTTTCGTTGCGACAAGGTAATCAAGACCTTTTGGCTTATATTGCGTCTTTCAACAGACTGATAGTGGAAACTCAATGGCCTGAGGACAAAAGGATTACGCTGTTTTATAGAGGTCTACGTGGAGAGCTCAAAGATGTGTTAGCCCAAGTAGTGAATCCCCCACAAGATTGTTCGGACTATATAGACTTAGTCGTTCAAATAGATCACAGACTGCAGAACAGGAAGGCCGATCGTTCCAAGTTTGATGCTCGAGTATTTTCCAAACCGCCAACTCCTTCCAAAGGAGTAGACTCCGGGGAACCCATGCAAATAGGGGGCCTGAAAGGTCCTCTAACACAAAAGGAGCGGGAAAGGAGAAAACAATTGCAATTATGCCTCTATTGCGGAAACTCAGGGCACTTTCTTCAAGACTGTCCGGTGAAACCTGCCAAGAAGGCAGTAGGAGCTGCAGTTACCAAAGTTACAAACTCTGAGCAGGGAAACGACCTCGCCCCCCAAAAAGAATAGAGGTCCTCTTGCCGAGCGTGAAAACCAGTTCCGTGACCTCGCATTTCGTGATACCTATGGTCCTCATTAGCCCTGATAATCCGGATCGATTACATGCAATTGAAGCTTACGTCGACAGCGGTGGGTGCCATCGGCAATTATGTGGATCATGAAATGGTTTTGAGGATGAATCTAACTCTTTGTCCCAAGGCTGTAAAGGACGTCATTACTACGGTGGATGGAACGGAGATAGCCTCCGGACCAGTAACGCATACCACTCAAGAAGTGACGCTAGTAAGTCAAGATGGACATCATGAGAAGATCGTGTTCGATGTGATCAAGGCTCCTCAGTTTCAGATTATTCTAGGAATACCTTGGTTAGAGAAACACAATCCTCTGATCGATTGGCGAGCAAGAACGGTCCAGTTTCCAGAAAGTGTCTCTACTTGTCACCCTCCACCTGGTGTTGCACTGGCAGCAATTTCTTCAGAGACTCCCCAGTTACCTCCCGAATACCTAGAATACCAAGATGTTTTCCGGAAGGATCAGGCTAACTCTGTACCTCCTCATAGGTCTTATGACTGCCAGATAGACCTGATACCTGGATCTACTCCTCCTTGTAGTAGAATTTATGCCCTCACCGAGCCTGAGAACCTTCACCTTCGACAATACCTGGATCAATACCTGGCAAATGGGTTTATTCGTCCTTCCAAGTCCCCTGCTTCTTCAGCTTTGTTCTTCGTTCCAAAAAAGGAAGGAGACCTTAGAACTTGTATAGATTATCGCTCCCTGAACCAGATCACCGTCAAGAATAGATATCCGTTACCTTTGATCCCTGAACTCCTGGACCAAGTCAGAAAAGCATGCATATATACAAAGCTGGATCTTAGAGGAGCCTACCACTTGGTACGAGTAAAAGAGGGCGATGAATGGAAGACGGCCTTCCGCACCAAATATGGGCTATTTGAATATCAGGTCATGTCCTTCGGACTTTGCAATGCCCCGGCCGCCTTTCAATATTTTATGAACGATGTCCTCAGAGAGCTCATAGATGTGTGTGTTGTTGTTTACATTGACGACATCCTCGTTTATTCTTCATCGGAATCTGAACATCGGAAACACGTGAAAATGGTCCTCGAAAGATTGCGTCAACACAAACTTTTCGCTAAGTTGGAAAAATGTGTTTTCAACGTGACTGAAGTTGAATTCTTGGTATTCATATTATCACCTAGCGGAGTGCGTATGGATTCAAAGAAGGTCGATGCAGTTCTCAAATGGCCATCACCATCCTCCGTGAAAGGTGTGCAAAGCATGTTAGGCTTCGCTAACTTTTACCGCAGGTTTATCCCCGAATTTTCTCGAATAGTCCAGCCCATCACTGCCTTGTTAAAGAAAAACAAACGTTTTGAATGGTCTACCGAGGCGGAACAAGCTTTCCAGGATTTGAAGACTAAATTTATCTCTGCACCAATCTTAAAACACCCTCGCCCCGAACTCCCCTACATCGTGGAAACTGATGCTTCAAGCCTTGCCATGGGGGCAGTTCTATCACAAAAGGACCCGGTAACCAATCAGTTGCATCCCGTGGCATTTTGGTCCCGCAAATTCTCGCCTCCTGAAATCAATTACACGATTACTGACAAGGAACTTCTGGCTATCAAGTCTGCCTTTAAGGCTTGGCGGCATTATCTGCTGGGGGCCCGACACACCGTTACTGTGATTACGGATCACCGAAACCTGCAATATTTGAAAACCGCAAAAGCCCAATCCTCTAGACAACTCCGTTGGGCATTATTCTTTGCCGAGTTTGACTTCATAATTACCTATCGACCTGGTACAAAAAACGGTAAAGCTGATGCCCTTTCTCTGATGGGAGTGGAAGAACACTTGATCAACCCTAAACCTGTACCAATCATTCCCGAACAAAGAATTCTGGGTGTAATCGCCACACAAGCCATAGAGGAAGTTAAGGATAAAGCCCGGCAACTTGTAACTCCAGCAGACATACAGAATTGGCATCTGCAGGGAAAGGACTTTGCAGTAAAGGACAACTTATTGTATTTCCAAGAACGATTATACCTGCCCAGCACAGATTTACAGAAAAAAGTAATCTCTTGTTATCACGATTCTTTAATGGAAGGACATCCCGGTATGGCCAAGACCTCAGAAAAGATCAAGCGCTACTTCTGGTGGCCGTCTTGGAAAAAAGATATCAGAGACTTTATAATGTCCTGTGGAGTATGCGCCCAAAGCAAGAGTCAAAAGTAAAGACCAGCAGGCCTCTTACGCCCTATTGACATCCCACCTCGCCCTTGGCATACGCTTTCTATGGACTTCATCACCGATCTACCTCCATGCTCCGGATACAATACGATTCTAGTAATCGTGGACTTATTCTCCAAGATGGCGCATTTCATTCCGCTCAAAGGCTTGCCAACAGCAGCAACTCTGGCCCGAGAATTTCTTGAAAACATCGTCCGACTGCACGGTTTTCCTTCGGTTCTAATTTCGGATCGAGGTAGTCAATTTATTTCTCATTTTTGGCAAAGTTGCTGTCGGTCGGCTCAAATTGATGTGAGACTATCGACCAGTCACCACCCTCAGACCGACGGACAAACCGAGAGGACCAATCAAACTCTGGAACAGTATTTACGCTGCATGCTGCAACAAACTGAAAAAACTTGGAAAGACATCCTTTGGATAGCCGAATATGCCTACAATAACTCTGTCCATTCGGGAACTGGGAAAACACCGTTTTTTCTTTTATACAGCAGTTACCCTCGAACCTCGGAATTGGATCCCCTCCAAGATCTTGAAACACCAGCAGTAGACTACCTGCATTCTACAATCACCAAAGCCTTTAAGGAAGCTGTTTCTCACCTTCAAAGGGCTAAAGAACAATACAAGAAAGGAGCAGATCAACATCGGAAGGAAGCCCCTCAATATCAAGTAGGGGATCAAGTCTGGTTATCCACCAAATATCTACCTCTAAAAGGGCCACGCACATTCAACCCAAGATACCTTGGTCCCTATTCCATCACTACCATAGTAAACCCAGTAGCGGTCAAGTTGGACTTGCCCCCGCACATGAAGATACATCCGGTCTTCCACGTCTCTCTATTAAAACCCGTGCAACCTCAAACCCGACTAACTAAATCTCCAAAACCCATCCTAGTTGATGGAGAACTCGAGTTTGAAGTCAAAAGCATTCTGGACTCCAAGATCTCCAAATCTAAACTATTTTACCTAATTGACTGGAAAGGCTACGGCCCGCAAGAGAGATCCTGGGAACCTGCTGAATATGTCCACGCTCCTCGCCTAATCAAAAGATTTCACCGAACATTTCCTGACAAGCCAAAACCCCCGGAGAAGCCCGGTTTGGGAGGGGCCTTGAGGGGGGGTACTGTCATGATCTCTGCTTCCAAAAGGTCAGGGTTTTCCCAACTCCCTTGGAAGCAGATCCATAACCCAGGTTCCGAGTGCCAACCAGTCCCAATTGGGACCTTTTGGACCCAGTCCTGGCGCCAGTGGCACCAGGCTCATAAATATGCCCAGTCCCAGCGCTGGAAGCGCCGGGCTCATAATGCTTGGGTGGACTTACCTGCAGCAGACCATGCTGCTTACTTGCCTGCCAGTTGAGCCTCTGATCCTCTTCTGTTTGGAACTACTTTTCCTGTTGGGTGGGGCAGGAGCCACTCCCTAGGTTCAGAACACTGGAACTCTTCTGGAAAGCAGGAACTATTTTCTTACCTAGGCGTGGCTGTGGAAGGAGACACCTAAGCACTACAGGAGGCTATTTAAACCACACCCGATGGATGAATCTTGCTTTGCGTTATTCTGCATCCTCTGCAGCAGAACGCTCATCGTGTCTTCTGCATCTGATCCTGGGCCTAAGGAAAAAGGCTTACCATCCTGAATCCAGTCTTCAGCAACACCTATAAAGACAAGAAAGAACAGGTTAGCATTACGGTCTTCAGTGACAGCGCTTCACTTACCTGGTCCTTCGGCTGTCACCAACGCCTCGCGCTGCATTCCGGCATCTGAAAGACAAAGGCTTACCTACTCTTCGTGCGCTCCGGAGGTCTTCGCACTGCATTCCGGCATCTGAAAGACAAAAGCTTACCAACTCTTTGCACGTTCCGGAGGCCTTCGGCGCTGCATCCCGCATCTGAAAGACAAAACAAGGTGCGTTTAAAGACATTGGGGAACTTTAATACTCACGTGCCATTACTCCTTTCCACATCTAACCCAGTGGGTATTCCGGCACCCTGCAGCCGCTCCGAACTTGTACCTGCAAAATAAAAAGACAGTTAGAGCGCATCGTGAAGCAGGCAACAAGCGCTTACTTACGTGCTTCTAGGCGCTTCTATTCATCACACGGGCTCCATCTTCAACTCACTTCAGCCCGTCATCCGCCATCGCCGGAACCCTGCAAAACAAGAGACATCATTACTAAAGACTTTTAAAGACATTAGAATTACTCGAAATTTACCGTTCGTGCAGTAAACGACGGACACCAGTCCTCTGAAGTCAAGAGGCCTGCTCCCCTTATCCAGTGAAGAAACTGGTTACAGCACCCTGCCCCGAGGCAGATGGAGAGCACGGCGTTCACTTACCTAAGGTGAGAGCGTTAACCTTTGGGGTTCTACAGGAGAAGAGAAAGGGAAGAAGAGAGAGACATTCAATAACCCATTTCATTAATCCCATATTTTCTATCTGCAGACATCTTACCCTTCGAGTCAGACATACAGTGCACAGAGGTCCAGCCCAAAGAGCCAGCCGTGTGTTACACATCACCTTTGAAGATACCGTATACGCCCAGTCAAGACCGGCGCCTCTACGGGAATCAGGTGAGCGTTACAGTTAATCCATTACTCCCTTCCTAGTTTCTGACCTTTTACTCTAGCTGTGAACTACTGTCTGAGCTCTGCACAAGTTTTGAGAATACATGTGTTTTTGTAAATTCTGCATTTTGCATACAGAGGCTTTGCCAATTCTGAGACCTGATGAATCCTCTGTGTTTAGGAAAATGGCTGTGACAAGGTTCATATTTTGCTATTTTGTGCTCTGCATCTTTTACATGATAATGTTTTTATGGTATGTTCTTCCTGCCTACACGCACATATTCTTAATGTCTGCGTGCACATGTCTTTCATGTCTATGTGTGAGTATTGTTCATGTTTATTTGCTCTTCATGTCTAGATGTCCTTGTGTCTACGTGTACTTTGTATGTATGTGTATAGTCATCTAGTTTGTGGGGTGAAATCAAAGGCTCTAAACCAACAGAACTGAATGGCCATGTGAAAAAGACCTACCATTACTGAAGGAAAAGCATAATTTTAATTCACAAAGGAAGAAGACATTCAAAGTACCCTTTTACATGAAAAATAGGATTTTTTAAACACTGACACCAAAAAGGCTTTGCATGTGTGTTTGTAAGTTAGAGCAAGACATTAGAAAATATTTTCCTGCCAACATAAGGATCTCAGGGAAAGAGCGAGGTGTTGATAAAAAGTAATTTATATAATGCTTCACATGCAAAATACTGGCAAATATGTGAAAAGAAAAGTCCACTTTGTTGCCATGAAAAGCTACTCTAGGACCCAGGCAGACTACGCGGGTGTCTTTCTGCAATGGAAATCCAGAGAAAGCTAAAACAAAAAATGTGATCCAAGTGCAGATAGGAAAAGCACGTCACATAAATGGCACAGAAATAAATGCAGCATTTTCCCTGAACTGCCACCCATCAAAAGGTGTTGCACTGGGACAATTCAGACTAAATTCTCAGCAGAACAGAAGATAATTAAAAGTGTATTTTTTAATGACAGAAAGAAACAGCCACATACTTTCAGCACAAGAGGAAAGTGGACCCTGAAAACACACTGTATGTCAATGAATCAAGGCTGATGGTAGAACATTCAATATGTGTGTTCCTTTCAGCCAAGGACACATGGTGGACCTCTGGCTGGGCAATCTTCACAAAGGCGTCCCCCACTGAAAGCCTGGCTTGCATCCCAGCTTTTTACAACTGCAATATTTGGCAGCTTGCCTGAAAAGGGTTGAAAACCAAGTGTCGCCCAAACTTGCTGTCTCTGAAGGCAGTTCTATGCATATCAAATTGATCTAGCTGGTGCATCCCCGCTACATACGATCTGCAAACAACAAAATTCAAACAACAAAGAGACAAATGGCATGAAGGAAGCAGAGCTCCCATTTGCCCAACATAAGATTTACTATTAATTTAAATGGACTATTATAACCTAGGCCTTTTTCTTAACAACCAAAAGTTGTACTTTCTTGATTGATGTGTTATTTATTAGGTAATTACAGGTGATTTTGGCGATATAAAATGCATCCCCCTGTGACTCAGGGAACTGTAATGGCCATTTAAAATGGATTTCTGGCTGATCTGACAATGTTCCAAATTTGAGAGTTGGTGAATGGGTGGAGGGTAAAATTAGGAATATGGAAAATAAATTGCATGTTCCTAATGATTATGCTTTTTTATAAAAAAAAAAAAAGGCAGGAAATTGCCAAACCGCCATGCAACATGGTGCAGACCCGGCTGTTGTTTTATTAAATTCCCCCTGATTAGCTGAATCAGGATATCTATATATATATTATGTCAGTTAATAGTAACATTATGAAGGTTTGCCACATAACTAGATTTTGTCAAAAATTTGGCATGCAAGCAAATGGAAGCTGATATATGTCTGCTCCAGAATCCTAAGAAAGTCCTTATAGAGAGGCTTCATTTGGGAGCAGAGGGAAGGGTAATTGTCCAATCCTATTTGCACAAACTCTTGTGTGGTACTCCCCAAGATTGCAAACTTGATGGTGTTAACACTGCTATATAAAGTGGATGCACTATGAGAGAAAGGGAGAGATACTCAAATAATCATCAGATAGAGCTGCTGAAAATTACCACCTGACAGCAGCCAGGAAACACCAAAAGGAGATTTTACAGAGATTGCCTCTGGGTGGAGCTGTCTACTTATCGGAAGGCCTAAAAGCTGACTGGTCCCTATGGCAGAGAGCTGGAGGCCATCTTTGAGAGTCGAGTGACCAGACCCCTGCCCTGTCCTTCCAGACGCTCATGACATGCAGCTGGCTATTTCTGACTTCAAACCAAGGTTTTCTATGTAAGCAGAAATCAAACCTTTGTAAGTGACTTCAATCCAGCACATGCCTAGTCTGGGATGACCAATGGAAGCCCTTATTTATATATATATATATTTTTATGTCAAAGTTCTAAATCTGGAACCCTTATATAACGCCCCTCTCTTTGAATTCCCCTGACCTCACTGAGCCCAGAAGTGGGTTTGTTTTGCAAATTAAAAGGTTTATTGGTAAAATTAAACTATATATATATATATATATATATATATATATATATATATATATATATATATATATATATGTTTCTCCAAAACTTAGCAGCCTCGCTAGTCAGTGAGGAGCACTCGCCTTTCCGTGCGTATAAAAACTCCGCCCAGCACTCCAAATTCATTAAACATTTCTTCTTTATTTAACTCAACAATGAGTTCAACATCATAGCACCATATGTGTAGCCGTCATCAATACCGGCTCTCCCAAAGAAAGTCGACGCGTTTCGCCGCACCACTTGCGGCTTATTCACAACACTGTGTCTCTGACACTTCCTTGTTTTTAGCTTACACCGGCAGCATGGTAATGGACATAGAAAGAAATCTGTATAGTAGCGATCAAAATAAAGGAGGGACTAATGTTACATAGGAACAGTGGTGGCCATTTTGTAATAGGTGGTATATCTATCAGTCATTAGCGTGCAATCATATCCTTCCCGTGATGTGATTATCCCTTTGACCATTAAAATAATGATTGTGCCAAAGCAATAATTATTGTTATTCTAGTTTCTTCGCTGTTTTAATTACAATCCTCACCATTGTGATTCATTTATTTTAGCATTGCATACCCCCCCACAATTGCATCATTTCTCTGATCAAGAATATAACATTCTCCAAATATCAAGTGCATAGTGCAAAAGAGTCAGAACATGCAATATTCTTCTTAAAGTGCATAGTGCCAGCAGCCTGGTTTCATCAACCAACCATTTGGTCGATTAATCGCAGCCTTCAGTTATAAAGTGCATAGTGCTTGCTGCCATTATTATAAAGTGCATGGTGCTAAAGTGCTAACTTCATATGCATATTCATTCTCACTATGATACATTCAACCACAGTTTGGTGCATTTTGGGAATGCCAATACAACATATTTACAACCTTATCTGCCATGTCCAAATTCTTAAGTCGGTAAAGTCTCAAGGAGATGTTAATATCAGAGACAACCACCCCACATCTGTGACATAACAATATACCGTGATCCCCTAAAAAACATTAAAAAATCACTATTAAAAACATTGTCCAACAAAACATTACGTTCCCAATTAATACTAAGTACTTGGTATCCAGCAATATGATTCTAGTGTCCTATACAGGTGTAAAGCTCCTCGTCAATATTATGTCCATTTGGCTGTTTAGTTTCAAAATCAAGGATACAGCGGGTCTCTTGTTGCCTCAGCTTGCTTTCTCTATCTCCCCCTCTGGGACTAGTCTCAATCGTGTGGACTCCAAAAAAGCAAAAACTCTTCATGTCACTATCATGGTAATCTGTGAAATGTTTCGCCATTGGATAGTTGGCATCTTTATGTCGGATGGCTCTCACATGTTGTTGTACTCTCAATTTTAATTTACATTTTGTACTCCCAACATACCATTTTTTACAGGAGCATGCCAGGATGTAAACCACATATTCTGTCTCACACGTAATTTTCTCATTGATGGTCACCGTAGTTCCTGTTATGGGATGCTTGAAAGTGTCACAATTCTTGGCAAATTTACATATATTGCACCTTGTGCACTTATGGAATCCGCTCTTTTTCCTTGTCAGCCATATATTGGCGCCTACAGCTTCTTCTTTTTGCATAAAACTATGTACCAATGTGTCCTTGATAGAGGAATTTCTTCTCAAACTGATTTCCGGATACCCTTTCAAAGATCTCCCAATGTCCTTATCTATGGTTAATACCTTCCAGTGCTTTTGTAACACCCGTTTGATGTCGGGTATTTGACTATTGAAAGTCAGGATGAGGCGAGTCGGTTCATTTTCTATATTGGTCGTTGTGTGTTTATCCGCCAACAGAGCTTGTCTGTCTTGACTTCTTGCTTTCAGGTACGCTCTCTCAATAATCTTTTTTGGATAACATTGTCCTCTGAAACCTCTAGCAGTTATTCTACTCTCTTGATCATAGGTTTCCAATGTGGAGCTATTCCGTCTTAACCTTATGAACTCGCCATAAGGTACGCTCCAGATGAGACTCTTCGGATGTCCACTTTCAGCGTGTAATGGCGTATTAGAGCCGGTGGGTTTTCTGTGTAGTTCACACGTCAGAGTCTGATCAACTATGCGAAGGTTCACATCCAAGAAGGTTATGAAAGAGCGCCTGTGTGTTTCGGTGAAACGTAAGTTGTTCTCATTCTGATTCAATAACCTAACTAATTCCATCCAACCTTGATCTGTTCCTTTCCAGATTATAAAAAGGTCATCTATGTACCTGAGCCAAATGACGACATCTTCCATAAGGGTCTGATTTTGTTCGGACCCAAACACCGTTGCTTCCCAAGCCCCCATGGTCAAATTAGCATAAGATGGGGCGAAGGTAGTACCCATAGCTGTGCCTTGTATCTGTCTGAAAAATTCATCGTTGAAAATGAACACATTATTCGTCAGGCACATATCTATCATTTGGAGAATCATTTGAGTATGTTCATAGTAGTTCAGAGATCTAGTGTTGAGGTATTTTTCACATGCTTTCATTCCATAGTCATGATCAATGGACGTATATAATGCCACCACATCCATGGTGGCCATCATATAGTTCGATTCCCAGGGAATGTGATTTATTTGAGATAGGAAGTCCTTAGTGTCTTTGAGGTAGGAGGGTAATGAAGAGACGAATGGAAACAGTGTCTCATCAATAAATTTGGACATATTCTCCAAAACAGAGCCTACCGATGATACAATTGGTCTCCCCGGTGGTTCTTTCATGCTCTTATGTACTTTGGGGAGAAAATATATCGTTGGGGTGATGGAGTTTGTTGTTTGTAAAAATTTACAGTTGTCTTCATCTAGAATGCCCTTGTGTTCCCAAATAGCTACGAAATCTTTCACCTTTTTTTCCAATTCTTTGGTGGGATTCTTTTGTACTCTTTCGTAGCATTTTTTATCATTTAGCTGTTTGTATGCCTCCTTAATGTAATATTCTCGGGTCATGAGAACTATGTTTCTTCCCTTATCTGAAGGCTTGATTATACAATTGGGGAGGTCATGTAATTCTTTTAGGGCCAGCCTGTCCTTTATAGTGAGATTATCTTTTATTGTCTGTCTTTTCCGTCTTCTCGGTTTTTTTAGATCTTCTATGACCAAGGTTTGAAATGCATCTATGTTGGTTCCCGTAGTGATCATCGGATTAAATTTGGACTTTTGTTTTAAATTGCTTTTGACTGTCCAATCCGTTCTGATCTCCAATTCTGCAAAGTCAATAGCTTTTTGCTCTTGTTCGGCATTTACTTCCGTGCCTTTCTGTAATTCTACCAAATCAGACAACACCCCAATTTCAGCGATGGATATTTCTGTTCTTCCTTCACATGCTGTGACTGTCCGTGTTTTGAACTCGGTGGATGCAAAAAACTTTTTTAGACGTATTTTTCTGACAAACTGGTCGAAGTCAATGCGGGTTTGTACATAATCGAAACCAGATGTGGGGCAAAAATTCAGGCCCATGCCTAGTAGTTTCTCCTGATTATCTGTGAGAATATGGTCTGACAAGTTAATAATCTGTAAACTTGCCTCTGTATCTTGCACCATATTTTCTACTTGCCTTATATATATATCACACTTTTATGAACAAAATAATATCTGATAGCACACTTATGAATATAATAGTGGTCAACAATGGGAAATATTACATTAGCACACTCTCTTTAATCACTGAGGAATTGGGATAGGAAGGATAAGGTAGCAGAGAATACTTTTATGGTTCAAGGAAAGGCAATAATGGGAAAGAAGGCAACACAGAAATAAACTCAACATGTTTCAGCAAGAGATAATATGATCACTTTTTCCTTTGTGACAACTCACTCCCCCCTTTTGCAATAGGAAGAGATGGAAATGAGGACACACAGGTTTCAAGAATACAATTAATAATGCAGTTCAATCCCAGTTCCCACCTGCACGCCTAGAGAGAACAGGTATGATTTAAAGCAGGCAAAGTCCTTTTAGATGTGATTGCAATGAAGTGAAAAATATGCTAAAATGATTTTAATTCACTAAAGGAGATTCAGGGTAGGTCATAGTTACTTTGCATTGGTACAGGTCAACACTAGCAATGATTCATGAATGATTATCAGATTGAAAATGAAAGTCAGCAGTTGCAAGCAAAAGACAGCTATTTTGACAGAAAATGAAATGGAGCTAAATTGCAATTCGTGGCACTTTTCCGCGTGCGTAAATCGCGATTACGGAAAAACTATAAGGAGTTGGAATGTCATTTTGGGTTTGTTGGAAAGCTTAGAATTTTAGCTTTAAAATGACAGTTACACTTCAAAAGATACGGACGTTTTTGTGGAGGTAGATTTTCAAAAATAAAGTCAAGATTTCAGAATGACAGATGACGCTTTTACAGATTTGAAATCACAGAATGGACACAAAATTCTGAATGCAGTTCTGGACAGGTTGAAATGGATGGGATAAGATTACTTTAGACTAAGAGATGACAATGCACATTTCTAGACTAAATACTCACTCCTAGTTTTGGAATGAATGGAAATGGGCCTCTCTCACCGATCTGGTCAGGTTTGGACTTCACTCGCCACAGGACAGGTCTCAGGCCCTGTAGGTTCTGTGTTCAGCACTGCACGGCGGTCTGCTGCCTCTGGAATGAGATTTGATGGGTTCTGGATACAGCTCTGCTTTCTGGGCCTGGAGTCCTGGTTCTAGCACAGGGTTCCTGGCTAGAATCAAACAGCACAGCCCGGCTGTTAAAGCTGAGAGCCCCTTGAAGTTTAGGGGTTAGAATCAGGTTGCTAGATTCTGAAGCCTGCTGGGAAGAGTTCAGCTTGTGGATTAGGCCTCTGCTTCAGGTTCTAGAGTTTGGGTTCTAGAGCTTGGTTCTGGATCTATCTGGAGTCCAAGTTCTGGAGCCTGTAGTCCTTTTGGATATTGTCTGGATCTGGTTGGGCAGAGTGCTGCGCAGGAATCAGTTGAAGTGGAAAGTGAGTGTCCCCCTGCCTGCCCAAAGCAGTCTCTTTTTATGTGTTTTCAAAGTGGGTGTGAAGGCTGACTCTTTATGCCCAACCCACTAAGGATTTGATAGGTTAGAGGATTCCCTGTGACCTGACTGGAGAAAGGATTAGTCTGTCGGAGTGATGCTGTGTTTATGGCTTAGCCATAATCCCTCTCCTTTGGTTTCCCATAGAAAATCAATTTTTCATAACAACCAGGTTTCCCAGATACACAAGTTGTTGAGAATACATGTACACATCTTAGATTAATTAAGGTACATTCTGTTCCAACTCTGATTTTCCTAAGAGCTTCCTAAGAGCTTTAGTTCAGAAATGACAACTTATTTGCAATTTTGGTGGGTTTCGCAATATTGGTCTGGCCCCCAATTTTACACAGATCTACACACCCTCTCTGAGCATATTACTGGAAGTTCTTAGGTTTCTAGCATAAACACTGCATCCACAATATTAATAATTACGGAGCTTGTCCTCAGAACATCCCACGGCGTCCAACTTAGTCTTGAACTGTGAGTGCATTTTTCATTTTAAGACTCTCAAAGTTGTACATTTCTGTCAGCTTGGAACACTTTGTAAATTGCAATTTTATAAAACATATATTTGCTCTCAATTGAATTCACCCATTGGTTTATCTCCTCTCCCAGAGCAGTTGTTTGACCAGTTACACCTAAATCAGCATATTCTATCCAGTTTGAAGAATCCATTGTCTTGTTTCCTCCAGCCAGCAGAGGGATTTCCTCCCTCTTAATCAACATGACCATGCGATATCCTGCCTTCTGGTGTGGAGTCCCCAGGTGTGAAGGATTCTCATGAAAAGCAAGCCTTTTGAAGTCTGAACTGCATCCAGTTGCCTTCTAGTCAATTGCAACAGAGTTCCTTGTAAAAAACACATACATTTATAAACTTTAAAATAAGCAATATCTCTTTACATCAAGTCTCTTTCAACATGAACTCACTGTGTGGCAGGCACTCTATGTGGTATTTTGATAGAATTCTCTTCTTTGGCATATTTAATTTCTGAAATACAGTTCTCCTGTCAGAGTTTAGATCGCCAGCGCCTGTCGGAGGCGAGCAACGGTACTGCACCCATTTTGACAGCTGTCTATTTTTTAAAAGGGGATTTTACTTTGATAGCATAGGATTCTTGCTAATATTGTACTGATCTGGATTCTTGCAGTAGAGTAATATGGAACACCCCCCAAGAAGGTTGGATCTTTTTGGTGGTTTTGTAAGCCACGATTTTAGCAATTTTTGACACCAAATAAAACAGATTTTTGAACAGATCTGTATTCCTTTGCAATCAGCATTGTTTTATTCCAAGTGGTTTCAGGCTACTGTGTGGGTATCCCAATGGTGGTTTTAGGCAGTGATCTCCTGTGCTCACTGATATGTCAAAAGTAGATGTCAGCCTATCTTTCAGATTTTTACTACGCATTTTTGGATGATTTCTGGCAAGCAGCATGCCTTCCGGTGGCCACTGTAATGTTTCTGCTGCCAGCAATGCACAGTACTGTTGTAGGGCTTGGATGCGTGGGTGAAAACATCCCACAAGCCCCCCTCTTGCGATGGTGTTGGTTGTCAATTAATGGAACTCGCAAGACTGGGATGTTAGCCTCATCTTCTTCTGATTCCGCAGATGGCAAAGTTCAGCATCTTTTCCTCCATCAGGGTGGATCAATCGGTTTTCCTCGCCGGTCCTGATGGGAGTATTGGGTGGTACTCCGGGCCCCTCGGATCTTTGCGCCCGGTCCCCTGGTCGTCCTCCTTGGTCAGTCTCCATGATTTATCTCTCCTAGGATGACAAAGCAAAGCGGCAGAAACATATTCATAGACATTTCCCCACCACTATTAATGTAGTGGGGCGAGCATGAACATTTTATAAATCAGGAGACATTTGCATTCTTATAAAAGTATATTATGGACTATGTGTGGGATATTTTAGAGTTGGGAATTTTATTGATCTGGAGCGGCCCCCTCTGGGATTCCAGAGGACTCCTCCAGTTGCTGCAGACTGTGCCTGGGATGGCAACACTTTAGCTGATTAATATGGACCCACTTGTCTTCCCCCTCCGTCAAATTGCCTTTGGGGATGCGGATCTTGTAGGCGACTGGTGACATCTTGTCTACAATTTCAAAAGGTCCCTTTGAGGTAGGCAGAAACGTCCGCTGTTTGGCCTGGTTCCTTTGGAAATTGTACAGATAAACCCGGTCTCCTACATTGCATTCCTTTCTGGTGGTCTTCAGGTCATAGTGGGTCTTCATGCTATCGGCTGATCTCTCTAGATTTTGCTGAGCATAGGCAAAAGCATGTTGAAGGTGTTTTCTTAAATTTTCAACATACTCATGAGTTGTGGAGGCATTGATCAATGTCTGCTTTTGGGTCCTGTAGAGGAGATGCTGGGAAAGCACCATCCTGCGTCCAGTCATCAGCTCAAACTGTGACATTTTAGTTGCAGATGAAGGGGTAGATCTGATGGCCATTAGGTCAAGAAGTAAACAAATAACCCAACTTGTCCCAGAATCTGCCACAAACTTTTTTAAGATGCTCACAATGGTTTTGTTGTAACGTTCTACTGCACCAGAAGAGGCTGGCCGGTAAGCAATATGTAGCTTCCTTTTAACCCCCAGTATCTCCCACATCTTTGTCATTACTTCGCTGGTGAAATGGCTACCTCTGTCGGACTAAATCCTTTGGGGCAGTCCAAAACGCAAAAATATGTGTTGATCATCAGGGCAGCTGCTGTTTCTGCCTTGCAGTTTGGGGCCAGGAGGCATTCCACCCATTTAGTAAATAAGCATGTCACTGTCAACATGTACTTATTCCCCCTAGAGGAGCGAATCACAGGCCCTATAAAATCAACTTGTAAATCTGACCATGGCAGTGTCATCCCCCTCTTTTGGAGAGCCGCACGGTGTGTGAGGGATGTTGGCTGAAATTGTGCACAGACGAGACACCCCTTCAAGTATTGGTCGAGGTCCTGCCCCATGTGTGGCCAGTATGCAACCTCTCTTAAGATTTCAAGTGTTGTATGAAACCCCCTATGACCCGCTGTGGCCGCATCATGGGCGTGACTTAACATCAGGCTTCGGAATGAGTTAGGAACCACCCACTGATCATGACCAGCTTGGGATTTCCTTACCAACAAACCGTCTTGGATTCGGAAAATTTTTGGACATTTCATCAACACTCTGAGGTCCTCTTTCCCAATATAATCGGTATCCGTCTGGGGAAAGTTCTCAGGGTCTGCAACATGTTGGTAAAACGTACCAATTATTGGATCCCCTATTTGAGCCGTAATCAAATCAGCATCTGGGGTCTCTTTACTCCATTGTGCAGTTGAAAGATCATTGTGAACATTTGTCTGGGACCTAGTGATAGCAGTGACCTGGATTTCCCCCAACAGGGACTCGATCTCTATTAGATCCCCTTGGATGGCCCAGGTTTTGTTCAGCTGATCAGCTAAGTCATTTCCAGTTTTGTCTGGTCCCTCTACTTTGCAATGACCCTTGATCTTTTTCCAGTAGATGGTCAACCCATTCGAGTTGACCAGATCATCAATGTTTTGAATTAACTTGCCATGTTTCAAGTGCTTGGTATTGGCACATACCATGCCTCTGGTTTTCCAAATAACCAGGTGCTCCACGAACCCATTCCATACATAATCCGAATCTGTGATTATGACCAGTTTGTGGAGTTGATGTTGACAGCAGTGAGGATGGCCTGATGCACAGCCATCAACTCTGCCACCTGACTACTTTGGGGACCAATCTTGTACCCAGCAGAGGGTTCTGGGGACTCATTCACCCATGCATTCCCTACGTCGGCCACAAGTTCTTTCTCCCCATTGTTGTCAACATGGTAGGAGCATCCATCCACATAGACAGTGGGCATTCCCTCACACTTACCTTCTTCAAACACTTTGTGTGGGGAATTAAGGTATGCCTCCATGTTGTCCTTGATTTTTAGACTTTTGTCCTCGAGACAGTTTTCTCTGGCACAATCATGCAAGTCAGCCAGGCCTTGCGCGAGGGGACTCTTCTTGTTTTGGCCATATCTGACCTCCACAGGAAAGCCTTGCATTGACAGAATCCAGGAAGTAATTCGGGAATTACTCACATTTCCGGCCCGGATTCTGTCACTTTGGAGATATTGCAGAGGCTGGTGTGGAGTCTCCACTATGATGTGTTCCTCCTGAATAAAGGGGCGGTAATTGTTCAATGCCCACACCGTTGGCAGGAGTGCCTTCACACAATCGTTGAATTTTTCCTCCACAGAGGATAAAGTTTTGCTCGCATAGGAGATTACTTTATTGACCTTGTCATGCTTTTGATATAATACTGCAGTCAAGCATGTATTAGAGAACCATGTCTCCAAGAAAAACTCCTTGTTTCTGACAGGGTAAACTAGGCAAGGCGCTTGTGAGAGGCTTCTTTTGAGCTGTCTTACTGCCTCGGCTTGTTCTGGTCCCCATTCCCACTTGACCCCCCTCTTCAAAAGATGAATCAGGGGTCTGGTGATCTCTGCCTAGCCCTCAATTAACTTTCTGCTGTAATTAATCAGTCCAAGGAGGCTCCTTAGTTCCCGCAGAGGTGTGCGGTATTTCAGTTTCTGGAGTGCTTCCACTTTCTTTTCCTGGGGACAGAGACCCTGAGGAGTAATCTCATGCCCCAAAAAATCAACACAGGTTCTACACCACTGTGCTTTCTGAAAGGAAAGTTTTGCTCCGGCGGCCCTCAACTGGGTCAGGACATAACGGATCTCCGCTATATGTTCCTCCACAGTTGAGCATTTGATGAGGACATCATCCACATAAGCCAGGTTACCCCTCTCACCCAGGTCGGGCATGGTCTTATGTAGGAAAATTTTGAACTCATTGCCAGAGTTGAGGTATCCGAAGGGAGTCTGGGTCCATGTGTACTGCTGGCCCCCAAAAGTAAAAGCCAGCTTGTATTGGTCCTCCCTTCTGACAGGCACAGTCCAGTATCCATTGGTTAGGTCTATTGCAGTGAATACCTGTGACCCCTGGATCTGGGCCAGCCCTTGGTCAATGTAGGGAAGAGGCCATCAGGAAGTATGGACCAGTTTGTTGAGCTCCCTAAGGTCGGCGCAGAGTCTCCACTGGCTGTTTGGCTTCAATATTCCCAGCACCGGATTATTGAAGGTGCTGTGTACTGGAAGGATTATCCCCCGGGACTCAAGGTTCTTAATTATTTCAGTAAGGGACTCCATGGATGCGATAGGCAAGTGATATTGCTTCACAAACACTGGAGTCATGCAAGGGTCCATGGGAATTGTTGTTGTGTGGATGTCGGTGCGACCACTGTCATATGAGTCCACCGCAAAGAGATCTTGAAAATCCAAGAAGACTTGTTTCAACTTTTGCTTCTGTTCCAGAGTCACACAGGCATCAGCTAGGTTGACTCTCTCTTCCACCATCTGCCTGAAGCCTGGAAAGACTTCTGGTTTCACTATCTCAGCGGCCACCTCCAGCTGGGTGGAGAAGTCCCTGGTCAGAGTGCTGATTTGGACTGGTGGCTTCAGGTGGGAGAGGCAGCCCTCATGGACCTGTAAAATCACCTCATCCCTCCTGAAGTCACAAGTCACATCCTCCTTACCATGAGGGAAGGAAGTGTAGACCAGGAAGTACCCCCCATGCCGGGTAAAGATCCTGTCTGGTGTTGTGTTGTCATCACTGTCACTATCAAAACAGTCCTTGGGGATGGGTCCTAACAGTTAATTCCCTAAATCAATGGAAAAATGTTGGTCATCAACCGTCATTCCAATAATGGTGCCTGCGGCTAGAGTGATACTCTTTAAGTCGCTGTTATCCACCTCTATTGGAATGGTGTCATGTTCTATGTTGGCTAATGGTGTTGAGTTTACCCCCAACCCTTGCTGTTGGAGAGAAGCATTTAGATGAATATAAGCATCAGGGTTTTTCAATTTCTGTCCTCTTTTGACTTTCACTTCCAGGGAGAATTGTCAGGTCCTTTCTGAGATTGTGACTTCCTCTCCAATCTGAATTTCAACTGCATAAGGCAGAAGTTGAGCTGACCTAAATGCTTTCTCTTGGTCATCAAAGCCCATGGGATTATCCGCTAATCGGGACCAAGTTTTGAAGTTTATCAGGTCCAAACTAATGGCAAAGCTATTGAGAATGTCACTGCCTAAGTAAAAGGCGGCAGTGACGTCTCGCATGACCCAACAATTATGGAATATGCTCTTGTTGCCAATGGAGATTTTGAGCATACAACTGCTTGGCAGGAGATGTTTGGAATTGGGTGTTTCCAGATCCATTTCCCATTTGTCTATCAGTTTGAATGTGGGAATGGCTGGATCTTTTGGGAGTTGGCAGAACACGGCTTTGCTGATGAAGCTCTTACCATTGTTCACACACACTTGGGCGGGAACAGAGTCCTTCCCATCATTTAACTGAACAGGGATGAACAACTGCTCTCCAATTTACTGAATATCAGCCAGGCTCTGAGCCGATTTCACATCTTTCTGGACTATAGGAGTGGGAATGTCTGATTGTGGATTGGTAAAGAATCTCAGAGTGTTTCCTTCCAGTGTGGAATACCACCTTAAACTGGAAGGAAGGTTGATTTGCAGAAACAGAGAGGACCCCCCATCACCAGTCTGTTGTCCTACTGCTATTACTGTCACATCTGGAATTTGGTTGTTCTGGAAGTGAAATTCTACTTGGTCAGATTTTTGTTCAACCATGTGGCATGTGCCGTTTAAACTAGCATGGTTGACACTCTGTTTCAATTTTATGGGTCGGATAGTTTGGGTCCAGAGGACCTTGTTTACGCAATCTAATAGGGGTGACAACCTTCTCAGGAGGTCATTTCCTAGTAAACAAGGGGTGGCCTCTGGAGTCACTACTATGACCGGGTGTTTCACCTTGTGTCGCCCAATATTAATGTCCAAATCTGCAGTCCCCTCGACGGGAATTTCCTTCCCGTCAAAGTTCTGAAGTTGTCCAGGAAGAGGAGTGAGATGAATTTGGTATTTCTCCCCCCTTCCTGAATTTAGTTAATCAAAGGCATTTTTGGACAGAAGGGTAGCTTGGGATCCAGTGTCCACCAGTTCCAAAATGGTACCCTGCCCCTGTACTTGTACCGGGGCATAGTATCTTCCCTCCTTCTCCGAAAAGGGGCACAGATAATGCACATTTTTGAAAACTGGTGGGCTAATTTTTTAGTTTTGGACATGGAGAGAGAAGAGATTTGGGCAGAATTTTGTGGAGAGTCTTGGGAATCTGAAAGAAAAACTTGGCAACTGGCGATAGGAGAAGTTTTGAGTTCCCCTGGTTCCGGTTCTGGGCCGCTCCCCCCTTTTTGGAGGCAGTCACCAGGATGGGTTTGAACCAGGGGATTTTCATGTTGTTGATTCTGGGGTAGGATGATGGGCGGCGCTAGCTCAGTCTCCACATCTACCCAGTCTGGATTTGAATCCCTTGGGACCCATTTTTCTTAGGGAGGAGTTCCCCCATCTCTGAAGGAGAAGATTCCTTTCCCAGGATCCTCTGAGGATCCCTCTCATTCAAATTGGAAGATCTGTACCTCCTCCACAAAATGGGTCTGTTTGGGTCCTTTGTTTCTCCGACATCCTCTCTGCTCCTTGGGTGGCAGACTTTCAGGGGTAAGAGATTTTGTTTCCGGTTCCTGGGTTTCCAGGGGCTGTTTACAAGTGGGGAAGGAAGCTTCCTCCAAGGCTTTACACCCCCCTTCCCCTTGTACCTCCTCCCTGGGAACCGTTGGGTTGTCGGGGTGCTGTCCCCGTCATTGTTCTCGAGCACCATGTCCAGAGTTTGGGGCATTCTGTGCCGGCATGCTCATCTGAGGGTTCTGCTGAGCCCTCAGCATGCGACCCAGATCCTGTGCCATGTTTTGGACCTGGCGCTCGAGCTGTAAAAGCCGCTCAGGCTGATACAGGGTTCTGTTTTCTCCCCTGGGCTGATCCCGAGAAGGGTAGCTATCCCTTCTCTGGTACTACCCTGGGTTGGGAAGATTTGGGTACCCCTCCACCCTTGGCCCCCCCTCTCCCGGATTAGGTGGTCTGGGCTCAGGGAAGTGGGGAAAGAAGGATGGATGATTTTCGGGTTGGAAGTTCTGTGGGTATTTGGGGAAAAAGTTCTGCCCGTGATTTGGTGAATTTCTGCCCTCCTTGGGGAAGTTAGGAGGGAAGTTCCTTGGGTTAGGTGCTTGGCTGGATCCCCCCCTTGGGCTGGAGGAGTCCACACATAACCCAGGATGGGTCCGTTTCCCTTGTAGCGGGGACTTACATAGTCAGGGGAGTGAGGGACCCCATTTGTGGGACTACCTCCTTGACTTCCTGTCTGTGAATGGGCCGAGGGCCTTCTGGGCTTGGAATTATTCTGTGCAGGCAATTTTTTAGGCCCCCCATCTCCAAATCCAAAATGGGGGCAACCTTTACCTCTGCCACCTTGGCAGCAGCAGGGGTGCTGGTCGGTTTGGGGTTTTTCTGAGCATTACTTTTATTTTCTATGGGCTTCTGCACCTCATAGATTTGGGTGGCCTGTTCAATGACCCAGTCTAGTGACCTTTTCTCATGAAAATCTCTCACAAGCCGGGTCATGATGTATTTGGGTAAGGCATGGAAAAAAGTGTTAACAAATTCTTTGCTAGCAGTGCGCACCCTTTTGGTAGTCTGCGCAAAGGTATGCTTCAACTCCTGCACAAATTCTTGTGGTGCCTGATCCTCCCCACATTGCAAATTGTAGGCTGCTTTGCGAGCCTCTTGAGGATTTCGGTGAACAGAAAAGTGTTTCAAGATGGCCGCCCTATATATGGACCATCTTGAATGGTTTTGGTCCTCCAGCCCCGCAAAGAAACTGGAGTATTCTGGGGAGAATGTCCATTTTACGTACTGAATGCAGCTACTGCTGTCTTTCAAATGGAAAGTCTCCATCATTTGCTCAAAGAGCTCCAAGTGTTCCCAAACAGAATACTTGGAGTTCTTATGGTAAGGAGTGATGACGCTCCTTATTGCTTTGATCTGTTTTAAGGCGTCCTTAAGCAAGGCCCTTTTTGCCTTATTGGCCTTCTTGGTTCGGGTAACCCTGGTCCATTCATCATCTGACTCAGAAGCACTGCTCCCAGAGGTGCCCGTCTGATCTTCCAGGTTTTCCCGGATTCTGCGAGCCTGGGAATGGCTGGCAGAATGTGGGGACCTAGTCTCTTGTGTCCTGGGACGCGCAGAGGAGTCTTCAGATTCCTCCTTGCTGCCCGGATTTGATGGGTACCCCCCTCCCCCACTGACCTAACTGGGCAGAGGTTTTCAGAATGCCCTTAGAGGGCCTACTCTCCCGGGGTTCCCCACTAAATTGCACTGTACTTGGGTGCCCATACCCGGATGCCCACCCATCCATTCCTGGGAGGTACTGGCCTATGAGCCCCATACTTCTGACTGGATAGTAATCTGCCATCCCTGTGGCCCTGGGCTCATGTGCGCCAGGGGACATGGGGGTGGCAGAGTCCAGGGACTGGGAGAGATGGAGGCCTCTGGTACAAGGGCTCCTGGAGTTATGCTCAAGTGTTTCCCTTTCCCAGCGAACCTCATCTCTATCAGCCCCTGATCCCTGTTGCCCTGCCAGAGCCTGTGCTTTCAGTTTCTCAATCAAGGCCTTACTAGACTCTATCAGTCTCTCCTTCATGGCTACCTGTTGCTGGAGCCTATAATTGTGCTGACAGAGAGCCTCATTTTCTCTCTTTGCTTCCTGGTTGGTCCTGGAGTACTGGGTCAGTCTTTGCTGCAGGTGGGTTACCTCCTGGGTACCGTCCCTACTGGCCTGCTCCTTTCTTGCCAGAGCATCTTCCACCCTCCTGGTGTGCTCTAACAAGTTCTGATGCTCTTTTTGGAGGTCACCCAGTCCCTGGAGGGCAAGGTGATTTTCTTCAATTTTCCTTTTTAAGTGGCAGACTTCCTGGCCTAAGGTGTTCCTTTCCTGAGCAAGAGCCTGCCTCTGTGCCTCCAGGTCATCCCTCTGCCTTTGAAGGGCACCTGCTTTCTGGCGCTCTTCATCAAACTCTGACTGGGTATCCAGGTCTTTCAAAATCAATTCATTGCTCTCCTCTTTTTCTTTATCCAATTGGCTTTGCAGGGTGGCTACCTGCTTTGTGCATGCCCTGTTGAAATTTCTCTGTTGTTCCAGCCTTTTCTGGCTCTGCAGTAGGGATTCCAAACCTTCTTGATGCTCCTTCGGCAAGGCCAGAATACTGGTATCCTGGTGTGCCCTTTCCTGTTGCAGGATACCCATATCCTCTTTTATTTTAATTATATACTGCCTACTATCATTTTCTGACTCCTGGCTCCTCTGCAGCCTCTGCTCAGAAGAGGTAAGATCAGATTGGGCCTTCTCTAATGCCAACAGTTGCCTACTTGCCAGATCTTGACCTTCAGCACATTTGTCCTGTATGGCTTCCATATATAAATGTAAATATATCGCTATCCTGACAATCCTGTCGTGCTCATCTTTGGCCTTAGGGGCCATGTATAGTTCACTCAGGGCCACTTGTAAGGGGACCTGATCTCTCCAGCTATCTAACCCAGTTGCAGTGACCTGTTGTGTGATTGCCTGCAACCACATATTCTGGTCCTGCTGAGTACACTCACCTCTCACAAATAGGTTATGTAAGAGGTGCTCTCTCGCTATCTCGATATCTACCAATGACGGAATTCTGGAAATTGATTTCCTTCCTGACTTACAGAAGTTTATTATTTTATTTTGCAAAACAGACAGTTTCCTGAGAGTGCTCCCTTTTGAGGGGTGCTTTTACAGCGTAACACAGCGTGGTGATCCAACAGGATTTATGTATCCTATCAGTTAGCACACTGTATTAAGCTGCACAAGTGGTAGTGTAATCCAGAAGTCCCAGCTATGAGCCCCCACTCTGTAAGTGACTTCAATCCAGCACTCCAACTAAGTCAATACCTAGTCTGGGATGCCCAATGGAAGCCCTTATTAATATATATTTTTATGTCAAAGTTCTTAACTCTGGATGATGAACCCTTATATAACACCTCTCTCTTTGAATCCCCCTGACCTCACTCAGCCCAGAAGTATGTTTGTTTTGCAAATTAAAAGGTTTATTGGAAAAATTAAACCATATATGTATATGACACTTTTATGAACAAAATAATATCTGATAGCACACTTATGAATATAATAGCGGTCAACAATGGGTAAAATTACAATAGCACACTCTCTTTAATCACTGAGGAGTTGGAATAGGAAGGATAAGGTAGCAGAGAATACTTTCATGGTTCAAGGAAATGCAATAGTGGGAAAGAAGGCAACACAGAAATAAACTTGATATGGTTTCAGCAAAAGATAATATGATCACTTTTTCCCTTGTGACAACTCACTCCCCCCTTATGCAATAGGAAGAGATGGAAATGAGGAAAAACAGGTTTCAAGAATACAATTAATAATGCAGTTCAATCCCAGTTTCCACCGGCACGCCTAGAGAGAACAGGTATGATTTAAAGCAGGCGAAGTCCTTTTAGATGTGATTGCAATGAAGTGAAAAATATGCTAACAATGATTTTAATTCACTAAAGGAGATTCAGGGTAGGTGATAGTTACTTTGGATTGGTACAGGTCAACACTAGCAATGATTCATGAATGATTATCATATTGAAAATGAAAGTCAGCAGTTGCAAGCAAAAGACAGCTATTTTGACTGAAAATTAAATGGAGCTAAATTGCAATTCACAGCACTTTTTCCGCGTGCGTAAATCGTGATTACGGAAAAACTATTAGGACGTGCAGTTCAAAAGATAAGGACGTTTTTGTGGAGGTAGATTTTCAAAAATAAAGTCAAGATTTCAGAATGACAGATGACGCTTTTACAGATTTGAAATCACAGGATGGACACAAAATTCTGAATGCAGTTCTGGACAGGTTGAAATGGATGGGATAAGATTACTTTAGACTAAGAGATGGCTATGCACAGTTCTAGACTAAATACTCACTCCTAGTTTTGGAATGGAATGGAAATGGGCCTCATCAGTAATCTGGTCAGGTTTGGACTTCACTCACCACCGGACAGGTCTCAGGCCCTCTAGGTTCTGTGTTCAGCACTGCACGGCGGTCTGTGGCCTCTGGAACGAGATCTGGCGGGTTCTGGATACAGCTCTGCTTTCTAGGTCTGGAGTCCTGGTTCTAGCATAGGGTTCCTGGCTAGAATCAAACAGCACAGTCCGGCTGTTGAAGGTGAGATCCCTTTGAAGTTTAGGGGTTAGTATCAGGTTGCTAGATTCTGAAGCCTGCTGGGGAGAGTTCAGCTTGTGGATTAGGCCTCTGCTTCAGGTTCTAGAGTTTGGGTTCTAGAGCTTGGTTCTGGATCTATCTGGAGTCTAAGTTCTGGAGCCTGTAGTCCTTCTGGATATTGTCTGGATCTGGTCGGGCAGAGTGCTGCGCAGGAATCAGTTGAAGTAGAAAGTGAGTGTCCCCCTGCCTGTCCAAAGCAGTCTCTTTTTATCTGTTTTCAAAGTGGGTGTGGAGGCTGACTCTTCATGCCCAACCCACTAAGGATTTGATAGGTTAGAGGATTCCCTGTGACCTGACTGGAGAAAGGATTAGTTTGTCAGAGTGATGCTGTGTTTATGGCTTAGATGTAATCCCTCCCCTTTGGTTTCCCATAGAAAATAAATTTTTCATAACAACCAGGTTTCCCAGATACACAAGTTGTTGAGAATACATGTACACATCATAGATTAATTAAGGTACAGTCTGTTCCAACTCTGATTTTCCTAAGAGCTTTAGTTCAGAAATGACAACTTATTCACGATTTCGGTGGGTTTTGCAATATTGGTCTCGCCCCCAATTTTACGCAGACCTACACACCCTCTATGAGCATACTACTGGAAGTTCCTAGGTTTCGAGCAAAAACACTGCATCCACAATATTAATAATAACGGTGCTTGGCCTCAGAACATATATTTGCTCTCAATTGAATTCACCCATTGGTTTATCTCCTCTCCCAGAGCAGTTGTTTGACCAGTTACACCCAAATCAGCATATTCTATTCAGTTGAAAGAATCCATTGTCTTGTTTCCTCCAGCCAGCAAAGGGATCTCCTCCCTCTTAATCAACATGACCATGCGATATCCTGCCTTCTGGTGTGGAGTCCCCAGGTGTGAAGGATTCTCATGAAAAGCAAGCCTTTTGAAGTCTGAACTGCATCCAGTTGCCTTCTAGTCAATTGCAACAGAGTTCCTTGTAAAAAACACATACATTTATAAACTTTAAAATAAGCAATATCTCTTTACATCAAGTCTCTTTCAACATGAACTCACTGTGTGGCAGGCACTCTATGTGGTATTTTGATAGAATTCTCTTCTTTGGCATATTTAATTTCTGAAATACAGTTCTCCTGTCAGAGTTTAGATCGCCAGCGCCTGTCGGAGGCGAGCAACGGTACTGCACCCATTTTGACAGCTGTCTATTTTTTAAAAGGGGATTTTACTTTGATAGCATAGGATTCTTGCTAATATTGTACTGATCTGGATTCTTGCAGTAGAGTAATGTGGAACACCCCCCAAGAAGGTTGGATCTTTTTGGTGGTTTTGTGAGCCATGATTTTAGCAATTTTTGACACCAAATAAAACGGATTTTTGAACAGATCTGTATTCCTTTGCAATCAGCATTGATTTTTTTTCAAGTGGTTTCAGGCTACTGTGTGGGTATCCCAATGGTTGTTTTAGGCAGTGATCTCCTGTGCTCACTGACATGGCAAATGTAGATGGCAGCCTATCTTTCCGATTTTTATTGCACTTTTTTTGGATGATTTCTGGCGAGCAGCATGCTTTCCGGTGGCCACTCTAATGTTTCTGCTGCCAACAATGCACACTACTGTTGTTGGGCTTGGATGCGTGGGTGAAAACATCCCACACCTTTATAACCAAAAGGTGGGTGAATCTGCTGGATTTAAATCATTTCCCTTTATAGTGAGTAGGGAGAGGGCAACATTGATTAGATCGTTAGTCTATTTATCTAAAACTATTAATTTAATTAATTCCCCATTTGGTGGAACACCACAGGATGTTTTTTGTTAAAATTTTAAATGAACAAAGTTCATTCCCAGTGTGCGCTGAAAACTATAGCCTGTAATGTAATTGGCAATCTTTCTGTTCAGCTTCCCCAACAAAGGCCTTTAAGTGGAGCGGGGTCTGCAATCTTAAATTCTTAAATCATCCCAACTGCTACATCACCCTGTGTTATTTTAATGAAAATGTTGTGTGTGAAATCATAATTTTCATATGCATTGTACCAATCGGTAAACCGAACTGCTAGTCCTTTTAAGCGCACAGGAAAACTGAAATTGCACAGCATTGCATATGTTATTGTTTTTGTTTATTAATCAGTTTAATTATTTCTTGAAGGGAAATTTGCAGAAATTAAATAATTTGTGATTTGTGTTCTTTTCAACCCAATTGTGTGATTTATTTATGTTGAGAGAAGTGTATTGTGTTGTGCCACAGATAAAGTGGTGTTTAACATTTTAATGTTATTTTTTTAACATCGAATTCAAATAAACATAAATATATTTCCTGCAAAAACAGCCTGGTTCCTGGCTCATTGGTGGCCCAGGGGGAGTTATTCAAGGGGTATTAGATGAACTGGAGATTGGGCTGAATAAAAAAATTGACATTATTCATTTATTGTGTGACACTTAGCTTGGGGAGGGAAGGAACTCCCTTTGTTTATGGTGCTCTCTCAATAAACCATTATAAATTGGCGGCTCGTGAGCACTATTTGGCTGGCTATTTTTGACTCATGACAAGTGCAGTGTGACAGACCATTCATTTTGATGCAAGTGGAGTAAGGGCGAGGGAAAGTCATCTTTGTTTTGTTAAAGTGCTGTGCGGACTTGAACCCTGACTTTCAGGGAAGTGTACAGGTGATAAATTAAGAATGAGCAAGAATTAATTTGGATTTGGCATTGCGAGTGGAAATGAAGCAGGAACATGGTGATTTTGCCCCTGCCCAAAGGAAATTCTACAACAATTGCAAAAAGGCAATTTAAATAAATGAATACTATTAAATCAGATGATGCCAGGAGACATTTCCTTACTAAGCTGTCTATTCATGGTCAGAGGCGGATGAAAGGAGCCGGCAAGCTAAAATGATGAAAGATGCCACATCAGAAGGAATTGACCTTTGGTGTTAAGGAAGTTATGGCACAATGCATTAGAGGCATTTTATATGACACAAAATGATCAAGAATAACTGAGTCAAATGACTAAGCTCACATCTTATCTATACTTGCACTTGAAGTTAGTGGAAGAGCGAGTGCAGGAGATGGAGCAGAGGGTGGGTAGGAGAAATAAAGAGCCTAAAAAGACCCATTTTGGGGAGGAGGTGCAAATCTTCCAGTTTGAAGAAGAGGGGTCCTCAGAGGATTCTGGGAAAAGGATCTTCTCCTTCAGGGATGGGGGTACTCCTCCCAAAGAAAAATGGGTCCCAAAGATTTCAAATCCAGACTGGGTAGATGTGGGGACCGAGTTAAAACCGCCCATCATCAGTACCCAGAATGACCAGCACGAAAATCCCCGGGTTCAAACCCATCCTGGTGATTGCCTCCAAAAAGGGGGGGGGCAGCCCAGAATCAGAACCAGGGGAATCCAAAACTTCCCCCATATTTAGCTGTCACCTTTTTCTTACAGGTTTCCAGGATCCCCAACAAAACCCAGCCCAAATCACCTCTCTGTCAGTATCCAAAACCAAGAAATTAACCCACCAGTTGGCCAAAAATGTACATTATCTTTGACCCCTTAAGGAAAAGGAGGGAAGATTTTATGCACCAGTCCAAATACAGGGGCAATGTACAATTTTGGCACTGGTGGACACTGGATCCCAAGCCACCCTTCTGTCACAAAGGGCCTTTGATCAACTGAATTCGGGAAGGGGTGAGAAGTACCAAATTCCTCTCACCCCTCTTCCTGGACAACTGCAGAACTTCAACGGGAAGAAAATTCCCATCGAGGGGACTGCAGATTTGGACATTAAAATTGGGCGACACAAGGTGAAGCACCGGTCATAGTTGTGACTCCAGAGGGCAAACCATGTTTATTAGGGTATGACATCCTGCATAGGTTGTCTCCCCTCTTAGATTGTGTAAACAAAGTCCTCTGGACCCTGACTAGCCGACCAATAAAATTGAAGCAGAGTGTCAACCATGTTAGTTTAAATGGCACATGCCACAAGATTGAACAAAAACCTGACCAAATAGAATTTCACTTCCAGAATAATCAAATCTCAGACGTAACAGTAATTGCAGTAGGACAACAAACTGGGGATGGGGAGTCCTCTCTATTTCTGAAATCAACCTCCCTTCCAGTCTAAGGTGACATTCCACACTGGAAGGAAACACTCTGAAATTCTATACAAATTCACAATCAGAAAATCCCATTTCTATAGTCCAAAAATATGAGAAATCAGCTCAAAACTTGGCTGATATTCAGAAAATTGGAGAGCAGTTGTTCATCCCCATTCAGTTAAATGAGGGGAAAGACTCTGTTCTCGCCTGAGCAGACCTTGATACATGCCTCCACAACTCATGAGTATGTTAAGAATCTGAGAAAACACCTTCAACATGCTTTTGCCTATGCTCAGTGGAATCAAGAAAGATCTGCAGACATTATGAAAGACCCACTATGACATTAAGACAACTAAAAAAGAATACCAAGTAGGAGACCGGGTCTATTTGTAGAATTTCTAAAGGAACCAAACCAAACAGCGCAAATTCCTCCCTACTTGGTGGGATCCTTTTGAATTTGTAGACAGAATCTCACCAGTCACCTACAAAATCTGCATCCCCAAGGGTAGTTTGGCAGAAGGGGAAGACAAGTGGGTCTACATTAACCAGCTGAAGAATTGCCATTCCAGGCATACTCTGCAGCAAATAGAGGAGCCAACCGGAAACCCAGAGGGGGACCTTCTGGATCCCCAGAAAATTCCAACTGTTAAAACCACTCCACCTGTTAAAATCATAGGAATTACAGGCGGGGAACATTATAAAGTGAATTCAATGTGTGCATCTGCCACCCTACATAAATAGTAGTGGGGAAAATTCCATAACCATGCTCTGTTCTGTCTCATAGCAATGAAACCAAGGATTCTAAGTACCAAGGAGGACCACTCGGGGACCAGAACAAAAGACCCAAGGGGCCCGGAGTATCGCTCCATACTCCCATCCAGAACCGGCGAGGAGAACCTGTTGATCCAGCACTGATGGGAGGAGCAGACGACATTCTCCACCTGGACCAAAGAAAGAAAGAACATCCCAATCTCCTGACTTCCCCTTGATGGGCGGTCAACCTCAAGTCGTGAGGGGGGCTCTGTGGGATGTCTTGACCCACTTTTGCTCTGCCATGCGGCATCACTGTGTTCTGATGGTGCCAGAAACATCAAAATGGCCACAAAACCCTTGTGCGCGCCAAAACCTCTGAAAATTGCGCTCTGCAAAGCACAAAAAGATGGCTGCCCAATCTACCACGCAGGTTGTCAGTGGTGGAACAGAGATCTCACTCCTGAAACATATCACTGGGCTCCACCACACGTAAAGATGGACCACAGAAGGAAAAGCAGTGCTTTATTAAAGGAAATCCAAAAATCTTGCTTTAAGTCATTTTTCTTTGTTGCTGAAATTACAGAATGCCGGCACAAAACACCCTTAAACATCCAAAATTCTTACTGGGTGCTACAATTCACTTAGTTCAAGAAATCATTGTGAGCTTACAATATCCTGAAAAGCTGAAAGTATCAAAGAAACATCCACAGCAAAAGTTGCCTGCCTGTGGAATCTGTCAAAATCTGGGCACAATACCCTCAGCCGCCTGAATGACATCTGTCAGAAGCCTGATTAAAACTTTAAAACCTGTATAAACTGAAATCAAATGTTGCAATCTAAGTGGCCCGGTACTGAGAGTAACCTATGTTGTAATTGTTTGAGCCCATGGTTTAAAATATGGAATAATTGTTCTAGCTGCTTGTTTGAAATCACAAGTTTGTTTTAAGCTAAGGAAAAATGCAACAGAATTAACATTTAAATTTAAGACTCGGTAAAAGCCACCAAAACTGGAATAACAGCTTTCCTCACAGAGGCAAGGCCTCTCCCTCCAGCTCCTCTCCACCAGGAAACCGCACCTACGTGATGATTCTGCAGTGGGGGAGAAGACAATGGACATCCTCCAGCTAAAGGAAATGCGAAGCGTGAAGGGTCGTTAATGGCCTCTGCCCAGGAGAAACAGGGAGGAGATGCTCCTGGGTACCAGGGAGAGACCAAAGGAGTGGAGCTAAACAACCTTAACAAGGACAAAAGACACATTTTAAAAAGACTGATAACTTACTATGTAAAATTGTGCAAAATATAGAAATAACAGCATTGTTAAAGTAATTTCTGGATGCACGGGCGAAAAGGTGCCAGAACTCTGTGACATGTTCTGGGAAGAAACGGTGGAAAATGTGATATTACACAAAATGTATTTCTGATAGAAGTATGAAACTTTATACACGTATGCCCATGTTCAACACACACATTTGTAGAAAATTGCTCCTAAATTGGACATTGTGTTCTGGATGAAAAGGTCAAACTTCTGTGAAAAGCAGACACAAGATCCCACAGCGACGGGGCTTGGAGGAGTAGGTGTTGTACAAAATATGAAATCTGTATATATGATTGTTATAGAGGTTGCACATGTGGAAATATGTATTGTACCAAAAGTAGATTTTGTGTTCAAGGAGATAGGGTGGACTCCATGCCTCATAAACCCACACCATAAAGGTGACACCCTGTTTCTCTCCTCCTATCAAGGCAGAGAGGAGACTTTGACCAATCCCTGTCAAAGGGGTGAGATTAGGATAAACCAGCAAACACACCCCTTTATCATAAGCATAAATAGAGACAGCTCAGCACTCAAAAAGACAGACAGATTCTACCACTATCCGAATGCTGGCGGAGCACCCTGCTGCATCTTTCTTGCTCCAGACTCCAGAAAGTTGGCAAAGCAGAAATGCCCATTACATAGCTGAACCATTTTCAGCTAGGCCTTACATTTCCAGAACCAGAACCAACCCCAGAAACCTAAGGGGAACATCAAAAATACAGCCGGGCTGTGCTGTACTGCTTGCCTTCTGAAAATAATTATCATCAGAACCAAAAGATCCAATCCAGTCCTGTGCCATGCTGTAACCAGAGCAATTGCAGATACGATCCAGTCCTGTTCCGTGCTGTGAACAGACCCAGTCCAATCCGATGTGCCCAGCTGTCTAGCCCAGAACCCGATTCCCTTCCCTGACCAGAAATCTTGATGGACCAGAATCCTGATGGTTCTGTTTCAAAATGAAGGTGAGTATCTATAGATAGAACTGTGTCACTAGCATATCTACTGTTCAATATATCATCCCTATATTAAACCCATCCTATCTTGTCTACTGAACCTGATATTGTTAGGAGTATTTTTTAATTGTCAGAACTTTTCTTGCACTGAGTTTCTCTTATTTGTATTCTAAAATCATAAGTCATTAGTGTTGTGAATAACTAAAGTGAACCCCAGAAAGAAATTCAGTATCCACCACGTGAACGGTTCCTTGGCCAGGAACTGTGGAGATTCATTTGTGGCATTCTCTTTTTCAATAGTCATCATCTAGTGTAAGAAATCCCATTTGTCTTTTAAAAGTGCATTCCAGTTTCCCATTCTTGCGCCTGTCTCGAAAAACGACCTCCACTAAAATTCCCATAACTCACTCAATTATTGTGCTAGAAACAAAATCTCAACTTCTGCTTGTAGCTAACATCCACAGCTTTAATTCACATCCCAAATCCATATGGTTCTCCCATATTCGCAATTACCGCACACTGAAAAGGTTGCCGCAAATTTAGTTTTAGGGAATTTCTGACATGTGTAAAACAGCGTATGATTGCTTCTGACCTTAATTTTAAGATTTCACATTGTTTCTTAGTATCAAATCATTGCTAGTGTTTGTGTGTAACTATGCAAAGCGGCTCCCATGAGAATTTAAACAATTTCAGCAACTTAAACCATATTTAGTGTTTTTACCCAATCCATTCTCAAGATAACATTAAAAACATTCTGACCGCCTGCCAATCAATTCTGTTTTTCTCTTGTGTTGCAGGGGGTAAATTGGGATTGATTATTTGTTTGAATTCTGCCATTCCTGAATACCTGCTCTCTATTCTCTTATCTCTTTACATTGCCTGTTGAGGGTTGAATTTGTTTTGCTCACCATTACTCCTTGTGTATTAAAGAGATTATTTAGTGTTACATCACCCCATTGGTGATCATTGTGTACCCATTAAAACATAGTATGATTAAATTGTGAATGCATAAATAAATATTTTAACTTTGCAAACCAGCCTGATTCCTGGTTCTGTGTGACCGGGGGGGGGGGAGGTTCGAGGAGAGGGGCGTGAGATGAGTGGTACATCTTTCAGAATAAAATAACTTTTAGACACAAATAAATAAGAATTTCAGTTGTGCATTACATGCTAGGCGTTGACTTAGTTGTGTGCCGGATTGAAATCACTTACAGATTGGGGGCTCGTCACGAGATCCTGAATTAGACACACCATGTGTGACAGTTTAACACAGCGTGCTAACTGACGGAGTACATACACCTTGTTGGGCTACCACACTGTGCTACACTGTAAAAACACCCTTCAATAGAAACACTCAAAGGAGTTGGGCCTGTTTTGCAAAGGTAAAAGTAACCCTGAGAAAAGTCAGAAGGAAATTAATATTTCCGTAATGGTGATCCCAGTGGAAATTAATATGTCAAAAGAACACCTACTGCACAAATTGTCAGGGGTGAATGGGTTGAGCAGGATGAGAATGTGTGGCTGCAGGGAATCAAACAACAAGCCACTGCCACAGAATTAGATACATAGCAGGACCAGGGTCCATTACATCAGGCACTTAGTGAACTGCATATGGCCCCAAGGGTAAAAGAAGAGCAATGTAAAATTGCCAAAATAGCGGCGTACCTGTACCTCCACATTGGAGAAATACAGGAAAAATATGCTGAAAAACTAGACCTGGCAAAAAGGCAAGTACAATCCCTAGAGAAGACCGAAACTGATCTGGTCTCTACAGAGCAAAGGCTACAAAAGAGCCAAGATTCAGAGAGAGAAACCAGACACTACCTGACAAAAGTAAAAGAAGATCTGGATTTCCTGCAGCAAGAGAGAGTCGAGCAAGACACCAAATTACTGACACTGCAAAAACAGTGTCAAGAAAGGTTGGACTCTTTAAAACAGAGCCAACAAAAACTGGTGCAACAATTAACTTTTAATAGAGTTTGTGCACAAGAGATGGTCATTTTATAAGACCAGATAGATCATTTAAAAAAAGAAAATAATAATTCCATTCTTATAGACCTTGAATCCCAAACAGAGTTTGATGAAGAGGGCCAGAAAGCTGGTGCATTAAAAAACAGAGGGGCGACCTGGCTGCACAGAGGGGTACTCTAATTCAAGAATGGGATGCCTTAGGCCAAGAAGTCAGCCATTTAAAAACCAAGGTGGAAGAAAATCACCTGGCTCTTCAGGGACTGGGTGAACTCAAAATGGACTATGAAAAGCTGTTAGAGCACACCAGGAGGGTGGAAGATGCTCTGGCAAAGAATGACCAGGCCAGTAAGGACAGAACTCAGGAGGTGAGCCTCCTTCAGCAAAAATGTACCCAATACTCCCAAATCAGACAGGAAGCACAGAGAGACAATGAGGCTCTCTGTGAAAAAAAATGACAGGTTCCATAGACAAATAGCCATGCAGGAACAACTAATAGAGACCAGTAAGTCCTTAATTGAAGAACACAAGGGTCAGATTCTTGCATGCCATCAGGGAGAAGGGGCTAAGAGAGATGAGGTCAGATGGGAGAGGGAAACCCCTGAGCATAACCTCAGGAACCCTGGCACCAGAGACCCTAATCTATTCAATTCCATGGACTCTGCCACCCCCATGTCCACTGGTTCACATGAACCAAGGGCCACGGGGATGGTAGACTTCAACCCAATGGGGAACATGGGGCTAATAGGTCAGCGCCTCCCAGAAGTGGATAGGCGGGCATCTATGTACAGGTTCCCAAGAGCTAGGGCCATCTTCTCTGATCAGGGAGACTCTAGTGAGGGGAGAATCAGAGAAATGGATCCTCAGAAATAGAACTCATCAAGAGATCAGGCAGTGAAACTTGGTAGGGAATTCCATGAGATTAGGCCCACTAAGAGAATACTGAAAACCTCTTCCCAGCTAGGACAGTGGGGGAGTACTCAGCCAATCCTGGGAGCAAGGAAGAGTCAGAAGACTCTTCTGAGCGCCACAGGTCCCTAGAAACTAGGCCCCCACATTCTGCCAGCTATTCCCAAGCTCACAGAATCCAGGAGTCTAGAACAGAGGTCGCCAAACGGTCAATCGCGTGCGACTAGTAGCTCGCCTGAGCCTCTTCAGTCACCCGCACTGGAAATACTGAAAAATAAACACTTTTTAAAGTAAAATTATTAATTGCTGTGTTTTGCAGCTATTTTCCTTGATCAGGAACTGAACACTGGTCATCCCAATTGCAGGTGGGGAGCTTAGCTGCTGTGCCACGTGGAGCTGCTTGTAAATTCCCTGACAGATGCCAGTATCACGTTCTGCTTCTGCAGGCTGCCTGTAGTACCAGAGTTGGCCTTGTGCGCCCCCGACACTGTCTTGCTTAAGCAAGCTGCTCTTGTTTGCCAGAGATGTCAGAGGGGCTGGGGAAGGATCAGGATCATTGTAACCACGCAATGAAAATATCACAGTAGCACTGCCGCTCGCTTGGAAATGTTCAAAATAATATTTAAAAAATGGTGCAATTTCTTTCATTTGGTTTCTTTCCAAACTCCACACTGTACATTTCCACTTTAAATCAATTCCATGACACAGGTAGACCCACTTTTAGTACATTAAGCGATCCATAGACACCCTGAGCTGAGATGATATATATTCAAAATTAAATGCTGTATCATATCATAAGTGTTTCAAGGTGCAACGAGGCAAGGGAGGGGGAACAGAGATAAGACAGACAATGATCCTACTAGGCCAGGTGTCATTCAGATCACACAAGTGCATGGGTAGGGGGAAGGAGGAAAGTACGACGGGAAGGGGACAGTGCAGTACATGGGATAATAAATAACAATAAGTAGTGTCCGGCCAGCTGGTGGCAAGTGCAAGGGTAGTGCAGACATCAGGTTTCAAGTGCTAGTGGTGGAACTGTAGGGGTACAGAACAGTCCCTAAGTGTGGGGGGTTGCCAGGAGGGCAGTGCAGGTGTGCAACTGGGGGGAGGGGGGCTGAGCTTGAGAGCAGGGGGGGTTGCCAGGTGACGAGTGCAGTTTCAGTATCTGCCAGAAAGTCAGCAGGGGAGAGGAGGAGAAAAGCAGAAGCAAAGATAAAGGTTTTGAGGTGCTTCCAGAACCGGAGATGATTCTCCTCAAGTTTCAGGGAGGCAGGAGGCTGTTCCAGAGGGAGGCCCCAGCCGAGGAATGAGATCTACCACCAACTTGCTGCTTGGAGAAGCGACTGACCCTGAGGGAGTTGGAGGCGGATGAGCAAAGAGCTCGAGAAGGAAGATAATTTGGAAGAGAGAGCTGAAGGTATTGAGGCCCCAGGTCCCAGAGGGCCTTGTGGACAATACAGGAGGTTTTGAACTTAATCCTCCAAGTCACTGGGAGCCAGTGCAGAGATTTCAGTCCTGGAGAGATACTATCCCTGGCCTTGAGGACAAGGACAAGTCTTGCAGTACTGTTCTGGGTGAGTTGCAGAGGGCGGAGAGTAGAAGCAGGCAGATTTAGAAAGGGGCTGTTGCAATAGTTCAGCCTAGAGAGAACCAGAGCTCTGGAGACTGTGAGCTTTTGGGGGAAGGAGAGGAAAGGAAGAATGCCTATGAGGAGGTGCAGCTGGTAGTGTGACTTCTTAGAGATGTCAGGGATGTGAGGAGAGAAGGAGAGTGTGGAGTCGAAGATGACCCAGAGGTTTTTAGCCTCACAGGTGGGAGCAGGAGGAGGGCCAAGAGAAACCGGCCAGAGAGTGACAGAAAAAGAGGGAGCAGGTGTTCCAATGAGGAGAATCTCTGTCTTACTGGCATTAAGGCAGAGATAATTGGCAGCACACCACTCCTGGGTGACAGACAGGCAGGCAGAGATGAGGGAGGGAGAAGAGGTGGCAGAGGGTAGCCTGAAAATGAGCTGAGTGTCATCTGCATAGCACTGGAAGCATAGAAAAAGTTCTATAAAATGATTTTGGCCAGGGTATGGGTTGGGCATTAACCAGTTTGACAAGCATACAACATCTTTATAAATATAACCTGTGCTAAAACACAGAGGGGCACTCAAATAACAGAGTATGTGTGGTGTCTGACAAAAAAAAAACATTTCAACAAAAACTAGTGAACGCAAGCAGCATTTTTCAATTTGGAAAATACTTTTTTTTAATGGAAGTGTGAAATGCACATTTGGAAAACAATAGTGTGCCTAGCATGTAGAAAACCTGTATAAAACGCAAAGGAAGGGCACAAAAACTACAGGATATTTGTGTGGTAGTCCAACAAATATCTGTCTTTTTGAGACAGCTACTAATAAATAATAATGCAACAAAGAGGTTTTTGAAGTTCTTAATATAATCGTGAAGGCATATGTTATTCCATCTGTTTATAGAGAGGAAATAATTGGGGCAAATACATTGGTAAAAATTCAGAGGTTTATAAATATCCCCACCCTGATATCGCCCGCTAGTAGCTCTCCACTGTTGACCTCCACTACAAGTAGCTCTAGCTAACATAAAGGTTGGAGACCCCTGGTCTAGAAGACCAGACAACCACCTCTGGTAGCAGTGCCTCTGAGTCAGAGGATGAGTGGACCAGGGTGACCCAAACTAAAAAGTCCAACAAAGTCAAGAGGGCTTTTCTCAAGGATCCCCTGAAACAAATAAAAGCTATTAGGAGCGTCATCATGCTCTGCCACAAAAATGCTAAATATTCGGGATGGGAGCACATTGAATTATTTGAGCAGATGATGGAGAATTTCCATCTGAAGGACAGCCAATGCTGTAATCAGTATGTAAAGTGGACATTTTCTCCTGAGTACTCCAGCCTCTTTGTGGGGCTGGAGGACCAGAACCATTCCAGATGGTCCACCTATAGGGCGGCCATCCTGAAACATTTTTCCATTCATAGAAACCCTCAAGAGGCTCACAAGGCAGCCTACAACTTCCAATGTGAGGAAGAACAGGCCCCACAAGAATTTGTTCAGGAATTAAAACGTGCCTTTGCGCAGACCACTAGAAGGGTGCGCACTGACAGTAAGGAATTTGTGAACATCTTCTTTCATGCTCTCCCTAAGTATATTATGACCCAGCTAGTGAGGGACTTTCATGAGAAAAGATCACTAGACTGGGTCACTGTACAAGCAACACGCATCTATGAAGTACAGAAGCCATTGGAAAATAAATATATGAGCAAAAGCCCCAAAACAACCAGCACCCTGCTGCTGCTAAGGTGGCAGAGGTGAAGGTTGCCCCCATTTTAGATCTGGAGATGAGGGGGGGCCTAAAAACCTTCCCGCACAGAATCCAACCAACCCCTATCCCAGAAGGCCCTCGGGCCAATCCCAAACAGGGAGCCATAGAGGTAACCCCACAAATGGGACCGCTAACTCCCCTGATTAAATCAGCCCACGCTACAAGGGAAATAGACCCATCCTGGTCTATGTGTGGACTCCTCCAGCCCAAGGTAGGGGGGGCGTATCCAACCAGACAGCAGCAAACCCAGGAAACTTCCCTCCTCCTGTTTCCCAGGAGGGCAGTAATCCCTGAAATTCCGGACCAAACTTCTTTCCCTTATACCCACCAAACTTCAACCCCCAAAACAACCCATCATTCTTTCCCCACTTTCCTGAGCCCAGACAGCCCAATCCGGGAGAGGGGAGGCCAAGGGTGGAGGGGTACCCAAACTTTCCTAACCGGGGGTATTTTGCGAGAAGGGATAGTTACCCTTTCCGTGATCAACCCAGGGTATATCTCAGGACCCCATACCAGCTAGAGCGGGTGTCCCAATTAGAGCACCAGGTCCAGAACATGGCACAGGATCTGGGACGCATGCTGAGGGCTCAACAGAACCCTCAGATGAGCATGACGGCTCAGAATTCCTCAAATCCAGGGTCTGATGCTCCAGAACAATGACGGGGAAGAACCCCGACAAACCACTGGTTCCTAGGAAGGAGGCACAAGGGGAAGAGGGGTGTAAAGCCTTGGAGGAAGCTTCCTTCCCCACTTGTGAAAAGCACCAGTAAACTCAGGAACTGAATCCAAAATCTCCTGCCCCCGAAAGTCTGCAACCAAAGGAGCAGAGGGTGGGTAGGAGAAATAAAGAGCCTAAAAAGACCCATTTTGGGGAGGAGGTGCAAATCTTCCAGTTTGAAGGAGAGGGGTCCTCAGAGGATTCTGGGAAAAGGATCTTCTCCTTCAGGGATGGGGGTACTCCTCCCAAAGAAAAATGGGTCCCAAAGATTTCAAATCCAGACTGGGTAGATTTGGGGACCGAGTTAAAACCGCCCATCATCAGTACCCAGAATGACCAGCACGAAAATCCCCGGGTTCAAACCCATCCTGGTGATTGCCTCCAAAAAGGGGGGGGGGCAGCCCAGAATCAGAACCAGGGGAATCCAAAACTTCCCCCATATTTAGCTGTCACCTTTTTCTTACAGGTTTCCAGGATCCCCAACAAAACCCAGCCCAAATCACCTCTCTGTCAGTATCCAAAACCAAGAAATTAACCCACCAGTTGGCCAAAAATGTACATTATCTTTGACCCCTTAAGGAAAAGGAGGGAAGATTTTATGCACCAGTCCAAATACAGGGGCAATGTACAATGTTGGCACTGGTGGACACTGGATCCCAAGCCACCCTTCTGTCACAAAGGGCCTTTGATCAACTGAATTCGGGAAGGGGTGAGAAGTACCAAATTCCTCTCACCCCTCTTCCTGGACAACTGCAGAACTTCAACGGGAAGAAAATTCCCATCGAGGGGACTGCAGATTTGGACATTAAAATTGGGCGACACAAGGTGAAGCACCGGTCATAGTTGTGACTCCAGAGGGCAAACCATGTTTATTAGGGTATGACATCCTGCATAGGTTGTCTCCCCTCTTAGATTGTGTAAACAAAGTCCTCTGGACCCTGACTAGCCGACCAATAAAATTGAAGCAGAGTGTCAACCATGTTAGTTTAAATGGCACATGCCACAAGATTGAACAAAAACCTGACCAAATAGAATTTCACTTCCAGAATAATCAAATCTCAGACGTAACAGTAATTGCAGTAGGACAACAAACTGGGGATGGGGAGTCCTCTCTATTTCTGAAATCAACCTCCCTTCCAGTCTAAGGTGACATTCCACACTGGAAGGAAACACTCTGAAATTCTATACAAATTCACAATCAGAAAATCCCATTTCTATAGTCCAAAAATATGAGAAATCAGCTCAAAACTTGGCTGATATTCAGAAAATTGGAGAGCAGTTGTTCATCCCCATTCAGTTAAATGAGGGGAAAGACTCTGTTCTCGCCTGAGCAGACCTTGATACATGCCTCCACAACTCATGAGTATGTTAAGAATCTGAGAAAACACCTTCAACATGCTTTTGCCTATGCTCAGTGGAATCAAGAAAGATCTGCAGACATTATGAAAGACCCACTATGACATTAAGACAACTAAAAAAGAATACCAAGTAGGAGACCGGGTCTATTTGTAGAATTTCTAAAGGAACCAAACCAAACAGCGCAAATTCCTCCCTACTTGGTGGGATCCTTTTGAATTTGTAGACAGAATCTCACCAGTCACCTACAAAATCTGCATCCCCAAGGGTAGTTTGGCAGAAGGGGAAGACAAGTGGGTCTACATTAACCAGCTGAAGAATTGCCATTCCAGGCATACTCTGCAGCAAATAGAGGAGCCAACCGGAAACCCAGAGGGGGACCTTCTGGATCCCCAGAAAATTCCAACTGTTAAAACCACTCCACCTGTTAAAATCATAGGAATTACAGGCGGGGAACATTATAAAGTGAATTCAATGTGTGCATCTGCCACCCTACATAAATAGTAGTGGGGAAAATTCCATAACCATGCTCTGTTCTGTCTCATAGCAATGAAACCAAGGATTCTAAGTACCAAGGAGGACCACTCGGGGACCGGAACAAAAGACCCAAGGGGCCCGGAGTATCGCTCCATACTCCCATCCAGAACCGGCGAGGAGAACCTGTTGATCCAGCACTGATGGGAGGAGCAGACGACATTCTCCACCTGGACCAAAGAAAGAAAGAACATCCCAATCTCCTGACTTCCCCTTGATGGGCGGTCAACCTCAAGTCGTGAGGGGGGCTCTGTGGGATGTCTTGACCCACTTTTGCTCTGCCATGCGGAATCACTGTTTTCTGATGGTGCCAGAAACATCAAAATGGCCACAAAACCCTTGTGCGCGCCAAAACCTCTGAAAATTGCGCTCTGCAAAGCACAAAAAGATGGCTGCCCAATCTACCACGCAGGTTGTCAGTGGTGGAACAGAGATCTCACTCCTGAAACATATCACTGGGCTCCACCACATGTAAAGATGGACCACAGAAGGAAAAGCAGTGCTTTATTAAAGGAAATCCAAAAATCTTGCTTTAAGTCATTTTTCTTTGTTGCTGAAATTACAGAATGCCGGCACAAAACACCCTTAAACATCCAAAATTCTTACTGGGTGCTACAATTCACTTAGTTCAAGAAATCATTGTGAACTTACAATATCCTGAAAAGCTGAAAGTATCAAAGAAACATCCACAGCAAAAGTTGCCTGCCTGTGGGATCTGTCAAAATCTGGGCACGATACCCTCAGCCGCCTGAATGACAGCTGTCAGAAGCCTTATTAAAAATGTATAACCTGTATAAACTGAAAGCAAATGTTGCAAACTAAGTGGCCTGGTATTGAGAGTAACCTATGTTGTAATTGTTTGAACCCATGGTTTAAAATCTGGAATAAGTGTTCTAGCTGCTTGGTTGAAATCACAAGTTTGTTTTAAGCTAAGGAAAAATGCAACAGAATTAACATTTAAATTTAAGCGTGGCTACAAGCCACGCAAACTGGAATAACAGCTTTCCTCACAGAGGCAAGGCCTCTTCCTCCAACTCCTCTCCAGCAGGAAATCACACCTAAGTGATGATTCTGCATTGGGGAAGAAGACAATGGACATCCTCCAGCTAAATGAAATGCGAGGCATGAAGGGTCGTAAATGGCCTCTGCACAGGAGAAACAGGGAGGAGATGCTCATGGGTCCGAGGGAGAGACCAAAGGGGTGGAGATAAACAACCATTTGTTGCTTAACAAGGACAAACGACACATTTTAAAAAGACTGATAACTTACTATATAAAATTGTGCCATCTATAGAAATAACAGCATTGTTAATGTAATTTCTGGATGCACGGGTGAAAAGGCGCCAGAACTCATGTTCTGGGAAGAAATGGCAGAAAATGTGATATTACACAAAATGTATTTCTGATAGAAGTATGAAACTTTACACACGTATGCCCATGTTCAACGCGCACATTTGTAGAAATGTGCTCCTAAATTGGACTTTGTGTTCCGGAAGAAAAGGGCAAAATTCGTTGAAAAGTAGACACAAGATTCCACAGCGACAGAGCCAGGAGGAGTAGCTGCTGTACAAAATATGTAATCTGTGTATATGATTGTTATAGAGGTTGCACATGTGGAAATATGTATTGTACCAAAAGTAGATTTTGTGTTCAAGGAGCTAGGGGTGGACTCTATGCCTCATAAATCCACACCATAAAGGTGACACCCTGTTTCTCTCCTCGTATCAAGGCAGAGAGGAGACCTAGACCAATCCCTGTCAAAGGGGTGAGCTTAGAATAAACCAGCAAACACACCCCTTTATCATAAGCATAAATAGAGACAGCTCAGCACTCAAAAAGACAGACAGATTCACCCACTATCCAAATGCGGGCAGAGCACCCTGCTGCAGAACTATCCATCTTACTTGCTCCAGACTCCAGAAACTTGGCAAAGCAGAAAGGCCCATTACATAGCTGAACCATTTTCAGATAGGCCATAAATTTCCAGAACCAGAACCAACCCCATTAACCTTAGGGGAACATCAAACATACAGCCGGGCTGTGCTATACTGCTTGCCTGCTGAAAATAATTATCATCAGAACCAAAAGATTCAATCCAGTCCTGTGCCGTGCTGTGACCAGAGCCATTGCAGATCCAATCCAGTCCTGTTACATGCTGTGAACAGACCCAGTCCAATCCGATGTGGCCAGCTGTCTATCCCAGAACCAGATTCCCTTCCCTGACCAGCAATCTTGACGGACCAGAATCCTGATGGTTCCGTTTCAAAATATATCTAGTGAGTATCTATAGATAGAACTGTGTCACTAGCACATGTACTGTCCATAGATAATCCCCATCTTAAACCTATACTATCTTGTCTTCAGAACCTGATATTGTTAGGAGTATTTTTTAATTGTCAGAACTTTTCTTGCCCTGAGTTTCTCTTATTTGTATTCTAAAATTATAAGTCATTAGTGTTGTGAATAACTAAAGTGAATCCCAGAAAGAAATTGAGCATCCACCACGTGAAGGGTTCCCTGGCCAGGAACTGTGGAGATTCATGTGTGGCATTCTCTTTTTCTATAGTCATCAACCTAAACCTAAAGACCCAAACATACCTCACGATGAAAAGTGCACCTCCTTGGCTATAGTCAACAAACTACTAATGGACTTAACAGAAATGAACAGTTCCATAAATGCCAAATCAGCATCAAATGACACTGGGTTTAACAGCGAACCTACTACCATTGAGCCTTGCATAGAGGTACAAGCTCACAAAGAGCCTGCTGGTAACAATCTATCTAGTATCTCATGGCCGAGGGGCCTTAGAAAAAGAAGACGAGTTGACTCCAGCGAATATCCTTCGATACCATGTTATCAAAACAGGAAGCAGCAGCGTGGAACTTCTATGATTCAAACTTCACCAGTGTCGTCTAGGTGTCACAAGAAAGTTAACACAAGACTTTCCATATCATCAAGCGAAGATGAGAGGCCTGATCTTTCATCTCTGGACGAGTCGATGTATGTCTCACCTATTAGACATCAGCAACCTAAAGAAATATCTCGCTATCACAGAAAATCCGCCACTCAAATATTGAGAGAGGTTAATCTGCAGAACATCGCGAAAGAGGCCTTAAACGATCTCAGACCATTTGTTTTGTCATCACTGACTATAGCAATAGCCCCAATGCTCAAGCTTTATGAGCAAATCAACGACAACTTAAAAGATCTAACCACACTTGCAGCACTTTCAAACTCCAAACTTGCAGCCGCAGAATTGTCTCATAATGGAGGAAACAGCAAAGTGCTTGAATACATCCAAAGTTTTGAAGTTTTAACAAAGGATCTAGCGGATCAAAAACGCAATAACATTGACGAGAAACGCTTACTGTCTGAAATAACAATAGAAGCGTTAAGCTTATTGAAACAGACACAAATACCCAAGAGATCGGACCATGATTCCTACTCCGCCCCACGGCCCGTTGAGTCTAATTTACAAATCATGGCTGATTCATCAATTGTTCAGAATGGCAGTGTCTTTCAAACCGATGATCCTGGAAAGTCATCAAGATCAACTCTCCCGCTATCGACAATAAACGGTCAAGAGGTGGTAATTGCATCTAGGCACCTGACAAAGCAGACTAATATGACTACTCTCCAACAGGCTCCTCAAAGTGATGAAAAGTCTGCTAATGAAACCAGTAGCCTTCCGGCCGTGGTTCAGCCAGGAGTGCCATTGGAAATACCTGTGACTGACCCAGAAACCGATATTGGTAATTGTCTGCCCGATGCAAACATCGCATCACCTCCCACTGACCAGCCAGAAACTTTAATGAAAATTCCTCCAACCGTTTCAACTGTTTCTATTGGAAATAGTCTGTCTGATGCAAATAACTCAATACCATCCACTTCAGCTAATGCAGAGGGGATCATTAGCAACCCAGAACAAAAAGAAAGCATTTGCCCTGACAAAAGAGACAAAACATACGAAATATTCCAGAAATTACAAACCGCTGACACAGATAAAGTGCAAGAAAAAAAAACAAAGAACCAAAAATGCAAATGAAAATGTAACAACACGGGCTCAAGGAAATTTCTAAGGAACTTAAAATCAGTCAATGTATTTGTCAACACAGAGAAAGCAAACGAATTACCTAAAAAGACCAACACATTAGTCAAGCAAAATGACACTGCCGCACCTGAACCCGCAATTGTGCTTGATGAAAGTGCCGAAATTGATGAGCAAGAACTATTGAACTTATCAGTCTATGAAGAAGGGACAAGCGCTGAAATGGACGATGAAGAGCCTGCACTTAACAATGCAATACCGACGCATCAGCAAAATCAGATCGGCAAATCTTCCCGATCGGAGCAGCCCCCGCATCTAGCGGGCGAGTCTGTGTACTAATACGCCCACCTCCTGAAGTTATTCCTCTTGCGCCCGTCGAAAAATACAACAAATTCAAAACTATGACAGAAAAAAGAAGACGCTTGGGTGTCCGGAACGAAACCTTAAAAGTTGCAAATGAAAACAGTATAGATGGCTGGAATCAGCACAATAAAATGCAGACAGAATCATTGACAAAAACAAAGATCAATAAGGCTGATACGGCCAGTCTGAGCCATCTTATCTCGAGTGATGCCAAAATACTTGCAACAACAAACCAAGAAAGTAAAAACCGAGGAAGACCGTCACAGAACTTCTTCGCAAATAAAGACAAATTGGGAAAACCTGCGAAGTATAAGTTAATCTTGGAAAGAATTTTGGACACAAAAGATGGCTTAACTCTGAATCGAAATAATGTCCTTAGACTTCTACATCATGTCCCAGGACTACGGTCAATAGAGTCCAATGACATTCAAACAGTGGACTTCCTCAATTATCACCAGAATGACAAAGTCCGATTACATATAAACTCCAGGCTAATCTGCGATTTACTCTTAAATGCAGTCCCTTTCTTGTTGTCCTTGGGTTTTGATATCCATGAGGAAACTGCAAATAAAGACGCTGTACTGTCCTACAAAGTTGGAGGAAGTAAGGGATAACAATTCACCTCTAACTTACAAGGTCATCTTTGGAAGCACTGTCAGTTCAAAACACTCCAATAGAGAATCCAACGTGACAGCTAGCAAAAAATCAGAAAATAGCATTGAACAACATAGCCCTCCCCAAGAAAAATTAAACATGGAGGAAATGATTAAAATCACGATTTTGGGCACCTCTTCAGTTGAAAGTGAGGAAAACCGCAATTTACAAAACTTGGACGGCAACAACATTCCGAACAACTGGAATTGGCTTGCGGGAGTCCTGGGAGGGCAAACTAGCTAATGCCATCAGGGGCGTTCTAGCCCACATATGAATGTCCTCTCGTGGAACACTCGAGGATTTACCCATTTGTTCAATGAATTTAAAAAAAGCCCACTGAATCAAACAGTGATATGCCTTCAGGAAACATGGTTGACGCAATGCCCAATGTCTGATGACTATGATATAGTCATGAACCCAGCCATAGCGAGAAAAAAGGGTCGTCCATCTGCTGGCCTAATAACGATGGTGGAAAAAAATTCGGGATGGAAAGTAAAAAGCACCATTAATCATACACCATACATTCAACATACAATTGTTGAAGCAACATCTATGGCCTACGGAAAAAATACTCAGCTTAACATACTCAACCTATACTGGCACCATAAAGAAGCTGGCACATATACATTCATGAACACAGTATTGGACCTAATTGATGCCATCAACAGTGAGCAACAGGTCTCCAACATAATTTGCTGTGGTGATTTGAATTTGTTGTGCATAAGGGATGTGGAAGATTCTGCTACATCGGCTACAGCGCAAAAATTGGCAGCGAAATGGTGCCTGGCTATGCAAGAAAGAAACATAACAATGGCTAATGGTAACATGTGCAGAGATATTCCTGCACAAAAGACCTGGAAAAACAAAAACTCAACATCTATCATAGACTACTTTTTCATCTCAGAAAACTTATGTCAACGAGCGGTGGTATTGACAATATCAGAAGACTCAAACAGTGACCACAGTAAGTTAATACTTACTTTGCTCTCGCCGACTATAGAGAAAGCAAACAGGTGGAGGAATCAAGTTGAAGTTGAGCCTAATAGAACTCGCCTGAAAATAAAGCATTATGAGGTAAAGTTGGCCACTGAAACATATCATAACCTCATAACTAACTCAACAGATTCCAGCCTTGAATACACTGCCATTCTAAAACAGTTTATGACTGTCCAAAATCGATCAAAAAGACCGGACTTCATACCTAAACACTGTTATAATCACGAAAATTGCAATAAGAAAGAGGCAACTACTTAAAGAACTAAGACAACCTGCACAACTTGAATCCGAACGCAAAAAAAGCATCAAAGCAACAATATAGAAATTGGCTAATTTCGCATAAATCCATTCAATATCAATAGGACAGCGAAGCCATGCTAGCTTTGCTAAGCAACAAGAACTCAGCTGACTTTTGGAAACTAATAAATAACATGAACTGTCAACCAAGTGCAATCCAAACAAATATGGTGCCTCAAGCTGAATGGCTCACACACTTTGATTCGGTCTACAGAAAAAGTAGTACAACTATTGAACCCAATCTACCGCAGCTCACTGAATGGGATCTAAAGTTCGACAAGGAGAGCATAGCTCAGAGTATCCAACGAGCATCATCCTCAAGAGCCCCCGGTCCCAATGGACTAACCTACTTTTTAATAAAACAAAATCCAGAAGATTGGTCTGAATTCCTCATGCTATTGTTCACAAGGATTGCAGAGGAAGCCAGCATACCATCTAGCTGGAAATCGGCAATTGTAATTCCCATTTTCAAGAAGGGAAATAGAGCAGATTCTAAGAACTATAGGCCCATAGCATTATTAGATGTCCTCGGCAAAATATTTGCTATCCAGTTACAAAAACAACTAATGGAATGGATTGAATCAACAAAACACCTGGACTTCCGACAAACTGGTTTTGTCCGAGGCGTTGGTTGTGGCCTAAATCTGCTAATATTGAATATATTGAAAATGGATGCGATAAGAACAAACAAGAAAATCTATCTCGCATTTGTGGATTTATCCCAAGCGTTTGATAGCATCTACAGGGAATTACTAAGGAAAAAAATGGCGAACTGGAATTGTCCTCTCAGTCTACTCCTGGCTATCAAAGCACTACACACTGATACAGTAATAAGGGTGAGGCTGAATCAACAGGGTCTTCTTTCTGACCCAATAAAAACCTGTAGAGGAGTCAAACAGGGATGCCCACTTGCATCTATAATATTTAATCTGTTCATCTCAGACCTGGGGGATGCATTCATGAATATAAATGCCTTCACCCCAAAAATTAACATAAATTAAGTAAACTGGCTTTTGTATGAGGATGATCTAGTCGTATTAGACCTAACACCCATAGGACTACAACGGAAACTGTTCATACTCGATTAATATGTAGCTCAAAATGGTCTGACCGTGAATTCCAAAAAATCAGAAATCTTAACCCTGCAAAATCTTCAAAAAAATAAAAAGAGCGTGGGAATGAAAAAGTTTGAATGGAGAATTGGGAAAGAGTCAATAAAAGGCATCGACCAGACACTGTACCTTGGCATGTGTATTAGCTCAAGCATAGACGACTTTCCTTGGGTCGCGAAAGCAAAAGATAAATGCAAACAACTAACAGCCCAAGCCTATATACTCAACAGGAAATTTGGCAAACACTCGCTAAAACCTGTTATGGATTTCTATAAAATGAAATTCATTCCGGCGATAACACACGGAGCAAACAGTGCCCTGGGATGTCCAGACACCTTGTGGTCATCGTTAGAACATCATTTCTGGTCCAAAGTTTTGCGTCTTCCAATGGGTGTACCAACTGCATGCATAAAGTATGAGCTAAGTCTCTTGTCCATCAATGCAATAATAACGTGGACTACGCTAAATGAGTACAGAAAGATAACCATTGAACCAACCGCTCCACAATATCACATCTTAACTAATGCACACACAGGCACCACAGATAGTGTTCTGTTTCAATGGATAAGACGTTGTGAAAATATCTTAAGTGACTTAAGCACCAATAGGGAGTTACTCCATGTGAATCCCACCAAAGTAAAATCGTTATTATGGCATCAAGATTGGATTGACACATGTGACACACGAGGAACTCACAGAATCATGAGAACATGTCCAAGTGAAGCAAGAAAAATAAACGATCCACAAGCTTACCTGCTCAAATTCCCAGACCCTGCTCGTAGACTCCTTTATATGAAATATCGCTTGAATCAATTTCCAACAAGAGAGACGTTAGCGATTCGGCAAAAGGATGGAGCTCCATCGGTGATCTGTCGCCTATGTGGAGAAGAAAATGAAACATTAAAACACCTCACACTACACTGCACGAAACTGCGACAGGAACGCACTACTCACTTGGGAAAGTTCATTGTGGCAAGACCAACAATGTCCTCTGAGGACTGGTGGGCTTTGATGCATCAAGATGTCGAACGCAGCTTAACAATTGAATTGACTTTCCTTTTAGAAAAAATGGATCTAAAGCTGGAAAAATACGAAAACTATATTGAAGTCGTCATGAGTTCTGCTTGAACTTTGGAAAGGCAACTTTATCTAAGCTGCAAAGTTTCTATGCATCGTGTTGTGGTCCTTCCTGATGCTTCCCTTGCGTGTTGCTTGATTTCCACTATCCTTTCCTTTTTTTTGAAGCTCCATCCGTGGATCTCTCCTCAAGAATGATTTATTTTGTGAACTCTGTGATTTTTAATAACTTTTGTACATAATTTTTTAAAGGTTTGTAACAAACCAATAAAAAAAATAAAAAAAATAGTCATCATCTAGTGTAAGAAATCCCATTTGTCTTTTAAAAGTGCATTCCAGTTTCCCATTCTTGTGCCTGTCTCGAAAAACGACCTCCACTAAAACATCCATAACTCCCTCAATTTTTGCGCTAGCAACTTCTGCTTGTAGCTAACATCCACAGCTTTAATTCACATCTAAAACTGCATCCCAAATCCATATGGTTCTCCCGTAATCGCGATTACCGCACACTGAAAAGTTTGCCGCGAGTTTCGTTTTAGGGAATTTCTGACACGTGAAAAACAGCTTTTGATTGCTTCCAACCTTAATTTTAAGATTTCGCATTGTTTCTTAGTATCAAATCATTGCTAGTGTTTGTGTGTAACTATCCAAAACGGCTCCCATAAGAATTTAAATAATTTCAGTAATTTAAACCATATTTAGTGTTGTTACTCAATCCATTCTCAACATAACTTTAAAACCATTCTGACCGCTTGCCAATCAATTCTGTTTTAATCTTGTGTTGCTTGGGGGAAATTGGGATTGATAATTTCTTTGAATTCTGCCATTCCTGAATACCTGTTCTCTATCTTCCTATCTCTTTACATTGCCTGTTGAGGGTTGAGGGGTGTGCAGGGGGAGCTAGTAACCACACTATTATTTTATCTGAACACACACACAACATATTATTTCTGTGCTGAATTGTTTTGCTCACTGTTACTCCTTGTGTATTAAAGAGATTATTTGGTGTTACATCACCCCATTGGTGATCATTGCATACCCATTAAAACATAGTATGATTAAATTGTGAATACATAAATAAATATTTTAACTTTACAAAACCAGCCTGATTCCTGGTTCAGTATGACCGGGGGGTTCCAGGAGAGGGGCGTGATATGAGTGGTACATCGTTCAGAATAAAAAAAACTTTTAGACACAAATAAATAAGGATTTCAGTTGTGCATTGCATGCTAGGCGTTGACTTAGGTGTGTGCCAGATTGAAATCACTTACAGCCCTCCCCATCAGGAACATCATGCCAGTTAGCCACAACCTCCTATGGGCTGACTGTGACTGACCTCATGCTTTGCACCTACCAAACCCAACAAAACACGAAGCACCTCAACTTACTCAGTCCTAGCCAAACTGATCCAGAAGGCAAGTCTTTATCTGAGTTTGAAGAGAACTCACCTCAATCACACAGAAGGGAAGGTGGCCGGACCAGTGTGTTCTAGGACGTCAAGAATAATCCAGTGAATACTTCAGACCATGATAACTCCCTTGATGAGAACATTAGGGAGTTGTACTTAAAACAAATGATATTGCAGAGAGACTGCCTAGCTCACTTTGCTGGAGAAGAACATTCAATGCTTCAGCCTAGAAGGGGCATATTAAAAATCTCCTTCCATTCAGGCGAAGGGGTGCATTTCCCCAGACTATCTGGAAGGGGAAGACTACACAGTTGAGTCAGTCTGAGGAAGAGACTGAGTATTATCCTGTGCCAAAAGGTGACTACATGGTAAATGACGCTGAGAATTCACGGTAGCACAGGGAAGAGGAGTTTAGACCCTGTGGTTCTGGGAGGTATTCCCCAGTCTCATAGAGATAGGGAACACCTAGAAGAGAGGGAATGGAGTAGCAATACCAGCCCGAAGTCAGTAGGCGAAGGGACTCAGGTGCAGAAGAAGAAAAAGACATGGAAACAAAGCAAGGTTTTATGATAGACCCAATAAGACAAATCAAGCCCATAAAGAACTTCCTGACCCCATACCTCAAGAATGCTAATGTATTCAGCATGGGAGCACCTGGAATATTATGAGCAAATAATGGCATCATTCCGGATCAGACATGATGTGAATTGTAACGCATTTGCTAAATGGACATTCTCACTTAAATACCCCATTTTCTTTGCAGAACTGGAGGGCAAGGATCATTATAAATGGTCCACATATGTGGCATTCATTTAAAAACATTTCTCCTCACACATAAACCCACATGAGGCCCATAAGGCTGCAGATAATTTGCAATGTGGTGAGGATCAGGTGCCTAGGGAGTTTGTTCAGGAGCTAAATCGTGCATTTTCTCAGACTTCCCGGCGGGTGAACACAAATAATAGGGAGTTCATAACTACATATTTCCATGCACTCCCCAAACATATCCTGACTCAGTTTGTGCGTGATTTTCATGAGCATAGGATCCTGGATTGGGTGATTGACCAGGCCACCAGGATCTATGAGGTCCAAAAGCCTGCTGAGAGTAAAAACACCCCCAAAACCACTAAACCATCTAACAACCCTACTGCTGAGAAGGTGGCAGAGGTACAAACTGGACCTGGAGACAGGAGGGCCTAAAAGTAAACCTCCTGCAACTAGCAAACCTGAATGCAGAAGGGTCCTGCTAACTCAGCCCAATCAACTGGTAGTCAGGCAGGAGCCCAGAACAATGATCCCTCAGATCCTGACACCTATATAAACCCTAGGTAAAAGTGTACCAAACCAATCCTGGGGTATGTTTACACTCCCTCGGCCCAAGAGGAGGTACCAATAAGGTAAGTACTACCCCGGGAATCTTCCCTCCAAACCTCCCTCAGGAGAGAAGTATCACTCCACCTCCCAATATGAACTTTTTCCCCAAATATCCCCAGAACCAGAAGTTCCACATAATCCTCCTCTCTCTCAGGGGTTCCAGCAAAACAGATCCCAGAACCTTGGAGAATGGTGATTCAGGATGGAAAATTATGGGGGGAATTTCCAGTCCCTGAGCTACTCTGGGAGAAGTGACAGTTACTCTTTTCCGGAGCAGCAGGGTTATGACTTGAGACCTCCCTACCACCCAGAAAGGTCTTTCAGCTGGAGGGGCAGGTCCAGCAACTGACCAATGATCTGGGGCGCATGCTGAGGGCTCACACCAACCCTCAACCTAACCCTATTTTCCAACATTCCACAACACCCAGGTCTGATGTCCCAGGGGGGAAATGACAGGATAAAACATCTAACAAATCACACTTACCTGAGGAGGGGGGCCTGGTGTAGGTTAGATACCAAGCCTTAGAGGAAGCCTAATTTCTCACCTAGACAGAACCCCTAAAAACAAACCTCTCAGCCTGAAAGTGTCTCTGCTACCCCCGAAATGTTAGAACTCAAAGAGCAAGTGGTAGTGTGGGATATATTGACCCACTCAATGCATTGTCCAACATCACTGTGCTGCATTGGTGCAAGAAACAGCAAAATGGCTGTGCTGACTCCTGTGCGCGTCAGGATCTCAAAATTGTGTTTTTACAACCACCAGAAAAATGGCTGCACCATCCTGCCACACACATTTCAGGCAGTGGGGAACAGAGCACACACTGCAGGAATTTGCCAGTGTGTTCTGCAACATTTAATGTGGAATTAAGTAAATAGGCAGCATTGCCTTGCTGAAAAAACCCAAAATTTCCTTTTAATATGAAACTTTTTCACTCTTTGTAAAAGCTGCGTTGACGGTAATCCCATCCATTCATTTTGAAACCACTGTGATTAAAAAACCCTACCAGGCCAAGGAGAAGTCCTTGTGCTCAGCCACATTGGGCCTAATTCTGAATTGACAAGCCCTGACAAGCCCTGTCAAACCAACTCTAAAAATAAAATCAACCAGGGGCTTTGTTTTCATTTTACACGGGAAACACGTTCATTTCCTTTGCAAAAGTATCAAAAACTCAGCTGTTCAGAGAAAATAGCTGAGCCATTCCTGTTTCAATGTATCCATGCTGCAGAACAACTCCAGCATTCAAGAGAATAATTATAGCTACATGGCAGTGTATGAATCTGCTGGAGATGAAAAGTTGAATTAAAGAAAGAAATATTGGCTGCACCACATGTAAAAAAAACAGGCCTTTTGTTTAAAAAGTAAATTACTGAATGAAAGCTTGCATTACCTAGCAATGGGAAAGGTTTGTTGCTGTTGAGACTAGGCTTGTTTTAATTCTGGATTTAAGAACATAAATGAAGGATTTTTAAAACCAGAATGCTGGAGTTGCAAGTTGAAAAACAGGTTTCTGCTTGGAGGAGGGCTCTCTCTCTCTCAGCAGCTCCTGGCAACTCCCTGATAATTACAGGGTTGGGCAGACTTTTGTCTCTATTTTGTCTCTATTGAGCCCACGGACAATGAAGCTCCCAGGGCAAGGAAGTTGGAAGTGTGAAAGGGCAATAAAAGCTACAATAAAGCTGAAACCCCTCATCCTGCTTTGAAGGATATGCCAGTTGGTGTCAGCTGACAAAAAAAAGAAATGGTCCAGCCCCTGTCATTTGCATTTAAAGATTATTTCATGAAGAAATTCTAAAGACTTCTATCTCTGCAGCAAGACTTTGAAAAATTGTGAAAACTTCCCAGTTTAAAATTGATCGTGTGTGCTTTATTTTGAAACTTGGTAGAATGTCTTGACGCACTCTGGACAGAAATGGTGAAATATTGAGGATTTAAAGAAAAGTATAAATGTTGCAAACATACATTTTTGTACATACATCCCTCATGACAGAACTCACATGTGTATAAAATTATGGAATTTTCTGTTGAACATTTCATGCCTAAAATGATGAAAAAGTAGTAACCACCCAAAATAAAGTCTGACAGATTGCAGGATTGGATGGCTGTACTTTAAATACAATATGTGAAATGATTATGCAATTTATTTATGCAAAGTCTGTGGGAAGTCATTTTGCCTCATAAAAATACAACCTCCTAAACTGGGTACTGCCCATGGGAGGCCGCTAACATTGATTGCCCAATCCATACGTGCCTGATCAACATTATGATGGGGCACAGTAACAACAGCAACAAAAAAAGAACGTAAGGTTTATAAATACATCGTTTAGTTCACATAGTGCACATAGTTCAGACGACGACACTCAGACAAACCACTCGGGAGGTAGATATCAGAGACGTGGCAACGCCCGTGGCCGTGGTAATTCTAATAGACGCAGGCTACAGAATTCCCACCCCTTCCAAAGAGGGAGAGGTTTTTTAGACCAGGACCTACAGAACTGGGACTACGAACCACTAGTGACAAGAAGCAGCAGAGCTTACTAATCAACTTGTCGAATTTTACACCGTCAGACGTTGAGATGACGGTCACTGAAAAGGGGTTCGGATTTGTCCCTACGGTCCCATATGATCGGTTTAACTCAAGAGTAGAGATCGAGGGTTTGTTTAGAAAGGTTCATTTAAGACAGTTTTTTCATGAGAATCAGTTCGAGGTAGAAGAAACTAACAGCGGTCTACATAACCCTTCTTCTTTCTCGCCTCCCATTACAAGCCATAGCCCAGAATCTGTGGTTTTCGAAAGAAGGGTGCTGGCTGATCTAGCAGATCTAGAAAAGACCCAGTCCCCACATGCATTTCAAAATTGTTCTGCAGCTCAGAAGAAAGCCTTCGAATCACTTAAAAATAATGAATCTGTAGTCATTCAAAGAGCTGATAAAGGCGGTGCCATTGTTTTCCTGAATTGCACGGATTATGTGAATGAATGTCTACGACAATTGGCAGATACTACATTCTATAGGCCTATTACATTGGATCCTACCACCCGACTGAAGATTCTAATATCCCTTAAAGTAGAGAAAGCTCGAGACAGAGGGTGGATCACACGCAAAGAAGCAGATTTTCTTGTTAAACATGATCCCAGTATTCCCCTGTTTTATATTCTCCCAAAAGTCCACAAAACACTGACAAATCCCCCGGGGAGACCGATTGTTTCTGGAACTAACTCTATTCTGGAACCTCTGGCTAAATTTGCAGATTCTTTTCTTCAGGGATTTGTAAAGGAGATGCCATCTTATATTCAAGACTCGATGTCAGTAATTAATTTAATCGAGAATTTTCCTTTCAACTCAAATGAAGATATCATGGTGACTTTAGATATCGTCTCACTGTATACGAAGATTCCCCAAACTGCAACACTTGATGTAATAGAGGAATTATTTTATACAAAGCGAGCTATAGGTATGACGCCTAACTCGTTTATTCTATGGTGCACTATGCTCTCACTGACAGAGAACTATTTTCAGTTCGATGGGCTCTTTTTCCAACAGGTCCATGGGACTGCTTTGGGGTCAGCTGTAGCTACTTCCCTGGCTAACCTATATGTAGATTTTGTAGAGCAAATGAGCATTTACAGTGACAACAACATCTATAAACATCATATCACGGTATGGAAGAGATACATTGATGATGTGCTATTAATTTGGCACAGAGATGAATTGACCCTTCTAGCTTTTTTTCAGTGGCTAAATGGAGTTAATCCCTTTCTCAAATTTACTATCAATTATCAAAGGAATTCGATAGACTTTCTGGATCTGACAATCATCTCTGATCAGTCCACTCGACGATTAACTCTCAAACCATATCATAAGGCTACAGACCGGAACTCATTATTGAGATATGATAGCTTCCACCCCAAAGCATTGAGAGACAACTTACTATTTGGTCAATTTCTCAGACTCAAACGGAATAGTAGTAGTAAGGAAATATTCCAGTCTGAAGCACTTTGTCTGAGCCAGAACCTGATCCACCGAGGCTACCCAGCCAAAATTGTAAAGAGGTCCTTTAAAAGGGCATCGAACAACCATCGCGATGCTCTCTTGGAATATCAGTCCAAGGCTATTTCCAATAAGACCGACCCTCTAGTTTTTGTTAGTACATTCAATCATTTATCTAACCATGTGGTTAAGATAATAAAAAAAACATTGCCATTTACTAGCACAGGCCAAAATACCTATTCCAGTCCCCCGTTGTGCCTTTAAATGGGATCGTAATATCAAAGAACTGGTCAGTAGGAATGATATTAGCATTAGAGACAATGACCAAATGACCATCGCTCAACAATGGGGTATGTCTAAACCTAAAGGGCATGCACCGTGTGGGGCTTGTGTATGCTGTCAGTTCACCAGTCGAACCACAGAAGTTGACATTGGGTTACCTAGACCATGGGAACAGAAGATGTTTTCCAATTGCAATTTCCAAAATGTAATATATGCTACATGGTGCCCATGCCCTAAATTATACATCGGCAAAACAGAGCGAAAAATTAAGATTCGTATCAATGAGCACAGGAGCTGTATTAGGACTAAGAACCTTACGGCTCCTATGGTTGGCCATTTTATGATGCATGATCACAACTGTAATGACCTAAAGTGGACTGTGCTAAAGAAATTTCCCATTACCAATAACAGATCGGCTGATAAACAAACCCTGTCTAGAGAGGAACTTAAACTCATTTATATGAGTAATAGTCATGTGGTTGGCCTGAATGAATTAATTAATTGGAATATTTAATATACATTATTTGAATATATCTCTTTATTTCCCTCTGAACGTGAATGATTAGATTACTATTCTCAATACGAATATCAGTCCGATATATACTGGGTTATGACACTCACCAGTTACGATATAAGGGGCTGTATATTTATGGAACGTTATGGTCCCGCTGCATTGCTCGTCTGTGCCTTCGTTACACATACAAGGATCAGAGTACGGTTCGGGCCGTTAAACGATAACATTATAAAAGGGCTCATCAATGCTCTGTTGCTAATGCTAAATAACAAAATTAGTCTGACACCGATGTCGGAAACGCACGAATTACTATGCATTTGTTGCCGATCCCTTATAATAAACTACATTTGATACGCGGTGGTCACGTGACTATACGCAAGACCATAGAGCGTATTTATAGTCCTAGTATTGACTTGCAGACGGAGCCGGCGATTCATAGAGCCACCGACTAGGGACACAATGGACGCTCATTATCGGTAAGTTAACTTATAGATTGTGGAATTACTGATACCTCTAGACCGAGAATGTATGTTTATCCAGATTGATCTACAATACTTATAGTTTTAACGTTACCTGGTAATGGGTATGGCTTATAATGGAATCTAAATCTAAAATAGTTAGCGTTTGAACTTTACAAACTAAAACACAATTCCCGCTTTTTTGTATATACAGATTGGGCGCATACTGTTGAACATAACATGAGGAGAATACATCCCTTTGTTTGCTCACAACACCTATTTGTTGCGTCGACGCTCTACACAATGATGACTGCTAGTACGGATTACTGTCAGTGATAAGGTGGGTACCTTTACGGCCACCTTGTTAAGATTGAGAGAGAGATTGTATTGAGAGTACACCTTTGTTGTACACCCTTTGAAAATGAAACTCGACACCATAAAAGGGTTCCAATGGCTTTCATGTCATTTCATTGTTATTTCTTCTTTGTTATAGAGTTTTCCCATAGTAAACTGGACTCTCGAGACCTCCCATCACGAGGGGCCTGATAGCAGCTACATTTATTTATAAAATAGTAGACTGCGACTGACTGATGCTCAGAGACGAAATGAAAACTTGACAGAAGCGGAATTGCTTTTAAGCTGTGAGTTCCCTATGCTTTCGAAGTGTGTTACACATTTTTCTTCACTATCCACCTTTTGTTTTTTCCTAAATATATAGCCACATCCGGTGACTGGGCTATAAGATAGTCGTCTTCCCTCTCTTTCCCTAGTCTGGGTTACAACAGTAGTTATGAATAATTATTGACATTTTTGCAGTGTGTTTAATAGAACCATATAGCCTTGGTGGTATGGTTAAGTCTTGCGGTGATCACAATCGTGGTGGTATGTTAGGATTAGACCAATTGAGTTGGTCTCCTAGTCACTTTACCGTCTGGTAATAGTGACCCCTTCTGTTCAGAAGACGATATTAGAGAGGTTTGAATTACCTCTTTAGTTGTGCACTTCGCCCATGAATAGTACGAAGTTAGCATATATCAATCAGTATACTATTGCACTTTGAGCCTGAATGAGCGTGTTTTTGTGTTTGTTTTTCACAGGAGAGTTCTTGCTGTTGTCCGTTGGTCTACATTGAAAAATATCTCTGTTTTGAATACACTGGATATACTTAACCCTTGATGAATTTCTGCATAATAATCCGAGTACAGAAAGAAACATGTCGGGCTGGGGAAAACAATCCTGTTTTGTATATCATTGTTAATCAGATCATATCACAACAGTAGTAATGATTTAAACCTCAGAAGGTTGCTGATATGTCAATATTTCACTACTCTGAATGATATTGAATTGTGATTGTATTTTAGACACTTGTTTTACATTTTCGATATAATTGTTTAAATTTGAATGTATTAAAAATGAGAAGGTTAGAATGTTTGAGTGTGTATGAATGAAGTATGTCTGAGGTATTCTTGCTTTGAGATATGATATTTGTGTGGTACCTAATCAGATAGGTTATTCGATCACTAACCGATTCTAGATTTGCATTGTTCGAGGTACTTCTGATGAATTTTTGAATTTTAGAACTATATAATTTACATTGTTGATATGTGAATAAAACATATTTATGATTGTAGTGTCCTAGTGAGTAGAATTGAAATTTTTTTCTCCTCACACAATGTTGTGAAATGTGGACATGTGGTCTTTTCATTTAGATATAGGTAAGAAATGAAGTTTTGTTAACCAACTGCACACTTGAACTCTCCTACACAGATTCACGAGTTTTATGGTCTTTGATGTTCAAGTTAGTACCAGGTCATATACAGGCCAGACCATAGTACTGAGATACGCCTGTTATCCCCTGTTACTCCTGTTAGTTGTTGCCAATCAATGCTAAGCCAGCCCAGCGATATAGTCAATGATGTCACTATGCTCTATATAAAGGGTCCCTCACAACAAACTCAGGACACACTGATTCCTGACTGATTCCTGATTTCCTGCACGGCGTCCTGTCTGTTCCTGTCTTCTTGCAATTATCCATCTAGAATCCAGATCCCAACCACAAGGCCAAACCTTTCTGATCATGCTTCAGCTAGGTCTCAATTTTTAATTATCCCAATAACCAAAGGGAAGCTGTGGTGTTTTGGGAAAGCATCCTGAATTTAACCTGGCTTGCTGTCCACTAAATGCAAACCAGCCATCCAGCTGATCTGTAGTATCCAATAAGCAGAAGTGCTACCCGTATCCAGTCCATGCCCGCTGATTTTGTCCGGCACTCCTGTGTTAGACCAAATCCGTGTGGTGATCCAGAGCGCTGACTGTCCAAAATCCGAACTAAAAGTGGACTGTGAGTATCAATAGGAACCATAGAAAACCATAATCTATCTTGCCTTGTCCTTAGTTCCACTCTCTAAACCATCCTATCCTTACCTTAATACCTGGTAACATTGTCAGAATCCTTGTTGCAACCCTGTCATTGATTTCTAATGCAAGCACTATCTATTTAGTGATTCTTGTAATTTAAATCCTAAGCTATCAATCCTATATCGAGTGATCGGACTGGTTCTGCCAGGGCGGGCGCTGGGGAACTAGGGTTGAACTCATGAATCAACCCTGGAGTTTACTGTGTCCCTCTTTGGTATTCTAGCCTGAATGCTCTAGTATAGATTAAAACTATTCTTGTCGAAATTGATTTTCTTTTCTGTTTTCACTACCCGATTTTTCTAAAAATGCACCTCATACTACCTTGCATATCTCCCTCAGTTTAATAACTAGAGACTTCATTTCACCTCCTGATTGTACCTAAGATTTATTGCTACACCCCAACAAAAAATCCAAATCCAAATCCAAAATATTGCTTATGATTGCTTGTAACTTTCCAGTGTTGCTCCTGTAGAGAATTGTACTTATTAAAGGATTTTTGCACACATTCATTTGTTTTATTCAGCCATTCCCGAGTGTCATTTTAACATTGCAAGGGTTTCAAATCCGTTTTTCTCTCTTGTTTGGGGAGGGAAGGTTGGATTCAAATTGTGTTTCTTATTCCTCATTTCTGATGACCTGCTGCTTCCTTACATCTATTTAGAATTGATTATTTGTGGGTTGAGGAATATTGCAGAGGGAAATCCTAGCTTGAGTGCTATCTTTCTAAAAATTCAAAAGTGTCTCTATTCTCTGGTGTTTTCTATCAGTGTTGCTAAAGAGTTAATTTAAGTGCATTGCCTACATTTCTATTTTTATTATCACCACATTGATGATTGCTGCCCCATATATTAAAAAGTGTATGATTTTCTTGAATTTCTAAATAAATAAATACATATTACCTGTACCAACCAGCCTGGTTACTGGTCCATCATGACCCGGGGTAATTGAATAAGGAGTGTGATATGAGTGGTGTATCTCTCAAATATTGAACCTATATATATAAAAAAATAGGCATTTTAGTTGTGCTCTGCATACTAGGCGGAGACCAGGGTGTATCACATTATTGAAATAACAGTACTTACTTAACAGTAAGTAGGATAGGCCAAAGAAGAACCCACTTTGTGGACTCACTCCAGATCATCCCCTTTAAAAGAGAAAAATTCCAGGAGCATTCAGATAAGCAGACCTTCTCTTTCAAAAATGAGGGGATCCCTCCCAAAGAAAAATGGGTCCAAAAATACCCTGAGTGGTACAGGGTAATTACGGAGACCAACCCAGAACAAGAAACTCTTCAACCCCAAAAAGGTGAGTTAGACAGAATTGAAACTGAGGGGGTGTCCTTTCTCCAAACAGGTTCTGAGAACTGTTATCTGGTAAAGTTGGACAGCCAAGGATACAGAAAAAAGAGGATTCCCCAAAGACTCCCATTGAAGGTTGCAAAGTTTTCTTTACAGATTCCAAAACTCCAACACTGAAAATTGTGCAAGATCGCACTGTGTCCGAGTTAAATATTGAGAAAATGACGCCTGGGCTGTCACAGAAAACTTTTTTGTGCACCTTGCAGGAGAAAGAAGGCCAATCTTATGCATCTGTCAAATTGCAGTGTCATTTTGAATGATCAGCTCTAGTGGATACTGGATCCCAAGCCACCCTCCTGTCCAAAAATGCCTTTGACTAACTAAACCTAGGATGGGGGATGACTACTAAATTCCCCTCATACCACTTCCAGACAACTCCCAATTTTCAACAGGAATGATACTTCTGCCGAAGGGACTGCGGATCGAAGCATGCATTGTGCCAACAACAATCCCCTTATGCCAAGCTGATCCAGTCAATCGATGTTCTGGTGACCTCCAATGAGATGACCATCTATTGGAAGAACATACAAGGTCCTTCCAAGATAGAGGGACCAGATAAGACTGGGAATAACCTGGATGAGCAGCTGGCTAAAACTGGAGCTCTGCAGGGGGATTTCATAGAAACAGAATCCCTGCTGGGTGAAATCCAAATGGCAGTTGTCACCAGGACACAAACTCACACTAACAGCAAACTCTCAACAGCCCAGTGGAATAAAGATACCCCAGATGCAGATTTGATCACTACACAGGAAAAGGACCTGATCATTGGGAAATGTCGTCAACACATTGAATACCCTGGGAGTTTTCCTCTTACAGAGTCGGAATTGTACCAGTAAAAAGTATCTCTGGGTGTTGTTGCAGTTTTCTAAGAAGTTCCTGATTTAAGACAGTTTGTTGGTAAGAGGAGCCCTATCTGGCTGTGACCAGTGGATGGTACCTACCTCATTGGAGCCTGATGTTGAACCATGCACATGATGCGGCCACTGCCATTCATATGGGGTTTCACACAGCATTAGAAATTTTGGGCGAGGTTGCCTACTGGCCACGCAGGGGGTAGGACCTCTACACTTACCGAAAGGGGAGTTTTTTGTGTGCTCAATTTCAATCCAGTTCACTCACACACAGAGCTACCCATTGTTCAGATTTGCAAGTTCATTTCATCATTCCAGTGATTTGTTCCTTTAGAGGAAACAAGTACATGTTGACTGTGACATGCTTGTACACAAAGTGGGTAGAATGTTTTCCAGCCTGGGATTGTAAGGCGGAGACAGTTGCTGCACTCGTGATCATTCACATCTCCTCTCGTTTCAGCCTCCCACAATGGATTGAGTCGGACCGAGTGTGAGGCTGGAAATGCATTGAAGGGACAGGGCCTCCCTGTCCTTGTCCTGTAGTCCTTTTTCGTTTGTGTTCTGTATTGTTTTCTGACCAGGAGTCCAAATGGAACTCCTGGCAGTGCAGCTCTTCTTGTTTTTGGTTTGCTGTACAGACCCATGGGATACCCTTAAGGCAACCCTATGCCCCTAGTGTATTTTTTTGGGAACCTGTGTGTGGCCCACAGAGCAGGGTATGGGCTGGTGGCAGCTCCATGCTGAATTTGACAGGTGCCCTGAGTATCCTCCATTTTGGGATATCCAGGCCCTGCCATTGGAATCAGTTGATTCCTGATAGGAAACAAGATGGCCCCATGTGGCCTCTTGCTTTCTGTTGCCTGTTACCTTGTTTTCCCAAAGTCCTGGGAAGCCCTGACTCTGTCCCTTTCCCCTGACTGGCTGTTGGGTGGAAGTTCCATATATAGTGTTGTTGTAAAGTCCAGGCCAGTCTGGCTGGAGCCCTCCCAGTGGCTGTGGGCCTCATTACGAGGTCGGCAGTAAGGGGTTAATGGTGCCAGTTAGGATGCCTGTGCCGTTAAACCCTTACCGCCGCATTACGAGGCCCCTTAGTGGGTCCCGCTAAGGCCGGCTGGTAAGACCAGCCGGCCTTAGCGGGAGCCGCTAAAGGACCAGGAAGCTACCAACGAGCCCGTTGTTAATGGGCCCATTGTTAGCTCCCTCCCCATTCCCACTGAGCCCTATGGGGGCTCGAATGGGAATGGGGATGGGTTCCCTGAATGGGGATTTACCGGGTCCTCCAAGGTTGGAATGACCCGGTAAGTCCCCATTCAGCGAATCCGGACCTGGACCCGAGTTTGGAGGCAGCCATGCTGCAAATAGCGGCATGGCTACCTCCAAACTCGTAATGACCCCCTGTATGTTGTGGGTACACCCTGTGGGTGGGACCTGGGTGAATGTAGTGGGTGACCAATATGCACTCCTTGTTGTGGATGTCTGGTTTCTGGTGCATGACACAATGACTGAGACAGCCAAGCCCGAAACTGGTATGAATGCAGTGTGTAGTGTTGAATTGCTGGGTGCTTGTCCCAATACACATTCATTGTTGTGAGTGTCTGAGAGGGAGGAGTATGGCCTAAATGCACTTAATGCCTGATTGGCTGACTGACTGCAAAAATGCCCTTCTGTGTGATTGGCTGCTAAGTGTGACCCAGCAGTGTGGATGAGAGACAGAATAGTATATCTGGGGATCTCTCACCACTGGAAAGTGTTCAGAAGCTGAAGAGAAACGAGTTGAAACTGAAGCTTAACCGTGAAGCCCTGCTGGAAGAGAAGTCTTCATCCTGCTCTACGTTTCTCCATGGACTGACCCAGAGAGGACCTGGTAAGGCGCCCTGTTCCCGAGCTAAGAGGGACCATCGTGCACCAGCTGATCTTTGCCAAAGCTCCCTGGTAGACAGACCTACGACAGGTTGCCGACCGGAGACGAGGACCGCCACGGAATCACAAGGAGAAGCACCCGGACACTGTTGTCCATCATCGTCGACAACCGTCATCGCCGTCCGGAGCCGCCGTCCTCCTTTTGCCTAAGTAACATTTGGTCTAAGGACGCTCTCTCCTGCACTGTTGACCACTTTGTCCCGCCGGAGAAAGTCGAGGCCGCTGACGCACCGAGAAGCATCCACCGGTGGGTTTCCTGCCACCTGACGACCGCAGAGACGCCGGATGACTCGACGCCCTTGCTGGGCCACAGTTCTTCACAATCTCTTTGCAGTCCTGAACTAGCGTCATCAAGGTGCCCCGCACGCCTCTTCCTTGTAGGACATCAACGCTCCATCATTGACACGCACCGCTAGTAACGAAGCTGCCACCTCACCCTTGTCATTCAACCCTTTTTCCTCATGGGATCTCGACGATCTATGGCTCCTGCCTTAAAGGGAGCCACTCAAGAAGGATCCATCAACGACTCGACAATAAACTCTGCTATTCCAGGTACCTTTGAGTTGTAGAACTATTTTAGAAAGAAATAAGACTTCAAGAACAATATATGGACTGGGCTTGTGAGATATCTTTACTTTACAGGTTGCCCAGGTTGGGGGATCTCCACACAGAACTGTGTCTAGGTAACAGGGCCAGTATTCTGCCAATTGTTCTAACCAACTGCTTTCCTCCTATGTCTATTGTTGGTTACCTATATTAATTGATTTGTGTGACATTTAATCAGAGTACAGTTGATGCACTTTAAAGGAATCTAATAATAATTGTGGTACCATGTAGAACTGTATATATTTGCCATCATATATCTGCTGAGCACAAAGTGACTTGTTGTGATAGTGTACATAACCTTGAATATTAATTATATAACAACTGTGTTTTAACTAATACAGTGTGTGGACATTCCTTTGTTGGGGCTTGGGGACTACACTGTACATAAGAACCAGCCAGCATCACCTCCTAAAAATGCTAGGCCTTGATTGCTCGACCACGATACCAATAATAGAGAATCTTGGCTGGGGACCTCTGTGCCTCTCCTCTACCATATAGAGAGCAGAAGTACAGACACCCCCCTCCAGTCTTTACACTGAGGAAGCCATTTTATCAGTGAGGCGATGGCAAAGATTTGTGAGATTCTTGGGGTAAAAAGAAAACTGCACATTGCCTACCGCCAAGCCTCAAGCGGGGATAGAGAGATACAATAAAACAATTGTGTGTATCTTAAAGAAGTCCATGGCAGCCTCTGGACCCAGTTGGGACATCCGATTATTGCTTGTCCTGATGGCTATACGGTCTAAATTCAGCCATATGTCGAAAGGAATCAAAAAAATCATTTTGAAAAACTGGAATATCCTGGAAAAAGGTGAACAACCAGTACCACGAACAGTGGTAGCCTTTAAAGGTAGCACTATTCTGAAGGAACAACTAACCAGGAATAATATCAATCTTAAACCTCCAAAACAGATGACACTGATACAACAATTGGGACCACCCCAAATTGGGGGCCATTTCCCTTGTGGACAGTGTATCTACTGCAAATACACCTGCAAGAGTACTGAGGTTGACTTAGGGTTGTGATCGCCATGGAAACAAAAATCACACACAAATTGTAATTAATTCATGGTAATATATGCAATCTGGTGCCCGTGCAATAAAATATACATCGGAAAGACGGATCAAAAAATTAAGGTGCACATCGGGGAACAGAAGAGCCGCCTCAAAAATCACACAGCTAATGCACCTATGGTTGACCACTGGGTCGAGAGGATACATCCCCCAGAGGAATTTATGTGGACAGTCATCTATAAACTTATACCCAGTATGGATACCAATAGAAATAAAGTTATGTTGTTAAGAAAAGAACAACAACTTATTTTTCTGACCAAGAGTTCCATAAGTGGCCTAAATGAGAAAATGGATTAGAACACATGAAGCAATACCATCTGTAGTAAAATCATGTATTTCTACCAGTGCCAAAGTACACAATATATGGAACGGTATCAAGGTAATCATGGGGAATAAACATGACTCATTGGAACCACTTTGGCATTCTTTGTGATTATGATTCGTGATGAGGTTAATTTCTCTCTTCTTGAAGAACCGCTCCCACGAGGATGCAGCCATTTAGTGAATCATCATTATTATTTTTCAAACATACGGAATATCCGGCTTTGAAGATGGTTACCTGGACTACTTGAATCAGGCGGTGTCATAACGGATACCATTGTGATGGACACCCCTACTCCCAGGCTGACGTTGATTACTGTGATGACGAGCAACGGGTTGGAAACCAATAAGATGCACCGTACTACGTTGAATGCGCACAAATACGAACAGCTCAATCACATGATTCTTATCGCCTAACTGATATCGGATGGAAGCACCAGCAAAGCACTCGGGATGTGGAAGCCGTATGGATAAGCAGTGATGTCCTTAACGTTAGAGATAGAGTTAATGTGGTAGTTACGAAATCACTACCAAAAGCTTCTCTTCTCCTTTCGTTAGAACGTATTCACTACGCCTCTCGGGTTATCCACTTTGAAACATACCTTTAGACCATCCAAGATTTAAGAATTCACCCTTCACTGTACTGCGGGAGTCTCAATCGGGAGCCCAGCATCGTGGAGCCTCTGGATCCGGCAAGGAACAGACATACAAGGAACTCCAAATTAAGGTAAACCACCTTGGGATCTAAACCATAAAAACACATTCCCGTTATTCAGAATGGAGCCTTGACCTTATTATGAATGTTTTCATTTCACTCAACAGAATTCCGCTTGATGCAGGATAATTGCAACATAGAGAAGGGAGCCTCCTTTTCGTCCCGATCGGAAGACAGAGGACTCACAGTGTCTATCCTCCTCCACCTAGATATATGAGATGCTTTAAATCATCCATCTAACCAATGGACTGCGACATTTACTCATGGTAAATTATGAAGCTTACCTATTTCCAACTAGTACTCGCTCCTTCCACAAAATAAGGGAAGTTTTGGCTAGCTGAACATGATGCAGCCTTTGCATTAGTAGTGTAGCTATACTACTGTTTACAGAAGAAGCTTTATTGTCTAGTCTACCTTGAGACCTTAGATCAATTTTCTTGTTGCTAACATGACAGGCGTATTGATCACTAATTAACTAGCGGCCCATACTTTGAATAGAATTAGCTTTTATTCAATTTCGAATTATTGACAAAGTCCATGATTAGGGAAATTAATATTGATACCATGATCGTTCTCATTGCAGGTGATGCCTCCCACCACTGGTTGTTTTTGGAATATTGACGGGCTTTGCATAGGATCTCTTCAATTGGAGTTCAGCTTGCGCCCACCTGTGACACATTGTGTGCAGAGCTAAAATTAAGCTCTCCTTAGTATTGGAACCATTAATGTGTTATTTTGTTAAGAACATTTTCTAATAGTGCTTTTCTGCTAATTGCAGACAACCCCTGATGAATTTCTGTTTTATTTTGACCACACACGAATGGGAAGAAACATGTCAGGATGAGTTTGAGAGAGAAAGAATGAGTATGAGTGAGAGATAATTAAGATGAATGAAGTGTTTGATGTGAGACATTGCTTCGAATTTGCACAACACAACACACTTTTATCTGTGAAACAACATTGGGTGTGCCAGTAGAAGTCCCAGATATGTCAAATTGGCTGCTTTGCATATTTGTACATAATCAATGACCCATGATGATTTACTGGTCATTTATTAACTTGTGGATTTTTTTATTCTATTTCTTTTGATTGTTTTTACAATTGTATTGATATTAATAAAACTGCTATTTATATTTTTGGTAATTAAGTCTCACAAGTTTGACTTAAAGGTTATTTGTTTGCTCTCTCAACCATCTTTGGTAGACTATCATAGCAAAAGAAAAGCCTGCCCCCTAGCGCTTTATTGTTTGTTGTTCAAGGTTCCGCCTATATGAGGGATCGCTAGAAGTGGCCGTTATTCCCCTTATACCTTTACTCTTGTTTGTTTGGGATATTCGGTCTACACCATCTTCTGCAACAAAGATGTCTCCATTTGAGCTCATGACCGGACACAAGATGGTGTTACCTCAGCATCTGCTCTGTAGAACTCACGATCAGACACTGATAAATGCATTCACTTCTCATGAGTACATTGAAAATTGAATGAAGAACTTCCATCACGCTTTTGCTCAGCGCAATTTAGAAATGTCGGCTGAAGTAATGAAGACCTATTATGATCTCAAGATTACCAAGAAAGATTATGAAGTAGGGAACAAGGTTTATCTGTACAATATTCAAAGGAATCAGACCAAGGAGAGGACGTTTCTCCCCTCTTGGTGTGGTGCCTTTGAAATTGTAAATAAAATATCACCTGTTGCCTATAAGATCCGCATCCCGCAAGAAGAACACACAGAAGAAAAATCGGTCCACATCAATCATTTGAAAAGCTATCATCACAGACACACTTTACAACTGGTTGAGGAACAAAATGAAAGTCGAGCAGAGGAACAATCTGAGGAGTGAAAACCCTGCATGGAGAACTATAACAGGTGAGTATTTTAAATAATATTCTTTGGAAATGTTTAAAAAAAGTGTTGAAGTGATGTCCTCAAATATTGTGTATAGTTTTATGTGATGTTGTCCTCTTTCAAATGGAAGCCTTGAAATTGATATCTATTGCTATGTAAATATGTTCTCTCAAATGCAATGTCAATTATCCGGTAAATGTGGTGTGTAAAAAGTAATGAACCTCTTTTTCTTTTTTATCGTTAGATAACTAACCTCCTTAACATCCAGCCTGGAGGCAAGAGGGGAGTCTGGGAGGACCCTAGGGATCCCTGAAAGAAAGACGAAAGGGGATGCAATGCCACACACCCCCAATCCAAAGATTGAAGGCAAAGTTGGAATGCCCACTCCCTAATGAAGGAAAAAAGTAGGTGCCATGCTACACCCCCAGCCCAGAGATGGAAGGGGAGACTGGAGTGCCCACTACCTAATGAAAGAAATTGAGCCAGATAGGCTCCCACCGAAAGAAAAATATGAAAGAAAAAGAAAGGGGGACTTCAGATGAAACCCTTCTCTGGCTTGCTCTTCTCCACCAAAGAAGCATGGAGGAACAGGGGGAGTATGTGGAGTGTAATTAAAGGCTCCAAAACAATGGAACAGAAGAGTAATGTGAAAAAGGCCCACTTGTCATTACTAAAGGAAAAACAGAATTGTAATTCACAAAGGAAGAAGAAATTCTAATGTCCCTTTGACATGAAAAACAGGATTTTTTAAACACTGACAGAAAAACGGCCTTGCATGTGTGTTTGCAAGTTAAAGCAAGACATGAGAAAAATGTTCCCCTGCCAACATAAAGATTTCAGGGTGAAAACGTGGTGTTGACAAAAAGTCATGTATATTATGATTCACATGCACAATACCGTTAAACATTTGAATAGAACAGCTCACTTTGTTGCAATGAAAAGATCTTTTAGGCCCAAGGAAGAGTATGTGGGTGCCTTTCTGTAGTAGAAATCCAGTGAAAGCTAAAACAAAAATGTAATCCAAGTGCAGATTGTAAAAGCATCTCACATTAATGGCTGAGAAATAAATGCAGCATTTTCACTGAAACTGCCACCCATCAAAAGGTGGTGCACTGTGACGATTCATACTCACTTCTCAGCAGACAACCATCATATAATTAAAAGTGCATTTTATTAATTACCAAAAGAAACAGCCCTTTACTTTCAGCACAAAAACAAAGGTGACCCTGAAAACACACTGTATGTCAAGGAATGAAGGCTGATGTTAGAAAATGTAATATGTGGGTTCCTTTAAGCAAAGGACAAATGGTGGGCCTCTGGACAATCTTCATAAAGGCTTCCCCCACTGAAAGCCTGGCTTGCATCCCAGCTGTTTGCAAATGAAATAAAATGTGGCTTGCCTGAAATGTGTTGTAAACCAAGTGTTGCCCAGACTTGCTGTTCTGCAGGCAATTCTATGCAGAGCAAATAGATCTACCCAGCTCATCTCAGTTGTTTAAGATCTGCACGCAACCTACTTCAAACAACAAAGAGACATATGGTCTGGAGGAATCAGAGCTCCAATTTGCTCAACATGAAGATGTACTATTAATTTAAAAGGAAAATTATAATTGTGGACTTTTTCTCAGCAACCAAAAGTCATACTTTCTTGATAGTTGCATTATGTTTTGGGTAATTCTTGTCATGACTACAAGTTGTGCCACCAGCAGGCTCCCACCAGAACCCTGAGGGCCTCAAAACCACTGCAAAAGGGCTCCTGGAGCCAGTCCTGGCGCCTTTGGCACCAGGTTCATATTCAGGAAGGAAGGGCTGTTCAAACTAGGTCCCATTTAGGTACATGGGCCTTTAAATCCAACATGGAAGCACCCACACAGCCTAGTTCTAAGAACGAAGCCATGCGGTCTAGTGTTTTGGGTGTCGCAGGCCTGGAACTACTTTCCCTGGTACTACTTTACCTGGGCTCTATAAACCACACCCTGACTGCAGAACACGCTTCATGTTATTCTGCATCCAGCAGCGTGACGCTCACTGTGTCCAGCTCCTGGTCTTCAGCATCTTCCTGTAATCCTGCAAGGACAAGAACAAGAACAAGATTATTCTGTCTTACCTGAGAAAACACCACCCAGCACTCAGCATCTCAACTGGGCTGCCATCTGTGGAAACCGAGAGAAGAAGAAACATCACTTACCTGTGAGTACTAGCTTAAGGACTTCCGGGAAACCACTACCACAGCTGCTGTTCAAACATTGCGACCTGCAATAACGAGAAAGGGAAAAACAATATTAGAACGCATGCTTCGAAAATATTGCATTCCATCAGTCTTACCTGAATTCCATCATGCTATGCCACGCTTCCATCCGGCGCACCACATCAATATCTGCAAAGGAAAAGAGACATATTCAGGTTCACTTTCAATATTAAACAACCGTACAGCGCTGTACTTACCTTAACGGATTCCAGGAGCCAGTTTTTCATCGCGCTCTCATCCACTTGCAGCACCACAGCGGCCTGTGAGGAGAAGAAGAAAACACAGGTTAGCTTTAAAAGACAATAAAGGCGATGCGCTTTGCGCTTTCTCTTAGCTAGACAACGTACCTCTCCATCTGGCATGCCAGCATCAAGAACTTCGCACCTGAAAAGAAGGAGATAAAAACATTAACAAATTCCCACCATAAACAGAACAAAGACTTACAATTAACAAATCTACCTGCCTACCAGCAGGGGACACAGCAGACCTGGGCCCAAGGAAGGCGTACTGCACCAGTCAAGCAACTTGGGCAGCTCGCCAACAAATGTCAAGCGACCCTGCACAAGAAACGGAGGATGGATAGCTCACCCTACAAATAACTAAGATTCATTATTCAGCACTGGGCAACTACGCATCCAGGGTTCCAGATCTCAGAGCCTTCCAGATGCCCCCGGGGATATCAGGTGAGTCTAACAATTTCAAGGTGATTTGGGTGATATAAAATTCATCCATCTGCGACTCAGGGAACTGTAATGGCCATCTAAAAGGGGGTTCTGGCTGATCTGAAAATGTGCCAAATTTGATATTTGGCAAAAGGGTGAAGGCTAAAATTAGGAATATTGATAATAAATTGCATGTTCTAACAATTATGCTTTTTGCAAAAATGACAGAAAATTACTGAATGGCCGTGAAACATGGGGCAGACCCGGCTGTTGTTTTATTAAATTCCCTGTGATTAGCTGAATTGGAATATATATATACTATAGCAGTTACTAGTACAATTATGAGGTTTGCCACATAACTCGTTTTTGCCCAAAAATGGACATGAGAACAAATAGGAATTGCAAATGGAAGCTGCCACATGTCTGCTCCAAACTCCCAAGCACATCCTTAGTGACAGGCTTGAATTGGAAGCTTAGAGCAGGGTAACTGTCCAATCCTATTTGTGAGAACCCTTGCATGCTACTCCCCAAGATTGTAAACTTGATGGTGTTGTTACTGCTATATAAAGTGGATGCACTATAAGAGAAAGGGAGAGCACCTAAAATTGTCATCAGTGAGAGATTCTGAAAAATACCATCTGACAGCTGCCAGGAAACACTAAAAGGAGATTTTGCACAGATTGCATCTAGGTGAAGCTATCTATTTCTGGGAAGGCCTTAAAGCTGACTGGGTCTTATGGCGTAGAGCTGGAGGCCATCATTGAGAGTGGAGTGACCAGACCCCTGCCCTGTCCTTCCACACGGTAATGACATGCAGCTGGCTTTTCTGACTTTAAATCAAGGTTTTCTATGTAAGTAAAATTCCACCCTGTGTAACCAAAGGTGGTGGAATCTTCTGACCTTAAAGGAATGGTTCGCCCAAAATTATTATTGGCCAAAAAGATGGGCAATAATAAAGAAAATATATTGACACTTTTTTTTTAAGTCCCTATGTAACATTTTGAGGAAATGAAGCTCAAAGTGAAGCATATGGGGGCATCCCCTAAGGGAGCATCGGAGACCCAAAGTGATAGCCAGGGCAGGCAGAAACACAACGCAGTTGTGTTTCAAAAACGCTGCAGTATTTCTTTCTAAGTTTCTCAGGCTCCTGCGGCTTGGAGAAGCCTGAGAAACTTAGAAAGAAAAACCACAGCATTTTCAAACACAATAACGTTGTATTTATGTTTGCGGTAGCTTCAAAAGCTATCGCAAACATAAATACAACGTTTTTAAAGCTGCAGTTTTATTTCTAAGTTTTCTGGGCTCCTCCAGCCTGGAAAACTTTGAAAAAAAACACAGTTAGTGCTTATTTTTTTTACAAAAAAAATAGTACTTACTGAGATGCAGCTGCAGCTTTTCTGCCTGTAGTCTCCGGTCTCCATCCTCCGAGTCCCGGCACCAATGAAGGAAAAGCCACCCAGTGGTAGTTTTGTAAAGTTTGAGCTTCATTTGTTCAAAACATTACATAGGAACTTTTAAAAAAAGTGTGAATATTTTTTTTTATTATTGGCCATCTTTTTGGCCAATAATAATTTTTAGACAAACCATTCCTTTAAATCCTTTCCCTTTATAGTGGGTAGGGGGTTGTTGTGGCAAAACCCTGTCAATCCTTAGCCTATTTAACTAAAAATATGAATTAAAATCAATTCCCCATTTGGCTGAACACCACAGGATGATTTTTGTTAAAATTCGAACAAAGCTCATTTGTGCACTCAAAAATATAGCCTGTAATTTAATTGGGCAATCATTCTGTTCAGCTTTCCCAATACAGGCCTTTAAGTGAAGGGGGTCTGAAATGCCAAATTCTTAAATCATCCCAATTTTTCCATCCTACTTCCATAAAGTAGACCAAAGTGGGGGGCGGGAGGCTGAAAAAGCTACTTCTAAATCGCCCTGTGTTATCTTAAAGAAAAAGGTTTAGGTGAAATCAGAATTACCACATGCATTGTGGTAAAACAAACTGCTAGCCATTTAAGGACACAGCAAAATCAAAATTGCACAGTATTGCCAACGTAATTATTTTGTTTATTGATCAGTTGAATTATTTCTTGAAATGAAATTAGTAGAACATAAATACTTGTGATCTGTGTTCTTTTCAATCCATTTGTGTGATTTATTGATATTGAGAGACAAGTATTGTGTTGTGCCACAGATAAGTGGTGTTTGACATTTTAGTGTAATGTTCTTAATATCTAATTCAAATAAACATAAATCTAGTTCCTGTACACCGGCCTGATTCTTGGCTCATTGATAGCTCAAGGGGAGGGATCCATGGGTTATTAGATGAATTGAAGATAGGGCTGAATAAAATAATTGACATTAACTGTTTGTTGTGTAGCACTTAGCTTGGGGAGGGAAGGAACTCCCTGTGTTGAGGGTGGCCTCTCAATAAACCATTACATGTTATTCTCTATTGCTATATGTATGAATATCAACTACCTGTTACCCTGCTTTCACACCATCTATTCTGTTCAGAATGACATCTTGAAGGCCACAATTAGTTTAATCTTTCACCCCTAGACTATTGGGACGGTAGGGATATCACAGCTGGTATAATTTCTCACCAGGACTATACTGGCGAAGGGTAGAGATAAAATGCAGTACTTGCATACTCATCTGAGTAAGGGCAGTGGGCATTACCTGCACGTTCATCTGCCCCATTACACCACACAAAAAAGGCCGAAAATGTCCAGAATTCTCTATAGGCCAGCCCACCCCTGATCATGGAGTGGCTAATTGTCATGTGCACTTCAACATCCCAATGAGACTGATTCCAAGCAACAAATCATGGATGTGTAACCAGTAACACAGAACGCATGCGTAGCTGATCAAGGAGACATACACACACACAATTTTTCAAGGCAAGTCACATCTTCAGTGACAGTGACTATCACCCAATCGTCACTATATGTAATTATGCAATTATGCATGCTCAACCCTATGTGTGCCACCTCATGCCACTGTTAGAATGCATATGTCACCAGCCATGAAAATGCATGAAAGTGCACAACCTTACCTGGTGGTACTGCTGTTGTGCTGTGAATCCCTCACCACCTCCGCCTAACACTGGTGCTAGGAAGGGCAGTGTTCACCAGAGGAAATGGGAACTTGGGTGGAAAATGGATACTACGATTGTGATCCTAGGGAGTATGGGCACTCTATGAGGCAAGACACCTGAAATGATATTGGACATTTGTTTGAACCAGCTAAACGAGTTGTTTGACAGACTGCACTTATACACATCAATGTTCAATGGAATTTCACCTGTATGTGGGAGGCTGTAGCAGTCCACAACAGCATGCCAATTGACTCCACTGAGCATGGCCTCATGTCCATACCACAAACTCAAATATGTGCCCAGTCGCATGAGCAGTTGAGCCACTGCCCTCTTGAACACAATGGCCCTGACACGAAGACAAACAAATACAGTCTACCTTGGAGATTGGAATAACAATAAAAGGAAAATAATCCATGCTCCCTCCAGAGGCTCATGAACAGTAGGGTGGATGAAGAAGGGGTGTTGGTGTCTGGGGACATGGCTAATGTCATCACCTGCATGGCTCACTTGGAATACCCTTCCTGTGGTGGATCGTGGGATGGCACAATCTGACCACACAATGCCAAAGCCTAGTCCTAATTGGCTACCGCCACTCGTGAGAGGGATGAATGTCGGAGGGCCCCAGTAGCAACAAGGTCCTGATGATGGCTATCGCAGGTGGCCAAAGAATCATCCTGCATGGTGTCCCTTGATGTCCTCAACTGCATGTTGTGAGTTTGCTGTTAGGCAGATATCTCCAGGTGATTGAGGGCCCTTGAGGTCAACAACTCCTCATGCAGAGATTGATTCAAGGAATCCATGTCTTGATGCTGGAATTCTCCTGTGGCCAACATCTCCTCATGCAGTCATTGTTACAAGGAATCCATTTCTGCATGGTGGAATCCCTGTGAAGCCACTATCTCCTCAAGCAGGGATTGTCTCAAGGAATCCTTTTCTTAATGGTGGCTTGCCCATGAGGCCAACAGCCCTATACCCATGGTTTGCCTTAAGCTGGCCATCCGTGACAATTGAACTTCAGAGGCATGAGTGGTCCAGGGATGAATATTGGTTTCTAAACCATCAATCAGCCCCACAGCTCTAGTGCACCAGAAGGGATCTGAACATTTTGTAAACGCAAGCAAGTTATAAACCTCCATGTCCAATTCTGGTAAGAAATTCTAATTTTTATCCTAATTACACAGAATCCAAACATCATCATCATAAGTATAGCTCCCAAGAGCTTGAAGATATTCGCCATCCATTGTGGAACCCGTGAGAAGATGAACGCAAACCAGCTGTCATCTGCAATATCTTCTGTCTTGTCTCCTATTTTGTTGTGCCGATTTGTCAACAACGTAATGGCCTCCATCAAGGACCCATTCTAGTTATCATGAGAAGGTATGAGCGTGCAACATGATGGCCCGATCTTGGCACAAACGCCTCCATCCATTGCTGTGATCTTGTTAAGGAAATATCTATTTTGGAGGGTCATTAGTCTTATGGCCCTTAGTTCTTCCTTGATCGCATTGAATCCTTTTATGGTAGTATTGATCGTTTGCAAGAATTCCCATCTGGTAATCTGTAGCCATTCGCCATTGGCCATCATCTGTATCCCAAGCATAAAGATATTTGTAAAGACTGCTGCAGTTTGACTGAACAACATGTGCTCATATGGAATAGCATCGAAGGCTTCTATTGATTTAGCAGAGAAATAGTTCTCCCTCTTGGTTCAATTGAAAAATTCAAGTGATCCTCTCCTCCTCAAATGGAAATTCACCAATATTCAGGTCACTCTTTGGAATAAATTATGCTGGAACATGTATAAGTTCTATTGAGCATGTCCCTCCCCATTCCTTGAGCAGCTTCATATTAGCCCTGGATCCATTTTCCCAATATCTGTCCATCAGGATGGCTGCCCCTGCTCCCATTCTGATGACGTTGGTTGTAGTCTTGCAGACTTTATTTCTCCCCACATAATTCTTCCCTTTTCTTTGGAAACATAATGTCACATTTATCAGTGGAACCACCATCATCGGGCCTGATTCATCTTCTACCCATGTCAACAGTCTGGCGTAGTTAACCCAAGACTTTAAACAAGCATAATTCACTCTGTGCACTTCTGGCAAATATTCTGACTTCAACAAATGAGCTGTGCAGGGCATTAGGCTTCCTTCCCATCCTTTTGTGGATTTCACTTATCCATAAAGTAAAACCTGTGTTTGTTCCAAACATCCAGGCCATCCTGCTATTTCTGTTCTATCAGGGCAATTCAGTCTCTTCATCTCTGCAACTACCACCTGTTCATGTTGTCTCTCAGGATATGTAAGCATCTTGCTTTTCCACCGAGGTTCCTTTTCCATTTGTGTAGTCTTAATATAATCATCCTGGAATGGAAATGACCATTTCGACCTCCATCGCAAGGTGGCCCAGCTTCCTTGAAACTGGCCTTGTGTCATGCATGCTGCAAGATGAACGAGACATCTGGCATCGCGTTCCGGAATTTCTCTAGAAATTTAAGTTTGAGTTGCATCCATGGCATAAGGTATGAGTACGCCGACATTGCAACTTTCTTTGAATTTTGTATCACCCACCTTTTTCATGTGCTCGAACCACATGTTATTACCCAAGTGTGCAGTACTGTCGAGATATGTGTTAATCTCATCATTATCTTCTTCTGCATTTCTCTCACTTCTCACTATTACCAAATCAGTGATCAATAAGTAATTGTGAAGTGCATCATAAAGAGTTATTTCTCTGGGGAGAACCATAGGAATCTCCACCTTAATGGTAGTGAATACATCAGGAGCAGTACTTGTAGTTGGAGGAATCACAGTAGTCCCTATTTCAATGGGACCATTAGTAAAATAGGGAATGCTAAACAGAAGAACCAGAAATACACTCAGTAAAGTGGCATATGCATATATCATAAACCAACAAACTCCACCATTTGCAACATTTTGGATTTAGTTGGGCTTGTTCATTCTCTGAAATTGTGCCATTTTCAAGATTCCTCATTATGCCTGTGTACTATTTTAAGGAAGGAAAAACCCTTTTTAATCAGGCAATTGAGGTATATCAGATAACTGCAGAATCTGTTAAATTATCGCCCTAAGCAGCCTCCTTATTGCAGGGCCATTTTTAGGATCATGCAGAAAAATAGGTATGCTAACGCTACGCCTGACAATAATAGGATACGCTCAAAGTATATATAGGAAAACTGCAAGTAGGATCCTATGGGCATCGTTGTTTGTTAAAACCATGGGGTCAATAAAATAATTGCTTTGTTTGAAAATAATCAGCGTATTGTCCATGCTTCCAATTCCTTATTAGGTGCTGCTGCTTAAACATATCCCACTAGACCACCAGGTATTTATATTTATGAAAGGGGGTGGACCTCTCCCCTAACCTTACTGGATGGGGGCACCTCATGAAGCCCTCCCTAGGGGCATATTTCTGTCCATAGGAACAGGGAGGGCTACATGAGATGCCTACCATCCATTTGGGGTGAGGGGGTGAGGCCATCAGAAATATTGACACAGGACGCCCTAAGCCTTGGGCAGTACACATCTGCCCATCTGCCCCTAGGGATGGGGCCTAAACAAAAAATAATAAATAGTAATAAACATTTTGTTTTGGGGATTTGGGGTCACTAGACCAACAGGAATTTTTTTGTTATGGGAGGGGGTGGCCCTCTCCCCCCTACCCCAATTGGATCTGGGAGCACCTCGTGTAGCCCTCCCTGGAGGCAGATTTCTGCCCCTAGGAAGGGGCATCTGCCCAAAGGAAGGCTACATGAGATGCCCCATCCATTTTTGATGGAGGAGAGGCCACTAGAAAAATTGGCATAGGCCCCCCAAGCCTCAGGCTGTACATTTTACCCCACCTGGGGGCAGATGGGCACACAGGAAGGTAGGCCATGTGTTGTTGGAGGCATGTTTCTGGGTGTGAGCAGAGTGAAATGTGCGAAAATTGTGTTTTTTTACCACATTTTGAACCTTTCCGTGGGTTGTGGGTAATACATTCTGGGACGATTTGCACAAGTCAGACATCTGTGGATTCCCACGGGTGTCCTCTTTTTGGAAATGCATGGGGTTCCCTCTTTTCCTTGTTGGCTTTGACACCCTAAACCCAAATCAGAAAGTTGTCCACATGAGCAAAATTCCAGGAAATCTGCTCTGTCGAAAGACTTGGGGTTACCAGTGTTTTAGCCTTTTCCCTCTACGGCCACGTAGGTGCACCCACACATGTGAGGTACCGTTTTCATCGGGACACCTATGGGAAGGTGAGAAGGTAGGCTTGTGTTGTTGGCAGCGTGCTTCAGTGGGTGAGCAGAGTGCAATGTGCAGAAATTTAGTTTTTTTGCCACATTTCGGAATTTGCCCGGAGTTGTGGGTAATACATTCTGGGCCGATTTGCGCAAGTTAGATCTCTGTGGATTGCAATGCATGGGGCTCCCTGTTTTCCTTGGTGGCTCTCGCCACACTAGGCCCAAATCTGTAGGTTGTCCACAAGAGCGAAATTCTAGAAAATCTGCTCTGCCGAAAGACTTGGGGTTACCAGTGTTTTAGCCTTTTTCCTTTTCATCCAGGTTGGAGCACCCACACATGTGAGGTACTGTTTTCGTCCGGACACCTGTGGGAATGCAGGAAGGTAGGCCATGTGTTGTTGGTGACGTGTTTCGGTGGGTGACCAGAGTGAAATGTGCAAAAAATATCTTTTTTACCACATTTTGAACCTTGCCGTGGGTTGTGGGTAATACATTCTGGGACGATTTGCACAAGTCAGACATCTGTGGATTCCCACGGGTTTCCTCTTTTTGGAAATGCATCAGGTTCCCTGTTTTCCTTAGTGGCTTCGGGACCCTAGGCCCAAATCTGTAGGTTGTCGACATGAGGAAAAAATCCTGAACATCTGCTCTGCCGAAACAGTTGGGGTTACCAGTGTTTTAGCCTTTTCCCTTTGTGCCCACATAGGTGGACTGAAACCTGTGAGGTACCATTTTCATTGGGAGACCTGTGGGAACGTGGGAAGGGGTAGGCCATGTGTTGTTTGTGGCGTGTTTCGGTGTGTGAGCAGAGTGAAATGTGCAAAAATTGAGTTTTTGTTCCCCACATTTCGGACTTTGCCGGGCGTTGTGGGTAATACATTCTGGGCCGATTCACGTAAGTCAGATGTCTGTGGATTCCCACAAGTGTCCTCTTTTGGGAAATGCATGGGGTTCCCTGTTTTCCTTGGTGACTTTGACACCTTAGGCCCAAATCTGTAGATTGTCCACATGAGCAAAATTCCTGAAAATCTGCTTTGCTGAAAGACTTGGTGTTACCAGTGTTTTAGCCTTTTCCCTTTGCGCCCAGATGGGTGCACCCACACATGCGAGGTACTGTTTTTGTCAGGAAACCTGTGGGAATGCAGAAAAGGTAGGCCATGTGTTGCTGGCGGCATGTTTTGGTGGGTGAGCAGAGTAAATGTGCGAAGATTGTTTTTTTTTCACCACATTTTGGACTTTGCCGTAGGTTGTGGTTATTAAATTCTGGGCTGATTCGCGCAAGTCAGACCTCTGTGGTTTCCCACAGGTGTCCTCTTTTTGGAAATGCATGGGGTTCCCTGTTTTCCTTGGTGATTTTGACACCCTCAGCCCAAATCTGTAGGTTGTCCACATGAGCAACATTCCTGAAAATCTGCTCTGTCTAAACACTTGGTGTTACCAGTGTTTTAGCCTTTTTCCATTGTGCTCAGGTAGGTACAACCACATATGTGAGGTACCATTTACATTGGGACACCTTTGGGAACGCAGGAAGGTAGGCCATGTGCTGTTGACGACGTGTTTTGGTGGGTAAGCAGAGTGAAATGTTGGAAAATTGAGTTTTTTTCGCCACATTTCAGATCTTGCCAGGGGTTGTGGGTAATACATTCTGGGCCGATCCTCGCAAGTCAGATGTCTGTGAATTCCCACAGATGTTCTCTTTTGGGAAGTGCATGGGGTTCCCATGTTTTCCTTGGTGTCTTTGACAACCGAGGCCTAAATCTGTAGGTTGTCCACATGAACAAAATTCCTGAAAATCTGCTTTACCGAAAGACTTGGGGTTACCAGTGTTTTAGTCTTTTTCCTTTGCGCCCAGGTAGGTGCACCCACACATGTGAGGTACCGTTTATGTCGGGTCCCTTGTGGGTATGTGGGAAGGAAGGCCATTTGTTGTTGGTGGTGTGTTCTGGTGGGTGAGCAGAGTGAAATGTGCGATAATTGTGTTTTCTTTGCCACATTTTGGACTTTGCAGGGGGTTGTGGGTAATACATCCTGTGCCGATTCGCACAAGTCAGACCTCTGTGGATTCTCACAGGTGTCTTCTTTTCGGAAATGCATGGGGTTCTCTGTTTTCCTTGGTGGCTTCGGTACCCTAGGCCCAAATCTGTAGATTGTCCACATGAGGAAAAAATCCTGAAAATCTGCTCTGTCGAAACAGTTGGGGTTACCAGTGTCATAGCCTTTTCCCTTTGTACCCACGAAGGTGGACTCAAAAATGTGAGGTACCATTTTCATTGGGACACCTCTGGCGACGCAGGAAGGGGTAGACCATGTGTTGTTTAAGGCGTGTTTCAGTGGCTGAGCAGAGTGAAATGTGCAAAAATTGAATTTTTGTTCACCACATTTCGGATTTTCCAGGGGTTGTGGGTAATACATTCTGGGCTGATTTGTGTAAGACATACATCTGGGGATTCCCAAGGATGTCCTCTTTTTGGAAATGCATGGGGTTCCCTCTTTTCCTTGTTGACTTTGACACCCTAGGCCCAAATCAGTAGGGTTCTGTCGAAAGACTTGGGTTTACCAGTGTTTTAGCCTTTTCCCTTTACGCCCAGGTAGGTTCACCCATACATGTTAGATACCGGTTTCATCGGGAAACCTGTGGGAATGCCGGAAGGTAGGCCTTGCATTGTTGGCAGCGTTTTTCGGTGGGTGAGCAGAGTGCAATGTGCAAAAATTGTGTTTATTTTGACACATTTCGGACATTGCCGGGGGTTGTGAGTAATACATTCTATGACGATACGCGCAAGTCAGACCTCTGTGGATTCCCACGGGTGTCCTCTTTTGGAAATGCATAGTCAACTGTTTTCCTTGGAGGCTTCAATACTCTAGGCCCAAATCTGTAAATTGACCACATGAGCAAAATTTCTGAAAATCTGCTCTGCCGAAAGACTTGGGGTTACCAGTGTTTTAGCCTTTTCACTTTGCGCCCATGTATATGCAACCACAAATGTGAGGTACCGTTTATGTCGGGACACTGGTGGAAAGGCGGGAAGGTAGACCATGTTTTGTTGGCAGTGTGTTTCAGTGGGTGAGCAGAGTGAAATGTGTGAAAATTGTGGTTTTTTGACACATTTCAGACTTTGATGCGGTTTGTGGATAATACATTCTGTGCCGATTCATGCAAGGCAGACCTCTGTGGATTCCCACGGGAGTCCTCTTTTCGGAAATGCATGAGGTTCCCTCTTTTCCATGGAGGCTTCGACACCCTATGTCCAAATCTGTAGGTTGTCCACATGAGCATAATTCCTGAAAATCTGCTTTGCTGAAAGACTTAGTGTTACCACTGTTTTAGCCTTTTCCCTTTGCGCCCAGGTAGGTGCACCCACACATGTGAGGTACTTTTTTCGTCGGGACACCTGTGGGAACGCAGAAAATGTAGGCCATGTGTTGTTGGCGGCGTGTTTCGGTGGGTGAGCAGAGTGAAATGTGTGAAAATTGTGTTTTTTTCACCACATTTTGGACTTTGCCGTGGGTTGTGGGTATTACATTCTGGGCTGATTCAAGCAAGTCAGACCTCTGTGGTTTCCCACGGGTGTCCTCTTTTTGGAAATGCATGGGGTTCCCTGTTTTCCTTGGTGACTTCGGTTTGCAGTAACTCCCATCTGGTTATCTGCAACCATTTAGTATTTGCTCCAACTTGAAATCTTGGCAAGAAGATTGTCGTGAACACTGATGAAGTGAGGCTGAACAGCCTGTGTTCATATGGGATTGCATGAAAAACTTCTTCTGATTTGGCAGAAAAGTAATTTTCTCTCTTCATTCTGTTCATTATTTCTACAGATCTCTTCTTCCTCAGGTGAGCATCTGCTTTCGGAAAGCTGTCAATATTCAGGACATTTTTCCGGATCACCAAAGCCAGAACATGGACATTCACTATTGTACATATACCTCCCCGGTTTCTCGGCAGTCTGATATATGCTTTTGATCCACATGCCCAATAATGATCCATGATCACTGCAGTTCCATGTACCATGCCTGGAGCATCAAAGACTCGTCCAGAGTTCTGATTCTCTCCCATCTTCCTAGTGCCATTATTCCTGAAGCAGAATTTTGGGCTTTCCAGTTGCACTATCTGTAAGGGTCCTCCTCTGTCCTCGCCCCATGTTAGCAGTTTTGCAAGTTTTGGCCATAATGGCTTGCATCCATCTTGCACTATGTTGATGGAGGGCTCGTAGTGACCGAAGACCATCCATGCTCTGCAGATCTCTATTCCTTTCTCCCATCCGTCTGGTGAAAGCACTGTTCCCCAAATTTGCATTTGGCCTCATTCTTCCTCGTCATGGATCTTGTCTGCATGTGCTGTGTTTCTTTCCTGTTGTCTGTAGTCTCTTCGCGGTGGGGTGCAGGCAGGGGGCCTTCTCCGATGTACGCTTGATGTCACCCAAAAAGATCAAGGCTCTTCTTCCTTGTAGCTTCACTGCAAAGGGAGTGCAGTCTTCCACTGTAAAGTGACCGTTAAACCTTGGCTCGTCCCACTTTTTCCTCGTGTAGTTCTTCACCAGGATGGTGTCTCCAGGGAAGATTGATGGAATACGTAGGCTCTGAGCTGTGTCTGCAGTAGTATCTCCTTTTGTGTTCCGTGCTGCCCTGCACCCTTTTCGTCGTCGCTGCAGCTGGCCTGAAATCACAGTAAGACAAGATGTCATGCAATTCAAGTAGTTTTGCATTTCAGACCCTAAGATTTCTCTTGTCGGCTGGGCATCACATCTAGCTCTGTCTCGGGGTATCAGGGGAGTGCTCATCCTTCTCTCTGTTGCTATTGCGTGTGGCGTAAGATGATGGTCGATGATGGTCAGAACCAGGATGGTTTCTGAGTGCATACAGTGTCAAAGGAAGGCAGTGTAACTATCCCTTTCTTAGAGTAAGCTTCAACTTGGCTATTCTTTCTTTTAACAAGCCGTTGAGCTTCTCACATGTTCCGTTACCTTGTGGGTGATACGCAAACGAGAACTTGTGCTTTATACCAAGCAACAACCTAATCTGTTCAAAATCTTCATTGACAAAGTGAGTCCCATTATCTGATCTCATGACTTCACATACTCCCCACCTGGGAAATACCTCTCTCACTAGAAATTTGGCTGCACAGGTGGAGTCTGGGTGTGTACATGGACCTGCTTCTATCCATTTAGAGAATGGACACACCACAACAATTAGATACCTATACCCATTACATACTTGGAAATATATCGACGTAATCGACATGCAAGTGTTGAAAGTGTTGAAAAGGTCCATTGGGCCTTGGGATGACTCCTCTCATTACTTTTAGTGTGTGCCCAGCGGTGAACTATTGGCAGATTATACAGTTCACCATAAAAAATGCTCTGCTAAGTTCAGTCTTCAGCGAGTATTGCTGTGAGATTCTCTTTTGTCATGTGTGCTGGATAGTGTAACTGTTCCAATGCTATTTTTAACAGGGCTATAGACATTACTGGTTTACCAGTGCTGTCTTATCACCACAAGCTTTCAGAGGGGTTTAAAGAACACCCTCACCACTTACAAAGATTTTTCTCCTCCTGTGGTACCTCCCCTTGGAGTTCCATTAACTGCGTTTGTCCCATGTTATTGTAGCTTTCAGGTTAATTCTGTGCGACAATCATTTTTTCATTTACATTAGTGACTTCCACATCCATGATTGTCTCGCTCTTGGATGCCATACGTTTAGCTTCTGTGTCTGCTGCTTGATTTCCACGTGAGATAAAATCTGTCCCCTTCGTGTGGGCAGCGCATTTCACGACCGCTATGCCCACTGGGAGCTGTAGTGCCTTAATCATCCTAACCAATAAGGCTGCATGCTGCACTGGCGTGCCATCCACTCAGAGGTAGCTCCTCCTTTTCCAGCGCACTAAGCCTGCATGCACTGTTGATGTCACATAGTCAGAGTCACTGTACACTGCGTGATTCTCAATCGTGAGTATAAACGCCAATAATTCTGCAGCTTGTACTGAATAATGAGAAGGTAATTGTGCACTAAGAAGCACTCGAAACTCTCCATTTGCAGTGTGCTTCCTCACAGCAGCGCTTGTATATCTTTGTCCATCATTTTGATCGATTCTCGAGGAACCATCAACAAAGACAATTTCTCCTTCTGCCAATGCATCTTCTTTTACTCTGGGAATTTCATCATAGAATTCTTCATAATTTACACAGTCATTTATTGGCTCTCCTTCAGTGACTGGTTCTGCGATGAACATGGCTGGGTTCACTATCTTGCATCAAACTACCTTAATGGATGGATTCGATATGATCACTTCATAAGCAAAAGCTCTCTGAGATGTCAATGTGCCCTTCGGTTTCTCTAGAATAGCAAATAGCGAGTGCTCGGAGTACAACTTCATTGAGCATCCCATCACAATGGCTGTAGCCTACTGTATGGCGAATGCTGCGGCAGATAAACTTTGTTCGCAAGGGAAATGACCTCTCATCACTGGGTACAAATTTCCACTATAATATGCCAGGGGCTTGTACCCCAATGTGGTTCTCTGTGTGAGCACTGCTGTAAAAAAGCTGCAATTTGTGTGTGAAAACAGGTAGAACTCCTCTGCATAATTGGGAATCTCTACAACTGGTACCGTGCATATGGCTCTCTTGAGTTCATTAAATCCTTCCGCCGTGGTATCAGACCATTCAATCTTTTCTTTCGTCACCTGTGCCTTCTTTAGGGCCTGTAGCAAGGGCTTGGTATATGAGCTGTAGTTGAAGACCCATGCCCTGACATAATTGCAGAGACCTATAAAGCTCTGCATCTGTTTTATCGTGTGTGGATTAGCTGTTTTCAGTATGGCTTTAGCCCTTTCTTGGGTAACACTTTTCTCCTCATGTGAGGTCAGCTGACCTATGTACAGCACTTCTTGTTGACAATATTGTAACTTTTCTTTGTCAACCTTATATCCTTTTTCAGCCAATATAGTCAATTACTGAACGGAATCTTGTCTGCATCTCTCCTCTGTCGTGCTGCAAATTAAGATGTCATCCACATATTGTAAGACAACACTTTCTAATGCAATATTGCTTAGGTCCATCTGCAGAAAAATAGAAGGAGACTCACAGTGCCCCCTGGGTAGCCTTCTGCTTTTCAGACGCATTTGTCTGAACATAGATGCCGTCAGATCTTGTGAGTCTCGATGCAATGGGATTGAGAAAAATGCACTTTTCAAGTCAATTACCATTAAATATTTTGCCTCAACAGGTATATTGCATAGGATTGTAGCCGGTTTAGGGACTAAAGGGAACTCGATCTTAACAATTTCATGTATTGGCATAAATCCTGAATTAAACGCCAATACCCTCCCTTTGATTTTTTAATCAGGTAAACCGCAGTGTTGCATGACGATTCTGACATCACTAAGATGCCCTGCTCCATCATAGCCGAAATCATCTTAAACATTCCTACATCTTCCTCCCTGGTCATGGGATGTTGTCGTGTTTCTGGTAGAATTGCTCCTGGCTTCAATTTAATTTTCACTTCTCTGACTCCTTTCAATAAGCCTACGTCATAGGGGCCTGTGGTCCACACTGAGGCAGGCACCTAGGCCATGTCATCCTCGAAATTCTCAGGACAGTTCTGTGCCAACATCATTCTCGGAGGCACTTCTCTTCTGATCATTTTTACCCAAAAAGTGAGGTTTACCTCAATTGGTGTTTCCCCCCTATCTGCTTGCTCATCAATCAGATCTTCATCAGTAAAGTCAGTCAATCTGTACCCGTATTCAATGGTGATTACTGTGCACCATTGTCGGCCTTCATCATCACAACCATCAATCAAAGCTATTTTCTCTCGTATCACAGCTGTGTGTATGATCAAGGGAAATACTTGTCCCTTTTCCTCGTGCATAGGTATTCTTGGCCTAAATAGAAATGCGTCTGGGGTCCTTATGGTTTTCTCAGCAAGGCCTGGCAGCCCTGCCATTAGCATGCGTACTCACTATGCAAATATTTCTGGCTCTAATGGTACAGCCCTCATAGCTGTGTGTCCTGTATATGCTCTGATCATTTCGCATATGTTCTCATAGTGCATTCCTGGAGTTGAACATAATATGCCCTCCTCCGTGAACGAGATTGTCATGTTTAACTTCGTTATTAGATCTCGACCCAAGATGTTTACTGGGGTTTGTCATGAATAAAATAGCAGTACATTCATATCACATTCTCCTATAGAGACTGGAAGTGCATCTGTAAAAGGAACATGACTTGTAGCTCCTGTGAAACTCTGAGTATTTATAGCATCTCCGGACAAGGAAAACTTGCCTTCACGTATAGACGAACGTGTTGCACCCATGTCAACTAAAAATGAATATTCTTTATCCCCTATAACGACATCCACCCTTGGTTCCTGGTGAGGGTCCGGTGTCACTGATAGGATAGAACACATCAGGGTTCCCAGTGAGCTGTCCTAGTCCATGTATAATTTAGTCCCACCTTGTGCGAATGGACTTCCTCCATCACCAGTGCTATATCTTATTCCAGGGTTCGCAGCCTCTCCCGCACTAACTCTCTGTGACCGTTGCATCGGTGATTGTTGCGACTGACCTTGTGGAAAGCTTATCAAATTCTGAGGTTGCAAGCTTTGCTGTGCTCCTGGCGTTTGTTGTTGCAGCGTGTGATTCTGTGCAACTCCATTTCCTCCCTGTTGTAAAAAAAACAGGTGGATTTACCATACTTGCTCTTGTTAATTGGTTGTTTTGCATCATGCCTTGACTTCTGCATATGCGTGCTAGATTTTCTGTCATCCCACCCAACCAACATATTGGCGGTGGTCTGATTATTTGCCCATTTGACATATCTTGATTGCCATTTTGCATGTTTTGAAAGCCTCCCTGATTACTCTGAAAACCTCCCTGATTACTCTGCCATCCTCTTCCTCTGAATCCTCTTCCCCTGGGAAAAAACCCAGTATTGCCCTGAGTATTCTGTTGTAGGTTATTGACTTGCTGCATGCATGACTCGTCTATGCTAGTTATCATTGCCCAATCAATGGCATATTTTGACAAATTCTGCCTCTTCCCCCTTTCGTGCAGCCTCTTTTTTGTGATTCTTTTCTTGCAGCAGCCTGCAATAGTGTGGTATGGTCAACTGTATTTCATACCACAGTTTGGCCTCGATTCCTACCAATTTTTTGAGCTGTTTCTGTACCTGCTCTAGCAGCCCTTGGCATAATATATGGTAAAACACGGGTATAGATTTCCCCCAATATTCACGAGTCTTGAGTACCCACGCGTCTTGGAAATTCTGGATGTAAAGCAAAGGGTCCTCTGACTCCTTCATTTTATGTGTCATTATAGCTCCCATGTCGGAAGTCTCCGGATATAACAATCGTAATGCTTTCCATACCGCAGCGCTGCAATTATTAAATGGAGCTCCATCATATGCAGTATTAACTGTGGTCACACCAGGGTACCCTGCCCGTGTCCACACATCATCTGCTCTATCACTGAGTATGGCAATTAAGAGACCTTATATATCCCCTACAGCTAACGTATTACCTCCCGTTATTTTTTCTAGCTCATGTATCCATTTTCTGGCTCCAGATGGGAACATTGGAAGCGTATTTTTCATGTTTTTCCGATCCATGTGTGGCCACAGAATATACTGTGGTCTCACTCCTCCTTTCTCCTCGAGCAACGGAAATTGGGATGCATGGCATTCTCTCTCTTCTCTCATTGTTCTTCTAGTAATATTCCTGCATTGCCGCCTACCGCAATGTCCTTAGCCGGCTCACATAGGGTGGTGAGGACTATGGATTCAAGTTTCTTCTAGCTGCTAAATTAAAGCGTAGGAATTAGGTGTATCCTCTCTCTTCTCGGGTGTCCCCCCTGGTATCCTCTCTCTTCTCGGGTGTTCTCCCTGTCATCCTTTCTCTTCTCAGGTGTCCTCCCTGGTATCCTCTTTTGATACTTAGTCACCCTCTTAGTCACTATTTCCTTTCCCATATATATACATTCAACTCTACTTCTGACTATATTTTGTTTTCCTGCCTCCCTCCGTTACCTTTCCATTACTTGTTCTAAGGCATGTACTTTTTGCCAAAGCATTTAGTCTTTTTCACTCACTGTTTGCATGTTTCCTATCTGGATCCTCGGGTTCACCGCCTTCGTCACTGCCTCTCCTGCCGTTCGCCTGCTCAGCTGCCAGTAGGAGTGCGAAGGGGTTACGTGGGGAAACACAGGTCCCTTCAGACCTCTGCCTGCAGGTTCTGCTTTTTGCTCTAACCACTGTCTATAGGGAGCTTCACGGTCTACTCAGCTGGATGGCAAAGGACTCGGGATATTGCAGAGGACCTAGAGTTACTTTATGTCGACGATCAATGGGTGTCTTATCTAATCGATAATTGATAAACCATCTGATCTCTTCTACCAAGTGTACACTGGGACCCCCAACCGGCCCATAGAGCTGGGGTCTGTCCAATAGCACTTTAAGACAAGATAGCAGCATCTGAGAGATGGATGGGGGGCAGATTAATAATCCAACACCAAATCAACAATGACAACTCAACGGTTAATGAGAAGTACAAAAAACGGGGAGTCTCATGAATATAAGCAGATGCGTGATCTTCTCTCTCGCTTCACAACTCCAACTAACTTCACAAAAAACACATAATTTATACTAAAAACTCATTATCACTGACGTTTAACGCTTAAAAGTTGGCATGCAATTCTATTGGTTCTAGAAAGGCAACTTTAATATAGGTACTATATCTGTATACAGTAGCGGAGTAAGGGGATTGGATAAACACTGTCAGGTGGGGCATCTAAGCCCTTCCTTCAAAATGGCTACTGTAGACGTCACTAAAAGTATGACATCCCATTGGTTCTACTAACTATAGGACCCTATATTACTTGGTCCGCTATGATTGGGTTAGCATCAACCCCACTCATACTTTTCCACTTTGTCTAGCAGCTTGTGGAATGGTCAGCCAGGTGCAGGGTGCCCACCAGATCCCCCAGCCTTCTTCTAATTACTGTTACAATCAATCATCACTTTAGTGGCCATGTGTCAATTATTTCACTGTGGTTGGCATTGAGACTGCATCTCTGTCTGGAAAAGTTCTGATATCTTTGCCTGGCCCACTGCCATTCATAGGTGTGAAAGTCTCACTTCTTCTCGCTCAGCTGGTCACGTGATTCAGACACCATAAATTTGCCTCTTCCACATGTAATTTGTGTATTTGATTTTCACTTTACCCACCACCTGCCTTCGGTTTCTTATCTCGACCTTTCAGAACAGGATATTATGTTCCTTGCTTCATTAATTGTAGCTACTGTTCATCTAATTTAACTGATATGTCCTTGGTTTTTCTGGCATGATTTGCCTCTGCTGAGTTTTGTTCTTCCTTTTATTCTCGATTTGTTAAATATGAAGCTTTCCTTGTGTGACCTTTAGTAACCTTTGGTTAATTCTGCTTCTTGTGCACAGTGGAAGTATACTTGTATAACATGCTTCTTTTGAGGTGGTTATGTATAGGTGGTGCTTGCCGAACTCTTTTTTCTACTAAGCATAGCAAGCCGCACGATTTTCTTAGCTTTCTTGCGGTTCCAAGCATATGTACATGTGTAAACTGGTTGAACATCTTCGTCATGCTTACAATTTAAGCTTCCTACATTTGACATTGTCCTTTCGCTTTAGGTTCATGATGTCCCCTGTTTGTGGCATTTCATCTCTTTACGTCATTCTCTGGTCGTCATCCCTTCTATATGTGAGTCAGTCCGGGTTCTTGTGTCATCACCATTCGTCTTCCATTAAGACCTTTTTGGTTTCTTCAGGGATCGTTCTCAGACGATCTTCGTTTCGTTTCATTTGTTCATATGGTTTTCTCAATGGGTTTCTTAGATATAGATATTTCAATAGGTGCTGCTATTCTGATAGGTACTGGACAGAGCTCCACAGCGGCTCTCTGCTGGTTTATTTGCTCATCATACGTCACATATTTCAGCGTGAAGGTTCCTGGAACTTCAAAATGGACGGTTCTAGTGCAGGCTGTACTTGGGACCTCCTCTACATCCTTTTGCACCCACGTAGTGGTTCCCACACATGTGAGGTACCGTTTTCATCGGGACACCCGTGGGAAAGCAGGAAGGTAGGCCATGTGTTGTTGGCATTGTGCTTCGGTGGGTGAGAAGAGTGAAATGTGCAAGAATTATATTTCTTTTTCCACATTTCGGACTTTGCCAGGTGTTGTGGGTAATAACTTCTGGGCCGATTTGTCAGGCCGAAGTCAGACCTCTGTGGATTCAAATGGGTGTCCTCTGTTTGGAAATACACACGGTTCCCTATTTTCCTTGATGGCTTCGACACTCTAGGCCCAAATCTGTAGGTTGTCCACATGAGCAAAATTCCTGAAAATCTGCTCTGCCAAAAGACTTGGCATTACCAGTGTTATAGCCTTTTCCCATTGTGCTCAGGTAGGTACACCTACACATGTGAGGCACCGCTTATGTCGGGACACCTGTCGGAATGCAGGAAGGTAGGCCATGTGCTGTTGGCGGTGTGTTTTGGTGGGTGAGCAGAGTGAAATGTGCAAAAATTTAGTTTTTTTCACCCCATTTCAGATTTTGCAGGGGGTTGTCGGTAATAAATTTCCACGGGTGTCCTCTTTTGGGAAATGCATGGGGTTCCCTGTTTTTCTTGGTGACTTTAACACCCTAAGCCCAAATCTGTCCACATGAGCGAAATTCCTGAAAATCTGCTCTGCCGAAAGACTTGGCGTTACCAGTGTTTTGCCTTTTCCCTTTGCGCCCAGGTAGGTGCACCCACACATGAGGTACTATTTTCGTCGGGACACTTTTGGGAATGTGGGAAGGTAGGCCATGTGTTGTTGGTTGCGTGTTTTAGTGGGTGAGCAGAGTGAAATATGCAAAAGTAGTGTTTTTTTACCATATTTCGGACTTTGCCAGGGGTTGTGGGTAATACATTCTGGTCCAATTTGCGCAAGTAGACCTCTGTCGATTCCTACAGGTGTCATCTTTTTGAAAATGCATGGGGTTCCCCATTTTCTTTGGTGGCTTCGACACCCTAGGCCTAAATGTGTAGGTTGTCCACATGAGAAAAATTCCTGAAAATCTGCTCTGCCGAAACAGTTGGGGTTACAAGTGTTTTAGCCATTCCCTTTGTGCCCAGATAGGTGCACCCACACATGAGGTACTATTTTCGTCGGGACACCTTTGGGAACTCGGTAAGGTAGGCCTTGGATGTGTGTTTCGGGGGGTTAGGAGTCAAAATAATGTGCACACGTTGTGTTTTTTTACCACATTTTGAACTTTTCGGGGGTTGTGGTTAATACATTCTAGGCCGATTCGCACAAGTCAGACCTCTGTGGATTCCCACGCATGTCCTCTTTTCAGAAATGCATGGGGTTCTCTATTATTATTTTTTTTAAAAACAGACCGTACAATATCTTTTGAAAACATCTCGCTATTTTCCCTAGCATTAAATGTAGACAAATCAGAAATTCTACCCCTAAATGTACATTGCTCAAAGCATGACACCCTTGCATCAGGAATGAAATGGTACCCAAATGGTTTAAAATATCTAGGAATCCCTATTTCTAATTCTATCAAGGGGATCATAAAACTTAATACCACACCTATATTGTCAAAAATTAAAGACCTCACACATTCTTTGTCTCCCTTATTTCTGTCTTGTTGGGGTAGACTGGAATCTATTCAAATGATGGTATCTCCTATTATTATGTGTCTTCTATATATGCTACCACTACCCATTCCATCTTTATTTTTCAAATCCATAGACTCATGTCTGACAAAATTTCTATGGGGAACCAAGAAGCACAGAATTTCTGTATGTAAGCTTAAGCATCCATGAACATCCAGTGGAGACACCTTTCTGGACTTTAGAAGATACCATATGGCCTTTTGTCCTGAAGCAAACTCAAATGTGGTTTACACATGACCAATCTTTTGATGTACCTCAGTGGCTATGTATGGAGAGAGTGATGGCATCCCCTCTTTCTGTAGAAGATTGCTATCTTATAAAGAAAAGGAACACATTTATTAAATGTTTAAGCACTATTTTGGCATCTTGTTACCTTTGAATGTATTTGTACCCTCATACTTCAAACCTCACCAAATTTATTTCATCATATCTTTGGTTTAATCCGTTGATTAAATTTAAAAAATGTTCCCTCTTCTATGGCCAGTGACTCTTTCTAGGCATCAAATATCTTAATCAAATTCTTGCATGTGGGGCTCCAGTTACTTTGAATGAACTTGTTATAAATTCTCATATCCCGAATCTCTCATATGTGACAATATAACTGCAGATGCCGTTAGACAAAAATCAGGCCACAGTTCGCTCATGTCTGCCTCACTTTTTTGTTAAAAAATGTAATGTACCCCTTCATTTGTCACTATGCAAAATTGTTTTCAAGCATGGCAACAGGATTGTGCTATTCCTGATGATGAGCTACAATGGCCTTCAATTTGGAAACATATCAAGAATCACCACCTCAGCTAACCTATCACAAACCATATTCTTCCTGCATCATAGAGCCTTCATCACCCCGTCGTTATTCTTCAAATGTGGTGTTTCACAGGATGACAATTGTTGGAGATGCCTCTCAACTCCAAGAACTTTCAAGCACATGATATTTGAATGCAAATGTGTTAAACCTTTCTGGCTTAGTGTTTGGGGTACACTCAAGAACATATTTAATATACAATGGGGGTAATTCATGGATTATTTGCGCTGAAAAAAATGGGATTTGTGCGCCATTCTGTCCGCAAATCCCCATTTGTTAAACAGGGATTTGCGGGCAGAATGGCGCACAAATCCGTTTTTTTTTTCGGTGCAAATAATCCATGAATTACCCCCAATGTGATTTTTTTATCCCCAAGTTCTTTTTATTGGTCACACTTATTCTGCATCTATACTCACCTTACATAAGAGTAATGTACATTTGTTTAATCCTTTCATGTTAATATCTATCTAGACGATAACATTCAACTGGAAAAATGTAGACAAACTTCATCTTAAAATTTGGTAGAACTCTGTATGTAATATACATAGACTGAAAAAATGCAATCCTTATACTCCCTCACAACTACTTATATATGAATTAAAATTGAAACCTTTTATAGAATTTTTGACCAGTACTACCTCTCGTTAACAATCATCCATCTAATCCAATCTATGCACATTATCCGCTTTTCATCCGTTCCTTTCCTGTTGATCCCACCCATCCTTTTGTATATGTTTTGTTACATTCTGTCTTGTTTGTCATGTCTGTCCTAATCCCCTCCTCCCCATATACCAAAAAACTTTGGGTTTTACCTTTTTTTCATCTCAACTGTTATAATTTAGATCTTTTCATTGTTAACTCACATGTTCTAGTCCGTTGCTGTAATCTATTGTTACTTTGCTTTATGCCTTGTATGGTAACTGTCAATAATAAAATCCTCTTAAACAAAAAAAAGAAAAAAAAAGAAATGTCTTGAATGGATCTCAATTCTGCGGAGCACACAAAGTGGCAAGTGAAACATATGACACCCATTACAGGAGAGTTTGGAAGCCGGCGAGAAAAGCCAGCTTGCACACATCCATGCAGCCACGCAGGTTGTCACTTCACTGGGAGTGCAAAGCAGTAGGGCTGAACTAGGGCACATTCAGCGTGAAAGCCCAGTGCTGTACAAAAGGAGAATTTTCAGTCCATCATTATTTAGCATTCAAGGACTTTTAGTTTTCCAGTCAGGCATTGAAAATAAAGATAAAATGATAATGTTTTGGCTTAACATTTTTCTTTAAGTATTTACATATTGTGTGGTTGCTTGTTATATGTACATATGCTGATGTACATCTTGCTCCTTCCAGAACGGAGAATGCCCATTTCCGTTCGTTCCACCACGGAACGTTTCCGATTCCCAGCTGACTGCTCCACCTTCCGGGGGCCTTAAATAAAAGTTCCTTCTCACCTCTACCATAGTCGCGATTTATTACAATTGGCGACGAGGTTTCCCCTTCCTTGACACCCGGCCCCCGGAACTCCATTGCCGGTGCCACAGCCCTCCTCTGGCGATGCGACGCTCGGCAGTTTGTTCCCTTTCTGCCGCCGCCTCCGCCACCCCATTGTTGCCATCAGTGGGGATTGGGCCCATCCGGCAGGCCACCCGGCTGACACCAGGTACCAGATCGTCAGGAAAAGGTACAGATTCATTTTCATTTATTACAAACTGACGCATGCCACCATCGTTACAGTGCATTCTTTGAGCACAAACTAACGGCCGTTCGAGGAAAGGACCTCGCAACGTGCCCTGCGTGTGGCCATATTATCCAGGCCAGCTGTAGCTTTTCGTATCCTGGCGACCACCACTAGGCCACACATCACAACGCCCCGCAGGCCGCAGGAGGCATTACATAACTCATCAGCTGTTCCAGTCGCCGCCTCAAGGCCACGTCATACAGTGCAAGGCCGTGTCTTACAGCGCCCTCACAAGTGCTAGGTGCACAAGACTTTAAAAAAAAAAATAATAATAATAATAATTTTTCCCTTCTGGAAATGCACACAAGATGTGTGCGGCAACCACAAAAAGTCCTTCCACCTATTGAAATTGACAACCGCAAAATTTCACTACCTCAACACCCCAATCTCATAAAGCAGAGAACATCACTCTCAGCTAAGCTCTAACATCGTACTCATCACAAACTCTGCAAAACAGAATACAGTTACATCTATTCCCCAAACATGCAGAACGTGCCGCACCCCACCAAATTTCTTCCTTGCCCCGGAACCCAAAGTTGCCCCTGGGAGCAATGGCTGGACAGTTTTCAAATATACCTCAGGGCAATTGGCGGAAGTAAATTTAACGACGACCTTAAGGAAGCGACCCTCTTAAACTGTTTAGGAACCGAAGGCCTCAGGATATTCAGGGCGCTCCCAGAGCCAGACGGCGCAAGTGGAGATGGCACCAGGAAGTTCGACACGGCACTAACAAAACTCACCAAGCACTTCGGCAACAAGATAAATGTAGTACTAGAAAGATATAAATTCTTTACTCGAAAACAAACCAAAGGTGAACCTGTTGACGCATACTTAGCCTCCCTCAGAGTACTCATGTCTACGTGCGAATTTACAGGTGTCAGTGATGAGTATTTGAGAGACCAGCTAGTCCTCAATGTAGCAGAACCTCGCATACAGCAAAAACTATGGCAAACAAAGAATCCCTCTCTGGACCAAGCCACCGAGATAGTCATAAGCATGGAATTTGGAGACCGTTGTATGAAAGAGAGGCAGGCTCTCAAGGAGGGAACTGGAGTGGAAGTGAAGTACGTGGAAGGCAGTCCTGACTACGACCATGATGGGGCAATAATAGCGGCAGTAAAAAATGCCCCCCAAAGCATCGGGAGAAGTTCAAGGACCAGGAGGGGGGGAACATCAGTGTGCGATAATCATAATCCTACGAGTTGTCAAAAGTATGGATGGTACAAACGCCATATTCCTGGGAGGATGTGCCCTGCCAATAATAGGTCACTTTGTCAAACTCTGCCGAAACACCCGCGGGAGACCACGTGGATCTGGCAAAGGCAGCAGACCAGCCATCAACAGATATGGGTCAGTGAAAACAGTAGACTATGAGCAAACGTCAGACAACATGCTATCCGTCAATCAAACGCACCCGCAGGTGCAGATCCTCACAGTCACCTCCTTACAAGAGGCGAATGGTCCATGGGTTAACATGTGTGTCAATGACATACCCCTGAGAGTGATGGTAGACACCGGATCCCCATATACCATGGTGGATGTCGAAACCTTTGTAAAAGTACTTTCTGGCAAACTTCATGTTTATGTTTATGTTTATGTTTATTTTATTTATATAGCGCAAACCAGGCCCTGAGGCAACCGGGCGCATATCTTGGCAGAAGGTTACAGGTAAAACATATCATCACATTGGTATCAACAGATTGCGAACAACATATACAATATATACAATATAAAGATATACAGGATTATACAATTGACGTTACCAAATACAGTTGACGTTACAAAACAGGGCAACAAGCGGCACAAAGGTGCCAGGGCAGAGCAAAGCTAAGTCGCAGCTAGCCCGTCAGGGTCAGAGGGCAGTTGTTAATGAGAAGTAACTAGCCAGAGCTTGGCTTTGTGTTTGAATAGGTTAAGTGATGGTAAGGATCTGATGGTAAGTGGTACCGTGTTCCAAAGCTTGGCTGCCAGGACAGGGAAGCTAGCACCCCCTCAGTGAGAGCCACCGGATATGGAAAGACACCCATTCACATCATGGGATACACCTGGGTCAAGCTCAAATTTCGGGACAGACAAACATACTGCAAGTTGTTTGTAGCCAAGAATGGGTCCTCCGTAGTAGGATGGGAAGAACAAGCGGCTCTCCAAGTGAGGATCCATCCCGGAGAAGATGTCCCCATACTGAGTGTGCTAAAAAACGATACCAACATCAAAAGCAACCTGGCCGAACAATTTCCCAAGGTGTTCTGTGAGAAGATCGGATTACTCAAGGGCTTCCAGCACAGAATAATATTAAAAAAGGGTGCTGTCCCTGTGGTCCATCGGGTGCGTGGAGTGCCTTTTGGGACCAAGGCGGCACTCAAAGATGAACTCGCACGTTTGTGCAACGAGAACATTATACAACCCATAGAAAGTTCTGAATGGCTTGCCCCCATCGTCCTTGTAAAGAAACCCGACAAATCCATACGCATGTGAGTTGACCTAAGAGATCTGAACAAAAACATATGGGTCGACAGACACCCACTTCCCAATATATCAGAACTTCTTTCAACCATGGAACCGGAAAGTTTTTTTAGCACTTTGGACCTCTCATCGGCATACCACCAAATTGCATTAGATGACAACTCGAAGGCCCTCACTTCCTTTGTCACGCCTTTGGGAGCTTACATGTTCAATAGAATGCCGTTCGGGCTTGCTTCGGCTGCGGCAGTGTTCCAGAGACTCATGTCACATCTCTTTGGGGGTCTTGATGGAGTACTGTGCTTCCAAGACGATATTCTTATATCGGCCAGAACCGAGGAAGATCACGATGCCAAACTGATGGGCGTACTACGGATAATCCAAAGGAGTGGACTCACTCTCAAGTTAGAAAAATGCAACATAAAATGCAATCAAGTCTCCTATCTTGGCCATTCCATCGATGCCAGAGGCATCCGTCCAAAGAAAAAACTCCTAGACACAATATTGAACCTGACCGATCCCACCAACAAAGATCAGTTGAAAAGTTTTTTAGGAATGACGGAGTACTACTCCAAATTCGTCAGTAATTACGCTAATAAGACAGAGAACATGAGGAAACTCATGAAAAAAAGTAGTAGATTTCAATGGTCCATGGATTGCAAAAAAGAGTTTGAGAGTCTCAAGTCTGACATCAACCAAGCTCCAGCTTTAAGCATGTTTGATTACAAGGCCAAGACAATAGTGTCAGTGGATGCCAGTAAGATCGGCCTTGGTGCAGTACTAGAACAACAACAGAAGAGCAACATCGTGACCATCGCATTCGCATCGAGAGTGCTCAGAGATGCAGAATTGAACTATTCCACCATTGAGAGAGAAGCTTTGGCTGTCAAGTGGGCTCTACAGCACTTCAGAAATCTAATTTGGGGTCTACCCATTCTCTTAATGACTGATCACAAGCCTCTTGTCAACATCCTTCAATCCAAAACGCCACACTTGATATCCCCTAGAACAAGGCGCTGGTTCCTGGATGTGATGCAATATAATCTTCAAGTTCTTTATAATCCAGGCCCACTAAACCAAGTGGCAGATTGCCTTTCCAGACTAACCACCAATCAAGACAAAACAGACACTGAAAATGAAGTTCAAGATGAAGATATCATAGCTACCATCCATTCCAACATCCCCTCCAAGGAGTGGACACACATCACCAAAGCCGACACGGAGCAGCAAGAAATCAGAAGAGCCGTAATGAATGACTGGGAACATGTCGGGCAAGACTTGGCAAAATTCACACCATTCAAAGACGAAATATCCATTAAAGACAACCTTATCTTGAGAGGTAACAGAATTATTCCAGCTGTCGCACTCAGGAAAAAATTACTTGAACTAGCTCATGATGGACATCTGGGAAGGAGTATGACAAAGAACAGGATAAGGAGCAACTACTGGTGGCCTAACATGTGGAAGGAAGCAGAAGAAACAGTAAAAAACTGTAGCGCCTGCGCTTCCAGCGACAAATCGAAAATCTTAAGAAAAACACCTCTTCAGCCGGTAGAAGCTCCCAAACACGTATGGTCAAAGCTGGCCATAGACATCATGGGCCCTTTTGAAAATCTGGAAGCCGAAAAAATATTCATCATCGTGATCGTGGACTACACATCCAAATGGACCGAATGGGGTGTGGTAGAGAACAGCGCAACCACAAAAAAAGTCATTGACTTCCTTACAGAAATATTCAACAGGGAAGGTGATCCCAGAGACATAGTGTCAGACAACGGGTCCCAGTTCACCTCGTTGGAATTCCACGAATTTCTTACAAAGAAATCCATCAACCACATCACCACATCGCTCTACCACCCAATGTCCAATGGATTGGTGGAAACAATGAACAGACTAATAAAAAGTGTCATCCAACTAGCCACAGCCAATGGCATGCCATGGAGAGAAACCCTCAAGGAGTCCCTGCTTGCATACAGAACAACGCCGCATTCCACCACCAACTCAGAATCATTCACCTTGATGCGTGGAAGAACAGCAATCAACCAACTGAGACCAGCATGGATTTTCCTAGATACTGGCGAAGCAAGAATAAACGCAGAACAGAAGGTGGATATGGAACAAATCCATAGAAACATAAAAGAGAAACAAGGGAAGTACAAAGACTACTACGACCAGAAGAATGGAACAAGAGAAATGACACTACAGGAAGGTGACTGGGTCTGTGTCAGAGAACCCAAAAAGAAACTCAAGGGCGAGTCAAAATTTAGATCCCCACAAAAGGTCACGCGCTGCCACGGAAAGTCAGTCACATTAGAGGATGGAAAGAAATGGTCCCACGATGATCTTGTGGATATAACGAATGACAACCACAGAGCGAGCACTTCCAAAAACAACCACAACAACCACATTGGTAACCAGACAAGAGGAGAGGTGAAAAGAACAACCACTGACGGTTACAGATCCAGTACTTTCATAGACCCACACGTCGGCACAAAAAGGCACAGCGAGCACCGTTCCAACGATGAGAGCTCCACCACCAGAAGTCTGTCGAGAAGGAACCGCAACATCATCCAGAATTTCAAGAATGATTTTGTTTACTATTGATCTATATATTGTTCACCTATCCTTCCCTCACCTTTCCCTGTTTTCCCCCATCCATCCCATCCTTCCCGTTTTTTTTTTCTTCTCTTTTCAGATAAGGAGATGTTATATGTACATATGCTGATGTACATCTTGCTCCTTCCAGAACGGAGAATCCCCATTTCCGTTCGTTCCACCACGGAACGTTTCCGATTCCCAGCTGACTGCTCCACCTTCCGGGGGCCTTAAATAAAAGCTCCTTCTCACCTCTACCATAGTCGCGTTTTATTACATTGCTTTACTGTGAAATGTGTGTACTGTTCAAGTAAACACTGTAAAACAATATAATTGTAGTCCTTAAAGCCAACACCTCTTTGTACAAAGTGTGACTTGCACAGTGGGTTAAAATCCTGGGTTCTATGCTTAACCTATGCTTGTAACGGGAGGATAGCACCAGGGCAACGTGCTCACACACAGCAACACAGGTTCGATCCCCGGGTCCATGCTTAGAAACCTCTGGGTATTAAGCATGTTATAAATAATCAATCATATCATATCATAGACAAATTATTTAATCGCGCTGTGTCTTAACTGCAAAATTCGTAGTTTTTAGAAGATGTCTATTAACAAGATTTAATTATTTTAAGAACAAAATGGTGTTTCATTATTCTCCCATGTTTGTGGCCTCCAAGGCAGTCATCTAGAATTGCGCTTTTGTTGCAGTGACCTTCCCTCAGTTCCCATATCAGTTAATTTGGCAAGAAGATATATAGGGCCACATTCATAGAAAAGCACTAAGTCTATGCAAACTACTTTGTGCCATAAAGAACATTGCTCCTACTTGTGCGTGTGAAAAGTTGTGCGCTGTTCCCCGATTTATGGATTCTGATGTAAGACATGTCTGCAGGCACTTCTGGTCAGTTACACGTAAGTTGCTTTATTGTAGTTTCATCAAGTTACATTAAGATGTCTCATAGGAGCTCACTTACACCCATCACCCAGGCAAGCTCTCTTCAACTGCCTTTGTAGAACCTTTACACATAACATTCCCTCACTCATACCACAACACTCTCACAACATTCTCTCTTACCTCATAAGTTCCATGCATCCATCCAAGCACATTGCAACATATTCTGAAGCGCAAAGTAACCGCAGCAGAAACAACAATGAGTTGAACCTGGAACAACCACAATACGCTTCAACGAAAACAAAAATTAGCACCAACAATCAACCTTTCAGCCAGCCTTTGTCCCACCATCTAGTACTCCGGCGAAACAGTGGACTGTCCTGCGTAACTCAAGTGAGCACCCTGGTGGCAATGCAGACCGTACCCTGTAACTCAAGTTAGCTCCCCGGCAACACTGCAGACTGTCCCCCGCAACGCAAGTCAGCACCCGAGTGAAATTGCAGACCACACCCCGTAACTGAAAGCAGCACCCCCACATAACTGCTGCTGGTCACCCCTAAGTCATGGCAGCCCCCTAAAGTACTGCTACCTCCCACTCACCTCTGCCCCAACCCCAGACAGCACCCTGCTAGTCTTCCCTACTGCCACTACCCCCACTCACATCCACCCATCACTCCTGGCAGCCCCCTCAATTCCTGACACCTCCCACTACCACCACTCACATCTGCCCCAACCCCAGGCAGCTCCCTGCTAGTCTGCCCAACTCCCAATACCCCTACTCACCTCTGCCCACCTCCTCTGGCAGCCCCCTCAATTCCTGACACCTCCCACTATCCTCACTCATCTCCACCCCAAACCCAGGCAGCCCCCTGCTCATCCACCCTACTCCCACTACCCCCACTAATCTCTGCCCACCACCCCTGACAGAACCCTCAAGTCCTGACACCTCCCATTACCCCCACTCACCTCTGCCCCAACCCCAGGCAGCCCCCTTCTAGTCTGCACTGCTCCTACTATCCCGACTCACCTCTGCGCATCACTCCTGGCAGCCCCCTCAAGTCCGGACATCCTCTACTATACCCACTCACCTCCACCAAATACTTTGGGATTCCCCTCAAGTCCCCCCACCACCCCTATCACCTCTGCCCCAGGCACCCCCCTCATGTCCTGATACCTCCCACCACCCCACTCATCTCAGCCCCCTGCTTGTCTGCCCTACTCCCACCACTCCCACTCACCTCTGCCCCAAACTCAGGCATCCCCCTGCTAGTCTGCCCTACTCCCACTACCCCCACTGCCCGACTCCCACTACCCCCACTCACCTCTGCCCATTACCCCTGGAAGCCCTCTCAAGAAGTGACACCTCCTATTATACCCACTCACCTCCACCCACTACTCCAGGCTGCCCCTCAAGTCCTCACACTTCCCACCACCACCACACACCTCCACCCACTACCCTGGGCAGCCCCCTCAAGTCCTGACACCTCCCACCAACCGCACTCACCTCCGCCCCAACATCTACCAGCCCCCTGCTCTGCTGCCCTACTCCAACCACGCCCACTCACCTCCACCCCAACCCCAGGCAAGCCCCTGCTAGTCGGCCCTACCCCAAGTACCCCCACTCACCTCCGCCCAGTAGACCAGCCAGCCCCCTCAAGTCCTGACATCTGTCACACCACCCCACTCCCTTCCTTCCCAACCCCAAGCAGCCTGCTGCTAGTCTGCCTGACTCCCACCACTCCAACTCACCTCTGCCCCAACCCCAGGCAGCCCCCTGCTAGTCTGTCCTACTCCCACTACCTCCAATCACCTCCACCCATCACCCCTGGTATCCCCCTCAAGTCCTGACACCTCCCACTACTCCACTCACCTCTGCCCCAAGCCCAGGCAACCCCCTGCAAGTTTGCCTTACTCCCACTCACATCCACCCCAACCCCAAGCATCCGCCTGTTAGTCTGCCCTACTCCCACCACTCCCACTCACCTCCGCCCCAACCCCAGGCAGCCCTTTGCCCTACTCCCACCACCCCACTCACATCCATCCACTACCCCCAGGCTGCCCCTGCTAGTTTATCCTCTTCTCACCACCAACCACATGCCTCTGCCCTCTAATCCAGGATGCACCCTCAAGTCCTCACACCTCCCACCACCCCTACTCACCTCTGTTCCAACCCCAGGCAGCCCCTCTGCTAGTTTGCCCTCCTCCCACCACTCCCACTGACCTCCGCCCACTCCCCCAGGCAGCCTCTGCTAGTCTGTTCCCCAGCTAGTCTAATGTGTATTAACAGCCTACCTTGACTCACCGGCCTGACTCCACCATGAAGTACACCTGCCACATATCCTCCTCCAACATGAACAACTGGGAGAACTGCAGTTGAATCCATGACTATAGCTTCCACCATGACTCATTGGTACATCACATGTAGCTGCATGTCAACTGGACACCATACTGTTACACAAGATACACTTCGATAAGTGAGATACCGATGCAATGTAATGCAATGTGATATTTGTATAGTGCCTTTGTTCCCCTGCAATAACTTCAAAGGGCTGAAGTCAAAGGCCCTTGAAGGACCAAAGAATGAGGAATCATAGATTTGTCCAACTGAGTTACAATGCGTGTGTGCATTTTATCCTATACAAAGGTAGGTAGGGGTTGTAAAGTCGCTGCTAGCCACGTAAGTAGAGCAAGCCTCTGTGTGGGTGATGTGGAGGTTCTCAGAGAGTGTGCGAGTCAGGGAGACTGATAATGTGTTTAGCTAGACTGAAGAATCAATCATGGGACACAGCTGAATTCCAGTGGCAGAGGTGATGGACGATATGAGCGCAGGTAGTGGCTGATTGCAGATGTGTATGGGTGGGTGGCTGTACCTTGGGAGGGGCACAGCAATCTACCATTGAGTGCACAACTGATGAGTGTATCCCACTCATCCATAGTGAGGCCACATCCTACCTCAACACCCACAGTGCCAAATACTCACAACAGAGAATGAAGTGTGGGCACATACACATTGACAAGCACGTGCGACAGGAACACCTAAACATCAGTGGACAAGAAACAAACTCAACATACAATAACCTCCACACACAGAAGCAAATATCCAGAGGCGAATGAGCTGATACTGGCTACAGCACACAATGAAACCATGTGGAACACATGGCAATACACATGAAGTGAGTATTCATCCCTAATGAGAGTGTGGAGGTTATTGTATGTTGAGTTTGTTTCTTGTCCACTGATGTTTAGGTGTTCCTGTCGCACGTGCTTGTCAATAAAGACCATCATGATACATCTCGCACAGAACCACAACCATACCCGAAATTAACCTTTACACACACAACAAAAAATTTCACTCCAACAACACCAACACACTGACACCAAACACGCAGTGCCCCTGCACACGGAATGAAATCTGATAATCAGTCAGTGCCCTCTACAGATGTCTGATGGCCCCACTCGTACATGTCAAACACATGCGCGCACGCCCACCAGAACACATCACAGTAACAACATGGCACACACAGGGAGGGCCCAATCCACATGAGGCTTAAAACGGTCATGGGATAAACACAAAAAAGTCTGAAATTAAGCCTAATGCTAAGTAACAATACACAATGGCAGCAGGCTATACATCTCCAATCTCTGACAATGTCTCAACCAGGGCTGAGTCACATTTAACATCCTCTGCCTTTAGGCGGTCCTGTTCTTGCCTTGGGGGCTAGCAGGGTGGCCACCATCTGCCTCTCAGACACCTATGCTGACCTGCAAGCATTGTCCAGGATGGCAGTACGCCTCCTCACATGTCTCTGCACCTCCTCACTCCTGGCTGCCATCATTGCTGCCTGCCTCGCCCGCTGCCTCTCTGCCACCAGCTGCCTCTGGTATCACCCAACACAGAGGTCATGGCTTGTAGGGCTCCCCTGTGTTCCTCCTGCCTCACATATGCCAATTGAACTATCTGGGTGGAACTGTCTGTACAAATCTGCCTCCTCACTGTTACCATCTGCTGATGCCAGGCAGATGCAAGCTCCGTAGGTACGCCCTCCGACCTGATGACCGTTGTCAGGGGAGTACCGCACCAGTACTGCCCTGGAGTGTCAGCTGTCACTCCACAGCCTGTTCTTTTGTGGACACCTGCGCATGCTCAGTGACCACCTCATCTGCTGTCTCAGGGACTTCCACCTCAGGCAGGGATGAAGCCTCAACCAGACGGCCGGTGGTGGTGGGACTGGTGCACAGGGGGGCGTGATGGTAGGTGTCGGGGAAGCCTGCATGGAGGATGAAATGGGTACAGAGGAGGAAGTGGTGGAGGAGGAGGCTATTGCAGTAGCCAGCCCAAAGAGACCACCAACAGCAATGCGCTTGCCAACTGGCCCAGGTAGATGCACAGCTGCTTGCTATGCTGTACAAGGTCCTCGCGAGAAGCCGTTACAGCATCACAGATACCTGTTGTCTCCCTAGTGATACCTACCAGCAGGGGCTGCACCACTACTTGGATGGCCTCGTCGGGCCCAAGTGGGGGATTGGTCTGTGTGGAGGCATCCAGGAACGTGGTCACTGACGCAGCAGATGACCCAGGGACAGGAGGTAGGGCAAAACCCTCCATGGTGTACTGCACACCCTTATGTCTCTGGGCCAGGAAGGCAGCCTGAGCACCCTTCTCTGGGCCTCCACCTGACCCCATGGGTTGGGCTGCAATGGGCCCCTCCTACACCTCCAACTCCATCTCCCCCAATCACTCTACTGTGGCCCCCCCTCACTGATGGCCCATGTGTGCTAGAACACTGTCCCACCGCTGCTGATGTGTCCCTCACCACAATTACCTCTTGGGACTTACACTCAGCAGCCTCGTCCGAATGTACATTGTCCCCCAGCCACATTGCTCTCAGAAGAGGAGGTGGGTTCTGTGCCCTGTGTCTCTGCTGCACACACTGCTTCCACCCTCTTCCCAGGCTGCAGCAACTGTGGTAAAGTGGACAAAGAACATTGACATGAATCACAGTGACAAAGCATATATGGCATTCAAAACATAAACAGTAACAATAAGTCAGCATGGGTCAACCAGCAACATCCACACACACACACACACACACACACACCCTTGCAACTGTCATGACTACTAACACACGAATGTAGGGACAATGATGAGTCACAGTCTTGACACTTGCACATGTCAACACATCACATTGATGAGTGGTCACAAATACATTTTAAAAAACATGACATGGCACAATAACAATGCTAAAGTGACACAACTCTTATCTGCAGCCAGGCCAGACAGTGAAATTAGGAGTTTCCCACCAGGTGCAAAAAGCAACTCCTTTGTATCAGGCATCACACGTTAGGCAGGAGCAGGCACATCATTCAGGGCAAATCCAACTTGTGTCACGATGCAAACCCTAATATTTTGCCCATTATATATATTCAATGTTCTCCAAATGTTTATTACTTCTCTCCTTCAATTTTTATCATACACATTCCCAAAACTACAGGCATTATATCACACAGCTATAATACAAAAAGGTAGCAGGCGCCCCTCTCTAGAAAGAACATGACATGATAACCTGTTCTGTGCTTCTTTCCCACTTTGAGAGTATGCAGCCATGAAAGTTTGCTCAATGTACTTTTCACAAAGGAGAAATATCACATAGCTATGTTTGCATGTCACCACTTGCCTGTGGAGTCAATCAAAGCTCCTGGTAGCTGTTGGTTGCAAACTAACTAGGCTCCCCTTGGCTGTTACCAGCACCTATATAGATCGCAGCACCTGAAAATTCTGAACCCTGCAAGTCCATGGGAAGTGCACCTGGGCACATGTCTCACTAACGCCATTGCATGTCTTGCATAATCACTGTGTCTGCATACATACACATGCAGTGTGGGAAAGACTGCAAACAGGAAGGCCATAAGGAGTCACACATGGGACAGGGTCACTTGCCTGCCATGCCCTACACAGTGGCACACAAGTGTGTGACCACAATGTGCACAACTCGGGCCATGCCATTGGCGCAGCATTTCAATACCCCCTGGAGAGGGCTGGGGATGCAAACTGACTTATAAAGCCACACCAGCACTTCCCTGCGATACCTACAGGGGTCCGTGTCCAACCTGGACCTTCAACTGCTGGCCTTGCTCAGCCACTCCCATATCATCAAGACCTGTAGTTGCACACCTGCTCTAGTGCCCCATTCCAGCATGGAGGAGCCCCTCAAGTTCCCATGCCACATGCCCATCACACAGGGAAACACCTACCACAGAGTACAATTCATGCACAAAGTGGGGTCCATGTATCCGGCAGTAGGTAAATGTGGGACACAGCTGGGCCAGATGTTACTCAGGCCATCAGGAAGGTCTGACTCAGCCACATAGATAGTTGTGCATGGCCAAAGAAACTGAACGAAGGAACTGATGGATGTTTGGCCATGATACAGTACCAGCAATAACACCAACATCCAAGGTCTGACCTTCAGGCAGCAACACTGTGCGAGGGTCTGGCATTGGCAGAACACAATCTGTGGGCTGAGCACCATCAAAAATACTTGTGACCTCTGAGCGGTTCTGGGAAGATGCCACTTCACACCACATGCCCCATGCCCCCAGATGTATGAATGAATGACACAGTGCACTGTGGAATTACCACATCGATCGATGTGACTGAGAGACTCCTGGACATGTATTGAGTTTCCACACAAGTAAAATGCCCTAATGTTACATTATGCCACCTCTGATCTGAATACATAGTCAGGTGACAGATGGCCAGGTGGCCATCCTGGGATGAGTCTCACATTCTCGGGCCTGTCTGTATGACCTCAGCGTCAGTGAATGGGCCAGTGCTAAACAGTGGGTGTCCATGTTGGTCATGCATACAGCAACAGTCCAGCTGGATGGGTGAGAGGAAGATCCTGGACCCAGCCACTAATCTTGCGAGAAGGGGGCAGCTGCCTCACACACCCAAACCACCAGTGTGGTGATGGGTGGCCTGCAACTGTGTGGAACTGTTGTTGCCCCAGACTGTAGTTGACAAACAAGCTCAGCTAAGGAAGTTCATGGGCATGGACCATGTGGGACCACACCCAGCGTGTGTATGCCAGGTCCTGTGTCTGTGCCTCCATCACATGACCACTGGGGAACTGCTGACCTACTCTGCCACAGCACTGCTTGGGGGGGGAGAGAACCCCATGTAAGGTGGCACTCCCTGAGGGCGCCCGCTCTCCATTCAATACTGCCACAACATAGGTGGTATGTAGATGCCTGTCTCAATGGCCATGGCAGGACAAGCAGTCCAACCAAAGATGTACCAAGTGTGCAAATGAACCTGTGGATTGCAGGGAGCCAAATGGACAGGCTGTCCTGCTGTTGCGGTGCAAGTCATTGTGAATCATTTGATGGCCAGGCCCCCCCTTGCGCCATATAAATACTTGCCCACTTAGAAGAGCACCCCCAGTAGATAAAGCTCTGTTGGCACATTGCATGGTGAATGGCCCCTGTCCATATTGGGGATGTGTGGAGCTTGGGTGGAGGGCAAACAGGATTGTTACCAACTTTCAGCAGTAGGCCGGCCAGAGTAAGGCGACTATGCCGACTTGTAAACAGTGCACACTGGGAGGAGGACAGTCCAAAGGTGTCATGCCTCCTCATATACACAACAGGAGTACATATCAGATTACAGTCCATCCAGACCTCCGGACCCAGCCAGCCCTCTGGGCCTACCATGCATAACCAAGGTACACTATCACATGACTTGGAATTCCAAAGGATCACAATGGGCATATGAAGACCATGGACCAGGCCCCCTGGCAAATACTGCTCCCCCTGCAGCTTGGTCCTGAGAGGAAGAACAGAAAGACACAGGGTTTGGCGGTGAGTCCCTTGGTATGGTGCAAAACCATTGAATGCATCAAAGCATAGCTAGTCTGGGATACTGCAGGGAACACATTGGTGTTGTGAGAAACCAGAAGGTGTCTCACCCACTAGTCCCTGGGGGTCTCTCTCCCAGGTGGCCAGGTGGCCAGGTGGCCAGTGCACGGTCATCGCCTTTGGATCCAGACCTTGTGGGTAGACCAGTGCGGGAGGATCACTTGGGTGAGGGGTCTTTGGGGAGTGGCACACCTGAAGGCGAGTCGCGGTATCCCCACCATAACACCTTTACTCCATCCTTCCAGGTAGGATACCTGGGAACTGTAACTACCCCCAGGGAGAATACAGACTCATACCCGAGCATTGTACCTGGCATGTCCCACTACTATGATCAAGCAACATCAGGCAATTACTGTTAACAACTCCCACTTGACTTCCATTAAGCTTCCCGACATGGATAATAGGTGGAGCACGAGAGAACACTCTGAGCAAGGCAAAGCGCATGAAGGAACAACATTTTCCAGGCCGCAGCTGAACGAGGGCAGAAAGGCAGCAAACCGAGAATGGAGAGCAAGGATGGAGATACCCTTGACCTTTCCAGCGAGAAACCACTACCTTCTAGAAACCTTCAGATTTAAAGGCACATAACCAGGGCCTTCCTGCAAGACTAGTCGAGTCGGGGAGGTGCAGCAGCTGCCATGGTACCGTTCTTGGCTCCAGGATCAAAGCAGCGCCAGATAGATCAACACAGACGGTGAGTTGAAGTCAACGTTGCAAGCAGCAACATTGTATGACAGGCGCAAGAGCGAAGAATATTAACGCATGTGATGAGAGACGTGAGTAAAGCTCATTTGCTGATGGATGTTTGAACTTTAATATAAATCAGAGAAGGTAAGAGACAAAGTAACAGAGTGGTCTGGCACCATGGGTGTGCTCAATCGAAGGTCTCTGTGTGATGTACCCAGCCAAGAAGTGGCAGAAACAAAAGAAATAAAATAAAACTTATGAATGAAGTGAATTGAAGTGGTCCGGCCATGGTCACACAGGCAAAAGTCTTCAAATTTTTATAACAAAAAGAAAGGAAAGAAAGTGAGATTATAAGGTCCAAGCCGATCAAGGGAGACCTGTGGTCCTAGCCCGATCGAGGGAGACCAATGGTGAACTTGTGTTTAAGGGGGACCGAGTCTGATCGTGGGAGACCCGTGGTGAACAGTAACAACCAGAGAACTTGTGAATGTGAAAATCCTGATGAGAAAGGAACTTTGGTACTTTTTTGTTACGCCAGGCACTCTGCAATAAGACACTTTTATTGGTAAAGAGACTTTGGCGCAGAATTCCCAGATACCTATGTTTGAACTGCATCCTCGTGGCAGAGAAGGCAGAGTGTGTGCAAAGCTCAAGTGTGTCACCTTGTTCCGTGCTGAAAACATGGGGAAGTGAAGCAAACTGCTCAACTAGCCTGACTTATTGTTTCTTGAACACTTATCTTTTGAATACATAGTTTTCCCACAATATGTGTATTTAGAAGTAAGGATTGGCAATTGGTTTATTAGTACAGGCCTATTTTGCCAGAGACTCCACAAGGACTGCGTTATTATTATTATTTGATGGTCGTTGCTTGCTTCCATCCTTATATCTGAGGTTAGATAGGCATTTAATCAATGAATTGAAGTTTAATAAACACACTTGAACTGTGGTAACTTGTGTCCTTCTTCACTGTTTGATACCATTCCTTCCTTACAGTGTCTAGACACCCAGTTGTATGTACGATTCCGCAAGACACTCATGATTTGGTTATGCACAGCATGGCCATGCGAGCGAGTGGAGAGGTCTCACGACACCTGCTTGGGCACCTGTCCACCCAATTACATGTAGCAACATGCAACCCTGACAGCTTAAACTGTAAGCATGCCACACGTACAGGCACACATTGCTCAGGTACAAGCGCTTAAGCTGTTGCCCCCAGCACAAACCTATGGCATGATCACACATCAGTTGTGGCTTATTTGAGGAACCTGAGGGTATCCTCACCCCTTTCCCTGACAAAGCCTCCACTAAGGTGGCCACGGAAAGGCCGAACCTGACCCTGGGGATGGATATGCAAGGGAGGATTACCTGGGGGTAGGGGGTAAACTGGGGAGAGGAGGTGAGATACCCTTAGTTGAGACACAGTATCCCTTTTTCCCTTTCATAATGAATCTTCCCCTTCCCAAGCATTTTAAGGTTATTGTCATTCCCTTTTCCCAATTTTCTCAGTGAGTCACCTACTAACGCCCACCAGTTAAGTACCGGGACAAGCAAGAGACAAACATGATTGTGCATGTCAATTTGGAAAAGGATGCATTAATCATGTTTGTCTCTTGCTTGACCCGGTACTTAACTGGTGGGCGTTATTAATCACCTACACCAGTTAGACACTGGGACAAGGAGTAGGCAAGCAAAAGTAATGAAGAAGTCCCAAACAGGTAGTGAGGGTTCTAGTCTTTTTTTATAGTAATCAACCTGGTGGGAGGTTTAAAACAGACATGAACAGAGAAGATGACAACAGCTGAGGAAGCAGGTCCACGGACTACTGGAGGAGCGCAGACAGTTACTGGAAGGTGGTGGGGCAGAAGAAGCAGTCAAGACCACCACCAGACAGATGCAGAGCGCATGCAGCGAGAAGTAGAGCTGAGGGAGGCTGGAAGCCTGTGGTAGACTGCAGAGAGGAAGCAGTGTGAACAGGCGGAGCTTCGGAGCGAGGGCCGAGCTGCAAGAGATGAATTGGTGGCTGACACAAAGCCACGAAGAGCCGCTGTGGAGGAAAATGTAGGTGCTGCACGAGAGAGAGCGATTGTGGTGGTCAGAAGCCTCACTTCATCACTGTGCATATTGACCGGTGAGTCAGCCTAGAAAAGGGGCACACCGGGCACGGCAGACAGGCTCGCAAACCCATGAGGATATTCGTTTTTGAATACTGATATGAATGAAAGTCAGCACTTTTGAATGCCAATTTGAGAAAATGCAATTACTTTGGAAATATCAAATTAAAGGGAAGATATTAAAGAGCAATTGTGAAACAATTTAGATACTCCATGAGAAACGGAAAGGAAACTTTTTGGAACACAGCATTTTCTAAATCTATGAAGGAGCTTTATGAGTTGTGAGTTTGAACATTGGCAAAAGCCACACAAATGCATGAAAGCAGTAAACAATGAATGGTGGCAAAGCAGCGGTACCATTTACACAAGGAACTGATGAGAAGTGTCAAGTAATGTGTATAATATGATATGTCATTTATAATTTGCCTATACACAAGTGTTTCAAGGTGGTTGTGTGACATGTAATGGGTGGACCCGTGAAGAAAGAAACAAGTGCAAGAGTGCACGGATGAGTGAAAGAAGTGTGCAAGACGCACAACAGCAAATAAGAATAAAGGACAGTGCAATTTTGCACGACAAAGGGACAGGAAACATGAAAATGGTGCAAGAAGCATCTGAGGATAAACAGAGAAAAGGAAAGCAAGAGAAAAAAAACAAAGAGGGTGCAAAGGGTCAGAGTGGTCATGCTGAGGAAAAGCAAAGAGCCTGGCATTTTCAAAAGCCTCTTATTCTACCCCATGAGTAGATGGCATGAAAGAAAGAAAGAAAGAATATGTATATATATATATATATTTATATTCAAACTTTGCAAAACGATTCAGAGTGGCCCATATACTTTTTTTGCAAAGGTTGGAGAGTTTTTTTTTCCGGGGGAGCAGAGTTATAGGCCACCCAAAAAGTGATCTTCCTATGGAAACAGCAACTTAACCATAACTACACAGCCAATATCGTGGCTGTGTAGTTATGGTTAAGTTGCTGTTTCCATTGGAAGATCACTTTTTGGGTGGCCTATAACTCCGCTCCCCCTGGAGGAATCCTCTCCAACCTTTGCAAAAAAAGTAAATGGGCCACTCTGAATTGTTTTGCAAAGTTTGGTGATGTTTGGTGCAGGGGGGAAAAGTTATAGGGGGGTCCCAAAACATATTTTTTCCCATAGACTGAATGGGGGAAAAACTTTGTGCATGCCTACAGGCCAAACCGCTGGACAAATGTTCACCAAATTTGTGGCAGGGGCAGCAGCTTGTGCCCGAAAGCGTGCTTTTGTAAATTTGGTGACAATCCGTCCAGTAGTTTCCTTTAAAATGACCAAAAAGTAGGTCTAAAAAAATTAGTGATATCTATGTCCACTCCGCTGTCACACTTCCCTGTTCGCTCCGCGGACAAGATACCAATTGGCTAAGGGGCTGGCGTCATGACTGCGGACATGCGACATCTCCGCGGATTGGCTGCAGTGAGCCATTTTCTGCGTCAGATTGTTTGGATGTGCCCGACATCTTGGATCTGCCGCGCTGGCAGCAGCGTCCAGAGGAGAAATGCTATTTCGGAAACTGTTTTGGTGTTTCAGAGTGCTTTGGGAGGTTCAGAGAGTAAGAGATGGGTGAAATACTGTATTTGTTTAGGCGGTAGGCAGTAATGATGTATTCTCTATGACCACCTCGTCCGGGATGTTTGTAAGTACTGAAAATGAGGGGTCTCATAAGGATAGTACTTCAGTCCGTGCTCTGCGCAGGCAACTTGAAACTGTTCTAAGGACACACGTAGTGTTATCGAACAGTGAAATTGAGTACATTCCGTAGTTAAATATTTGTTTCTATGGGTGTGCTATTGATTTATATGCTACCATGGGTGTGATATGCTGTGGTGGTTGTGGGCAGGGCCTAGAGTCTTGGGTGTATGGCTGAAGGCCACCTGTAGTATTGCTTATCGATCAGATGGTTGTAGGGAGCGTGTACAGTCTTGGGTGCACTGTATGAAGTCATAAGCAGTGAGGTTATATGTCAGCATGGGTGTGCTGTGGTGCGGTGGTTGTGTGCACGACCTAGAGTCTTAGCTGCATGGCTGCAGACCATGCACCCAAGAGTAAACTTATAAGTAGTGAAATTATAAGCACCATGGTTTTGATATGCTGCGATGGTTGTGGGTAGGACCTATAGTCTTGGTTGCTTGGCCGCAGGGTGTAGGTGGTAGGTTATACATCCAAGACACTAGGCCCTGCCTACAGCCAATGCACCATATTACTGCCATAGATTAGACGTATAGATTCAAATATGTATGACATGTGTGAAATTATACATACTGTTTACTTTGTTGCGATTCCATATATTACTTACATGACTTTAGTACTTGGCAGAAATATCCTTTTTTAATTTCTGTGAAAATAGAAAAGAGCATGTTAGTGTTTGTATTTTATAAAGACTTACTACATTGTATAATAGACATTTTAGTTTTTTTTTTACCCTCATATTTAGTTTACAAACCAGTGTAATGTGCATGGTGGAAAACAAATCCTTGTTGGATTAAAAAAAACTTTCTTTGCTATGCTACAAACTACTTCTTTGTTTCCTTTGAGTGTTTACTTGTTGTTTCTGATTAATGTTATGTCTGTTGGCTTGTTGCAGATGTTTTAAAACAGTTAGATACCTGATGGCGTATTCTAACTGTGCATTTTCTGTTACATATCTGTGGTATTCATTTATCTGTGTGGTTGTTATACAGTCTTGGGCAGTTAGATACCTGTTGGCGTATTCTAACTGTTTATAGGGCCTCATTATGACCCTGGCGGTATGCGGTTAACGGCGCCGTAAAAGGTGCCGGCGCCGCTAACCCCGTACTGCCTCATTACGAGGTCCCCTCCGGGGACACAGTAAGCACACCTGGGAAAACCAGGCGTGCTTACTGGGTCCCGCGAGGAGAAGAGGGAGCAATCAACGTGCCAACTCGTAATGGCCCATTGTTTGCTCCCTCTCCCATTCCCATTCAGCCCTCTGGGGGCTGAATGGGAATGGGGAAGAACCAGATCCGGGTCCTTGGAGGGAGGAATTACCGGGCCTTCCGAACTCGGAATGGCCCGGCAATTCCTTATTTTGTTGACCTGGACGCGATTTCGGCGGCAGCCATGCCGCCAATAGTGGCATGGCTACCGCCAAGGTCGTAATGAGGGCCATAGTCTTTTACTTGAATTTTAATTAATGTAATGTTGAAGTACACATTAGTTATTCAATTTTGGCTTTAAGAAGATTAAATACGCATTTGTAAGATTAGCTGGCAATCTCTGCTTTAGAGTAATGGTGCTATCATTACATTCAAACCATCCACATTTCTTTTTAATGTATGCAGTGTAGTGACCTGCATTGGTTGTAGCGCCTGCGTGGTAGATTATACCTATTGTTTTAAAGGTTTTCTTCCCAAGTGACACTTGACCGTGTGTGAATCCAGTCAGCTTGCAGTTGTTTTTGGTACCATCTGCATTGTAACATAGAAGCATAAGTATTATGTAGTTACTATATGTTTGTATCAGTAAGGTGGAGCGATTATCTGAACTGCACATAGTATATAATCAGCCATGGTTTGCATTCTATAGAAGTTGCTGAAATGGAATAGATTCACAATTAGGTATGGATACATACACAAATCGCTCATTTGGGATTTGTTCCTGTATCACATTGTTACAGAGAGTGCATGTATGTTTCCACATCTATGAAATCTGGAGGATTTCATTTATAGGTATGTTTTTGTTTTCCAGTACTTGTAGTAAGTACATTAGAAATTCTTGTGGATCTTCTTGTGAGTTTATAGTGAATCTCACCATTCCGGCAAGTAGTCCAATTCTTGTCTTATTCCATGAACACATACAGGGTAATTCATAGAATCCAGCGCACAAGTAGCGCACGCGGCTGGCGCACAGCGTGCGCCTGCGATAGTCTGCGCCAGGCACGTGCGCTAAAACTGATTTCCGCGCACAGCGTATTCATGGATTTCATGCTCCCAAACCAGCCGTGGCGCAGAGAATCGCAGCGAGCCTGCAGCAGCGCCAGTAACGCCCCCAAGAACGCCCTCGCGCAAGGAAAAGCCATCAAAATCGCTAAATCATCGCTAAGGGCTGCGCTAACCCTGGACCACTTCACAGGGCAGGCAAACAAGGAAAGCAAAGCGGGCAATCTTCAAATCAGGGGTACGCGGGAAGTTCTACACGCGACTAGGCATGGAACGCGTATTACAGGGGTACGCGTGAAGTAGAACACGCGATAGGCCAGGGAACGTGTATTACAGGGGTACGCGTGAAGTAGAACACGCGATAGGCCAGGGAACGTGTATTACAGGGGTACGCGGGAATTATCACACGCGAACAGCCAGGGTGCGTGTATTACAGGGGTAGCGGGAAGTTCAACACGCGATTGGCCAGGGTACGTGTATTACAGGGGTACGCGTGAAGTAGAACACGCGATAGGCCAGGGAACGTGTATTACAGGGGTACGCAGGAATTATCACACGCGAACAGCCAGGGTGCGTGTATTACAGGGGTAGCGGGAAGTTCAACACGCGATTGGCCAGGGAACGTGTATTACAGGGGTACGCGTGAAGTAGAACACGCGATAGGCCAGGGAACGTGTATCACAGGGGTACGCGGGAATTATCACACGCGAACAGCCAGGGTGCGTGTATTACAGGGGTAGCGGGAAGTTCAACACGCGATTGGCCAGGGTACGTGTATTACAGGGGTGCGTGGGAATTATCACACGCGAATAGGCTGGGTGGGCCCTCACAGGTGTACCCTGTACACCCTCCACGGCCCCTGCAGGCAGCCCACAAAACAGGGGACTACCCTGCACACCTGATCATGTCCCCCTGCACCCCCATCCACCAGGGGCACCCTCCACCAGGCCCCCACCCATGTCTCCCACCACACCCACCCCCCAGCAGTGCAGGGGCACCTGCCAGCAGGCCCCCACCCATGTCTCCCACCACCCCCACCCCCCATCCACCAGGGGCACCCTCCACCAGGCCCCCACCCATGTCTCCCACCACCCCCACCCACCAGCACTGTGGGGCACGTGGCCAGCAGGCAGTCAGGCAGCAGCAGATGGCAGGTGGGAGCGTGCTCAGGGCTCTGGGGGACTGTAATTTGGCCTCCTGGCCAGGAGCGTGGTCTTTCGTGTTTGAACGCGTGGACAGCCTGATAGGGAGTGATTTTGCACGTGAAAACCCCACACTCAGCGAATCGCGCGAAAACCCGTCACCAGCATATGTGCGTCTATAGTTACCTGCACGGGCAGTGTCAAAGCGTGTGATTGGTGAAAATGGATCTACACGCAGGAGTGACAAAGCGTGTGATTGGTGAAAATGGATCTACACGCAGGAGTGACAAAGCGTGTGATTGGTGAAAAGTGAGCTACACGCAGGAGTGTCAAAGCGTGTGATTGGTGAAAAAGGATCCACACGCAGAAGTGACAAAGCGTGTGATTGGTGAACATGGGCCAAGCACGTACACGCCGTAAGTGACGCTGTACGTGTGGGCCTGTATATAAGGTAGTGTAGAACACCATTTCCCTGTACGTGCTTTTCGTGGAGAGCGAGTGGGTGAATTCTGTACTTCTTGTCGTTTCACACGCGATTTACTTCACGGCGTTTCCAGTTCGTACTCCCTGTTACCTCTGACAGCTTTTTCTCTTTTTCCTCTTGTACTGGTTTACCTGGGCCTGTTCCCTCAAACAGTGTCCCCTTCTACTGTTGTCCTGTCTCCTCAGACAGCGTACACATCTTCTTTTGGCGGGGGTGTTGCCAACCAAACGCGCTCATTTTTCACGCTCTTTTACCTGGCAGACGGTGAGTCACGCACGTATCTAACTTCTGTGCTTGCCCCGTGTGTAGCCTACCCCTTCAGTGGTCATTCTAGGCTGCGTGTGACACGCATACGTTCATTGTGTTACTGGATGCCACAGCGTAGTGCAGGGTTTTCCATCAGCACACGTGGTCTAGGAGGGGTATTGTGCACGTTCCTTAACTTTTCTGGGGTGCCTGTGCGTTGCGTGACCCGTCATCTTTCCCCAGGGGTGTCATATAGCCTTGCCACTGCACTAGGGTACGAATACCATCTGGTACCCAACCCCTTTGACACCCAATTGCCCAGGACAATTGTGCACACCGACTCCCATACGCACAATAACATCAGTGCCATGGTTGGGAGGCGTGCAAGCCGTAAGGGTGGCAAAGGTGGCCGAGCCACACGTGGTGGCCGTGGAGGATCCACTAGGGGACGTGGTTGTGACTTGCAGGGTGCCCCTGTCCCCCCCAGTCTGGAGGACCAGTCAGGGACACCCATGCCCCCCCCCCAGTTGAGGGTCATGTGGCTGATACCAACCCTGATCAGCCCTTGTCGGACCAGCCCATTGTGGCACCAGACCTGTCCGAGGGTGATCCCATCGCTGACATCCAGGTCAGCAGGTCCACTGCACGTGCACCGGTGCACATTGGTGTCATCAGGGCACGCGCATCTATGCCAGATAGGTCATCTGCTGGCCCCCGTAGCCAGGGTGTGGCTCCATCCACCCCACCTCTCATACACCCTGCCAAGACTGTGTCGGTCCTAGTTCATGCACCTCAGATCAGGCCTGACCCCATCCCACTACCCCCAATGCCTGCACCTACTCCCATGCTGAGTGTGCAATCCCACACACCCAGTACTGAGTCCACCACGGCTCCTGCCCCTAGTGTCCACAGCGGCGTAGGACACTCTGGATCCCCACCCCCTTCCAAGCGCAAGAGGAAGAGTGCACGTCCGGCACAGGCTGATGCCCCAGGCACGGCTGCACAGTCCGGCCCATCAAGGAAGCCAAGCTTCACAGACGCCGAACTGAATGCACTTGTTCAGTATGTGTCAGATCATGATAGGGAAATGGTCATCGTTGCAGGGTCCAAGACCACACATGCCAGACGCCAGGCACACTGGCAGACCATTGCTGACAGAATAAGTGCCCTTGGAGTAGTGAGGCGCACAGCTAGTGATTGCCAGAAGCGCTGGAATGACCTTAAGCGCAGGGCAAAGGATAAGCTGGCCTCAAGTCATGCCGCAACCTTGGTGACTGGAGGTGGGTCCCCAGCACAGGAAATAGAACTCACACCACACGAGTCCGTAGCTGGATCCTACGTCACCGAGGGACAACTCCAAGGTGTGGGAGATCTCCCTGATTACGAGGCATCATCCGGTGAGTGCACATGCATGTGTGTATTATCCATGTGCATGTTGTGTGTGTGAAGCATTCATGTTGGGTGCCTGTCAAGGGGGTGTGTGGCAGAGTTGATAGTGGCACCCATGTGCCTCATCCAGTATGTTCAGTGCAACACCATCTGCCCACAGCACTATCCCAACTGGCAACAGTGCACATATGGCCCTACACCATGGAAGTTGCCCTTGAATTGTCATTTTGTCACTACATTGTTGCTCATACTCCCCTGTCTATTCATCTGATGTCTTACATACCATTCCTATACTTTCCCCCAGCCAATCAAGTTTCATCTTCACATGCCTGACATGCAATGATACCACATGCTAATGCGTCCTCTGTATATAAATGCCAACCAACATGCTGTCATACTGTGGATGTTGCCTTGACATCCACCTCCTACCTGTGTGCTTTGGTACCGTCTGGTTTCGAGCCCCATTCCCTCACACTCCATGCTGCTCTTCATGGTCTATCTTCCCTGACTTCTACAGTTCAGACCATCGTGCCCTACTCACGACACCTGCTTGCTAACAGTCAAATGAGGGCACCCTGCCCTCCAATGCGACCCACCCTATTGCTGACAAGTGCATCTGAGCCTACTCGAAGCTAACTCTCACTGACATCTGCTCATACATGCCTTTGCCTGTCCCATAGACCCTTCACATGGTCCCTGTCCTCTCTCCTTGCTCCTCTTCCACCATCAATGGTGGGACCCGTTGGGGTGTACTCCTGGCCTCCTTCCAATCCTCAGAGGCCACAATTGATGTGCATGGTAATGGGAGCATCTCAGTCCAAGGCCCTTAGGCCAACCTCATTCTCCTTGAGAAATGCTACCCACATCTCATCAACTTCCTTTCCTCTCCTGCTGTCCCCCTCCTCTCTCCTCATCAATCCTGCACTGCCTCCCTGCACCCTCCCATGATCCTTCTCCGCCTCCCACTCCAACTCCTACACATGCTGCACCTCTGATCTCTAGCACTCCCCGTAAGTCCTCCAAGGCTGTCAACCTCCTCCACAATTACACTCCTTTCACTGCGGCTGCATCAGGCATTCCTCCGATATCTGTCACTTACATGAGGTTATGCACCTTGACATCCTTGGTCTCATGGAAACATGTCTGACGGCCAGCTCTGTCTGCATCCTTCACACACTCCTACCTGATGTTCAGGAGACCCTCTCCCTGGCCCGCCACTACTGTGCAGGGGGGGTGTGCCCTTGGCTTCCCTGAGGGTATTCCTGCCACTGTCACTCCTACTTAGACCTACTCCACTCTGGAATGGCTTGTGTGACGTCTCTCTCTACCACACCTTGACATTCACAAACTGTGCGTACTGTGTCTTGGAAAACTGGTCAAATGTACTACTTCCTTTCTGAGTGTCCTCACCTCTCCTCCTCACTCATGTCCCCAGACACAGAAATCCTCTTCCTTGGTGCTGTACGCATCCACCTGCATGCTTGTTGACCCCCCCACGTGACCTTTCTGTGACCTCAGCAACTCCCTCTCACCCTCTAGACTCCCGTCTGTCCCTACTCATTCTGCAGGGCACACTCCTGATGCTCTGATCTCATCTGACTTTCCCCTCTCCGTCCATCTCTGCACTCCTCTCTCCTGGAGTGATCACATTCTCCTCTCCTCCCAGCTCACCCTCACCACCCCACAGGCAAAGCCACCCTCACCACTGTCACACACCTTCTTGGTATTCCAACCCATGAAGTGTGTGTCAGTCGAGGCTCATGCTGCCAAGATCTCCCCCCCATCCAGCTCCCCCTTAGGCTCACTCCCATCCTGACAGGGCCCACTCCATGCTCCACTCTATGTCAGGTACACTGGATGTCTTTGCCACGGTCATGACCACCTGTCTGAAGCCCCATGCCAATGCAGAGTCCTGGCATGACTCGGATCTTGTGAACACAGACCACAGGTGCCGGGTGGCAGAGAGGGAATGTCCTGCATCATGCTCATCCTCTGGCAAACTGGCCTGCCACATGCTCCAAAGGCAATAGCGCCTCACCCTTTTCACCAAGATGAGATCCCCAATCCAAGGGCACATATCTGCGGCATGTGACAACTCTGCAGGACACATAGAAATCTGCAAGGACCTTGCCGAGCCAGATGCAGTGTGTACCTCCCCTGTCCCCTCCGAGCCCACAGCACTGCATGATTGTCTCTGTACCCCTATAGGCCACCTCCCCCAGCACTTGTCTGCGCCTAACACCATCTGCCCTTGACGTTAAGTCCTACTTACCTTGTACAGCACTTCCAGCCGCCACTTCCCCTTGCACTTCATTGTGCCACCCACCCCTGCACTTGCGTGACATGAATGACACCAGCACCAGTAGGATTGTTGACTGGCATCCCCTTCTGCCCCACCACCCCTCAGTGCTCCGCTGTACCTTCATACATTTCTGGACCGGTGCTTCACGAATGCTATATGATTCCTTTACAGGTGATGGGGAGGTGGAATCTCATTGTTTACTGCATTTTGTTGATGTAGACAAGGCACTGTGCATCGTGGCCAATTTGGACTAGCAGATCCATGTACAACATGTTAACTTATTGATGTGATGATGCAATGTCAGGACCAGAGTGGTTGAAATCCAAAAAAGTTGCCCTCCTCTCCCTCTTCACTTGGTGGCTATGTCACATGCCATGTGTGTGATGGCATGTGCCTTTGACATGGCAATCACCGGCCAATGTGTGATGGCAGTGCTAGGCAGCATGGTGAGCAGGCGTTGCTCTCCAATCTGTACATTGTATGCCCTGAGCCTCCCCTACAGACCCAGTGATGGTGAATGCATAGGAGGTCTCCCAGTCATGTGGGACATGTGTCGTAGAACTACTGCCTCTGTTGTTCATCAGCCCTTGTTGCATGCCATGGTGCTAATGCCTGTTTCCATTTTTCTCTTTCATGTCTTTGCAGGGGACGAAGCACTTGTTGATGCTGGGGATGTGGTGGTTGAGCCGTCCCAGGAGGGCAACCCGGGCCGACCTTCCACAAGTGAGGGACGTGGTGTGTTTGTGGGTGAAAACCCACAAGTGCTGCAGGTCGTGCTGTCGAGGGGTGTCTCTGGGGGTTCCTCCCCCGAGCAGTATTCAGGTGTAGACTCGGAGGATGACACCTATGTGCAGTCGCAGGTGAGTGTTCTTGGGAGAGAATCTCCTCTGTCCGACCCACCTGCAGCCGGGCCATTGCCCTTAATGGGGATGTCAGTGTCGGCAGCTCAGCCTCCGGTGGTTACGGATGCAGGGCCACACCACACAATCTCTGATCCTGTTCCTGGGGCTGCAGATCAGAGAGGGAATGCAGTCCTGCAGCCTGAGGCCTTGCCGGCACAGCAAGGCGCAGTCCGCCTTGCCCCAGGCAGGTGTGGTGCCCGTCAACGTGGTGGCCGTATGCCACCTGGCAATACCGCTTGGGAGCAATCCATCTACGGTATGGCCAACCAACAGGCAGCATCATCCGAGATGATTGCACAGGCCATGGATAGGGTGGCCACTTCCATTGTCCCCCCAGAAAGGCTGATGGAGCGACTGGAGCAGGCTACAGAGTCCATCTGCCAGGCACACAGGGAGGATATGTTGGCGTCCAACATGGACAGGCGGGCGGCACTGGCGACTCTGCGGGAATCACTTTCCATGGAGTCCCAGCGCCACAGGGAAGGCCTGAGGGAAGAATTCCATCACCTCAGGTCGACCCTGTTAGAGCTTGAGGCTTCATCCCATAGAAGGACAGAGGAGCAGCTGGAGCGTCTGACACGGACGCTCTCGGCCGAGATGCAGGCAACTCGTGCGGAGGTCAGGTCATCCCGGAAGTTACTGCATGGGGACCTCCGCATGATTACAACCCAGAACCAGAACTACCAGACCCGCCTGCTTGCAGCCATGGAGGAGCAAACTCGTGCTTTGCGTGGGCTGCCTCCCATTGTCACACCATCTTCTGAGGCAGCTCCCCCACCTCCTGAGTCAGCTGCAGGGTCTGGCCAGAGCGATAGCGACTCATCTCCCACAACAGAGTAGCCGTGTGGGCCACGAGCCTATGGGGTGTTTTAGTTTCCCATGATCCACACAGGTGGATTGTGGCGTGCATCCTGTCCTCGGACCTCATAGGTGCCCCCCCCCCCCGCCGGCCCTTTCATGGCCATTTTTTCTCAATATTTTTTTTTCTTTTCCAAGAGTGTTGCCTTGTGTGGGTACCTGGGCATACACTGTATTGTGGCTGGGCACATGCAGGCTTGTCCCGAGTTTGGTTTCGATGCTTGGGTAGCAGACATCCACACCCCTCCTGCTTCCGTTTCCATGGGCTTGCAAAGGGTGTGCCCAAGTGACAGCAAATTACACGGTGACATTGGACTCCCATGAGCTGTTGGCCAGTCCATAGTCAATACTGTGTAGACATTCATAGTGTACATTGTTGTTGCACCTAACTATGCATGATGGTTTGATATGTGCCTCTACTTACATATGTTGCTCATGTTTTGCAGGTATTTCACACAGTTCTTCACACGGGCATACTCTCTGGAGTCAGACTACATGTCGGTAGATGTGCACTGACACTTTTGCGTGGCGCCATCACTGTACATCTGGACGGTGAGGACATACCAGCAGAATCAGGTAATGAGACTACCATTGATTACATGCATTGTGTCTTGTTTGGGTGGGCTTCAGGGTGGGTTGGTGTGTAATTTGATTGAAATTACTCTTACACAGGTGTGTAGTAGTGGCTCCAGTGCGGTTAGCTGTTCAAGTGCGGCTATGTACCATTTGGGGCACTGCTATTTGTGACACCGGTGTCATGTTGTGATGGCCAGTTTGTTTGCTCTCACATACCATGACATGGTGTCCTCAGTGGCGGGACTGTGAAGGGAATGGGTGACATGGCAATGTTGTCATGTAGTGAATCGCCTGTGGCAATGCATATTTGATTGATGGAGTTGTGTCTTTTCGTTGTGATGCATTGCTGGTGTATGTGTAGGTAGGGGTGCACACATAGTGACACTTCCATGTTAACAATCTCAGGCTGATGTGTATCTGACAGTTTATTGTCAAGTAATTTTGTGACATTGTCAGGTAGTGTCATCATTGATTGTCAGATGGTATGTGCCAGAGCAGTGTGCACTAGCCAGCACTGTGATTCCTAGGTGAAGAAGTTGGCCACCAGTTGCGTACGGGCTGCCTCCCCCCGTGCCCTTTCCCCTCCCATGCGCAGCGGGCGTGCATGTGGTTGTGGATGTGGGGGCACCACCATGTCCACGGGCAGGCCCCGGCGTGTTGCAACGTTGTGCAGGACACATGCTGCCACTATGATCCTGCACACTATTCGGGGAGCATATAACAGCTGCCCGCCAGAACGGTCAAGGGAGCGAAAGCGTGACTCCAGCACTCCGAATGTGCGCTCCACTATGCCCCGTGTTGCAATGTGGGCTGTGTTGTACCTTACCTCGGGTGGCGTGGTGGGGTTCCGGATTGGGGTCATCATGTGGGGGCTGATAGGGTAGGCACTGTCCCCTGCGGAGGTGGTGATGGGTATCATTAGTGGTGTTGTGTCATGACCCAGTATCTGACATGCATGCATGTGCAGTGGCATTCATGCTCACCAAGCAGCCATGTATCTCCATGCTGGCCAGCCTCTAGGTCCCAGCATAGGGTAGACATTCTGTAGATGAAGCTGTCGTGGGTGGACCCGGGATAGTTGGCATATACTGATGTGATTATTCCCTTGGCATTGCATACAACTTGCACGTTGATGGAATGCCAGTGCTTGCGGTTTCTATAGATGTGCTCTGTTGCCCTGGGTGGACGTAGAGCCACATGTGTGCAGTCAATTGCACCAAGCACTTTGGGGAATTGAGCCACACCATAGAATTCCTGGATGCACGTCCGCCTTTCTGCATGAGTCCTGGGGAGATATATGTGCCTGCGGACTGATGGCCGTGCAGTGATGATGTTCAAGACCTGGTGTAGGCAGCGTGACTGCGTGGCCTGTGACACACCACCCACTATGGCACTTGTCCGCTGAAAGGATCCAGTGGCCAAGAAGTGCAGTACATTCAGGACCTTCTGCAGGGGGCTGAGTGCTTGGGAGCACAGGGTGGGTGATGTGAGGTCATCCTCCCACTCACTGACCAGGTCCAGTATGATGTGTGCTGGAAACCTGTACCTCCCATACACCTGGTCATCAGGCATCCCGAATAGGCTGGTTCTGGGTGTGAATATTCTGGCCCTGACTCTCCTCCTCCTCCTCCTTTGGTAGCCCACTGCCACTGCTGCTAGGAACGGTATGTTCATCCTGGCATCTGGCTTGTTTATTGATAAGTGCGCAAATTAATGCCTTGCGCGTGTTCTAGGCGAGCGTGTGACCCTCGCACCCCTGGAATCTAGTTCCCACTCCAATAGCGTGTGGAAATTCCCACGCAGCAGGCATACAGGTGCGCTGACGTACTTGCGTGTGTAAGTGCCCGCGCACCCCTGAAATACACGTACATAGGCCAATGGCGTGTACGCGCACTTTCGGCCAATTACACGCGATGAAATACAGGTACATAGGCCAATCGCGTGTACGCGCACTTTTGGCCAATTACACGCGATGTAATACACGTACATAGGCCAATCGCGTGTACGCGCACTTTTGGCCAATTACACGCGATGACACTCTGACGTGCAGTATTTCCACGTGTGCTCCGTCATCACGTGCTGAGTGGGGAACGCCCGTGCGGATCACGTCAGACGCGCTTACGCGGTGAGGGACTCTGGTCCAATAGAATCGCGTATGCGTGCTGACGCACTTACGCGCTAAGGGCCTTTCCTCGGATTTCACGCTGACGTGCAGGAATTTCACGTGCCAAATCACTCCGTATCAAGCTGGCCACCCGAAAACACACGGAACACCACGCTCCTGCCCAGAAGGCCGAGTTACTGCCCCCCCAGTGCCCTGAGCAGCCTCCCACGTGCTATCTGCTGCTGCCTGCCTGCCTGCCTGCTGCCACCGTGCCCTGCCATTTGGTGCCTGCACATCAGCCATCTGCAGGGGTCCAGTTGCTGTGTCCACCCCTGCTGGAACTGAAGACTCCCAACTGGGATTACATCGCTCCACAGCCCAGCCCCAGGACCCAGTTGCCCACCCACACCTGCCTCTGGGGTTGCCATGTCGGGCACTTCCACATCTGGCACCAGTGGCAACCCCAGGCCAGAGAGGCAGAGGGGCACCAGCTTCACTGCCACCGAAGTTGGTGTCCTGGTGGAGCATGTCCTGGGGCAGTATGATGCCCTCTTTGGATCGTCCGCGCCAGCAAGGAAGGACGGGAGAGGATCTGGGCCGACTGTGTGGTTGCCATCAACGCGGAGGGGGTGGCAACCCGCAACGTCCAGAAGATCAAGAAGCGCTGGGAGGACTTGAGGTCCAGGACCCTTGTGAAGGCCCGGCGCCTCGTGGAGGGGGGCCGGGGCCGCATGAGTTCCATCCAGAAGAGGGTCCTGGAACGCGTACGCCCAGCGCTCCACGCCCAGGTCCTTGAGAGGGAGGCCCGTCTGGAGTTGAGCGGTAAGTGTGCAAGCATTACTGTGTGAGACAGGGCATGTTGCGGTGTGCTGGTTCTATGATACTTGCCTGTATGTGTGCCATGGGCCATGTATGCATGTATGTGTGCAGGGACATCATGGTAATGCATGTGCGACCAGTGATGTGTGACCCACATGGTTGTTGCATGTGTTGAAATGCGGCATGGGGAGCCCTATGCAGATTTAGGACATGAGAGCATGCCAGTCTCTGTACCTGGACATGGATGGGGGTGAAGGATGGGTGCTGATGCCAGGTACATATATGGTAGCCATGTCTGTGTGCCTGACCTGCGTGTCTGTGACTTGTGCATGCCATGGATGCATGACACATGTGTGTGACAATGCACAGATTCAGTGACGCACCCAACTTACCCTTGTTTCGCCTGTGTTCGTAGTGTTTGGGGCCAGATGGATGTAACTGAGGTGAAGTGTGTGCATGTGATATGCATGAGCCATGATGCATGTGAGTTACATATCATTGAATGTTTCAAGAGTCAATTGGACATGCATGGAAATGTGCATGGCATGCACCATGCCTGTTACTGTGTGTGTTTTGCCTGGACTGACCCATATGTTGTGGAGGGACATGATGGAAGTGTACTTTGACAGGGGTGCTCATCTGCTATTGCTTCCTGTCTAGGGGACCATTTTACAGTAGCCTGATGCTTGTGTCCTTTGTCTCCCTCTACGCAGCGGCTAGTGAAGAAGAGGGCGGAGACGGCGCTGTGGAGCAAGGCGGCGGGGATGCCCCCACGGCTGCAGCGGAAGGGGTGGGTGAGCCCCCACAGGGGCCTGCTACGGCGGAAGACGGTGAGGAGCCATCCAGGTTGGTGGTTTGCACAGAGGAGGAGGAGGCCGACACTGGTGCACACATGGGGCCTGGTGGGAGCATCCCTGCTGGTGCAAGTGGTGCAGTCCAGGGCCAGGGGCAGGAGGCAGCACAGGTCACCGTGGAGGTGCCTGTGCATGTCGCTGTCCCTGACCCTGTGAGTGCACCACCATGCACCAGCAGGGATGCCCCGTCCCAGGCCCGTCCGCAGGTAGAGGGGATGTCCATGTCAACTGACTCCCCTCCACCTGCGGCCGTGGGAACCCCTGGCCGCGTGGAGCAGGTCCTGATTGGGGTCGCGATGCGCACGGCTGTGATTCGTGATGCCGTGCGTGCTTCCCGGGAGGAGCACGCACGTCATCACGAAGTGCACCGTGCCGACGTGGCCCAATTGGGATCGGCCATGTTCGGGGGGTTCCTGCATGTGTTGGCCAATCTGACGGCCCTCTCCTCCTCTGTGCAGGCTATCCACCGGTCGTTCTCCTTGCCGTCTTCCGGCCCAGATGCCACCATGGCCCCCTGTGGACCTGCCCCGACCAATGCAGCCAGCTCGGTGGGGATCCCATCCATGCCACAGTTGGGAGTCGGAGGTCCAGCAGGGGTGGACAACACAGCAAGTGGACCCCAGCAGATGGAAGATGTGCCGGCATCATCGGGCAGGGCACGTGCACGACGGCGTCGGTGGTTACCATCAGCCTGGATGCCGTCGTGCTGGCAGAGGCAGTGGCGTCGGAGGCAGCAGCGGGCTCGACGTGGGAGGCATCATGGCTCAGGGCCATCAAGATCAGAGGGGCAGGCATCGGCCGGAGGGCAGGGCAACCCTGGCATGGCGGTGTGTTCCGTGTGGGAGGAGTTTGGCCAGCGGATAGGTGCGGAGCGGCAGCGGGCGGAAGAGGAGCGGCTCGCCATGACCAGGGCGGAGATCTCCATGCGTCGGGCATTGAGGCGGGCTGAGTGCCTCGAGGAGGCTCGCAGGGATTTTGGTGAGCACATGGGGTTGTCCCTGCGAGACCTCGGGGCCAGGACAGAGTCCCGCCTCCAGGACATTGACATGGAGTTCGAGGATGCCCTGGCCAGCATCACCAAGTGAGCCGCAGGACTAGCCCGCTGCCTTTGTATATAGTTTTTTAGTTAGTTAGTGCTAGGTTTCCTTTATTTATTTTTATTATTTTGGACCGCTCGGACAATGGCCACTTTTTTGTACATATTTTTTTTATTAGTTAGTATTAGGTTTCATTTGTGGTGTTGGGCTCATGGACCCTGGAACATTCCTGTATATATTGTTATTTTTTGGGAGATACATTTTTTTATTTTCTTATTGTTTACACCATGACGTAATGGTTTTTCTTTGATTTCCTACTACATGGTTTTGCTTTGGACAAATTCTATTGATTTTTTAATCCTTTGTTTTTTGGTTTATCATTTTTGTTCTCGGACATGGACCTTTTATTTACTTTGCCACATAGTTGTATGTTTTATTGGTTTACTTAATTTTTGTTTTTAATAAATTTTTATATTATCTTACACTTGTGTTATTTTCTCTTTGGTTTCTTACATGTCATGATATGGGTTTTGACATTCACTTGCACCCATTGTGTATGTGTGTGTGACGGACATGTGTTCTTTTGCATACTTGCCTTTGGGGTTGTGTCATGTGATTGCATTCACTATGTGGGTGCATGCAATCCTTGCCTGGGTGTTTGTGCTGGGTATGCTGGCCATTACTGCCATGATTGTGTATCGTCAGGACCTGGGGCCAGGGGGACATGGGTGGGGGCCTGCTGGCAGGTTCCCCACAGTGCTGGGGGTGGTGGGAGACATGGGTGGGGCCTGGTGGAGGGTGTCCCTGGTGGATGGGGGGTGGGGGTGGTGGGAGACATGGGTGGGGGCCTGGTGGAGGGTGTCCCTGGTGGATGGGGGGTGGGGGTGGTGGGAGACATGGGTAGGGGCCTGGTGGAGGGTGTCCCTGGGGGGTGGGGGGTGGGGGTGGTGGGAGACATGGGTGGGGGCCTGGTGGAGGGTGTCCCTGGTGGATGGGGGGTGGGGGTGGTGGGAGACATGGGTGGGGGCCTGGTGGAGGGTGTCCCTGGGGGGTGGGGGTGGTGGGAGACATGGGTGGGGGCCTGGTGGAGGGTGTCCCTGGTGGATGGGGGGTGGGGGTGGTGGGAGACATGGGTGGGGGCCTGGTGGAGGGTGTCCCTGGGGGGTGGGGGGTGGGGGTGGTGGGAGACATGGGTGGGGGCCTGGTGGAGGGTGTCCCTGGTGGATGGGGGGTGGGGGTGGTGGGAGACATGGGTTGGACATGGGTGGGGGCCTGCTGGCAGGTTCCCCACAGTGCTGGGGGTGGGGGTGGTGGGAGACATGGGTGGGGGCCTGGTGGAGGGTGTCCCTGGGGGGTGGGGGGTGGGGGTGGTGGGAGACATGGGTGGGGGCCTGGTGGAGGGTGTCCCTGGTGGATGGGGGGTGGGGGTGGTGGGAGACATGGGTGGGGGCCTGGTGGAGGGTGTCCCTGGTGGATGGGGGGTGGGGGTGTTGGGAGACATGGGTGGGGGCCTGGTGGAGGGTGTCCCTGGGGGGTGGGGGGTGGGGGTGGTGGGAGACATGGGTGGGGGCCTGGTGGAGGGTGTCCCTGGTGGATGGGGGGTGGGGGTGGTGGGAGACATGGGTTGGACATGGGTGGGGGCCTGCTGGCAGGTTCCCCACAGTGCTGGGGGTGGGGGTGGTGGGAGACATGGGTGGGGGCCTGGTGGAGGGTGTCCCTGGTGGATGGGGGGTGGGGGTGGTGGGAGACATGGGTGGGGGCCTGGTGGAGGGTGTCCCTGGTGGATGGGGGGTGGGGGTGGTGGGAGACATGGGTGGGGGCCTGGTGGAGGGTGTCCCTGGTGGATGGGGGTGGGGGTGGTGGGAGACATGGGTGGGGGCCTGGTGGAGGGTGTCCCTGGTGGATGGAGGGTGGGGGTGGTGGGAGACATGGGTGGGGGCCTGGTGGAGGGTGTCCCTGGGGGGTGGGGAGTGGGGGTGGTGGGAGACATGGGTGGGGGCCTGGTGGAGGGTGTCCCTGGTGGATGGGGGGTGGGGGTGGTGGGAGACATGGGTTGGACATGGGTGGGGGCCTGCTGGCAGGTTCCCCACAGTGCTGGGGGTGGGGGTGGTGGGAGACATGGGTGGGGGCCTGGTGGAGGGTGTCCCTGGTGGATGGGGGGTGGGGGTGGTGGGAGACATGGGTTGGACATGGGTGGGGGCCTGCTGGCAGGTTCCCCACAGTGCTGGGGGTGGGGGTGGTGGGAGACATGGGTGGGGGCCTGGTGGAGGGTGTCCCTGGTGGATGGGGGGTGGGGGTGGTGGGAGACATGGGTGGGGGCCTGGTGGAGGGTGTCCCTGGTGGATGGGGGGTGGGGGTGGTGGGAGACATGGGTGGGGGCCTGGTGGAGGGTGTCCCTGGTGGATGGGGGGTGGGGGTGGTGGGAGACATGGGTGGGGGCCTGGTGGAGGGTGTCCCTGGTGGATGGGGGGTGGGGGTGGTGGGAGACATGGGTGGGGGCCTGGTGGAGGGTGTCCCTGGGGGGTGGGGGGTGGGGGTGGTGGGAGACATGGGTGGGGGCCTGGTGGAGGGTGTCCCTGGTGGATGGGGGGTGGGGGTGGTGGGAGACATGGGTTGGACATGGGTGGGGGCCTGCTGGCAGGTTCCCCACAGTGCTGGGGGTGGGGGTGGTGGGAGACATGGGTGGGGGCCTGGTGGAGGGTGTCCCTGGTGGATGGGGGTGGGGGTGGTGGGAGACATGGGTTGGACATGGGTGGGGGCCTGCTGGCAGGTTCCCCACAGTGCTGGGGGTGGGGGTGGTGGGAGACATGGGTGGGGGCCTGGTGGAGGGTGCCCCTGGTGGATGGGGGGTGGGGGTGGTGGGAGACATGGGTTGGACATGGGTGGGGGCCTGCTGGCAGGTTCCCCACAGTGCTGGGGGTGGGTGTGGTGGGAGACATGGGTGGGGGCCTGGTGGAGGGTGTCCCTGGTGGATGGGTGGTGGGGGTGGTGGGAGACATGGGTGGGGGCCTGGTGGAGGGTGTCCCTGGTGGATGGGGGGTGGGGGGGGTGGGAGACATGAGCAGGTGTGCAGGGTAGTTCCCTGTGGTGTGTGCTGCCTGCAGGGGCCGTGGAGGGTGTACAGGTAATGCCTGGGAGCACACAGCCAATTCGCGTGTGGAACTTCCCGCGCACCCCTGAAATCCACGTACCCGGCCATATCGCGTGTGGAACTTCCCGCGCACCCCTGAAATCCACGTACCCAGCCATATCGCGTGTGCAACTTCCCGCGCACCCCTGCAATCCACGTACCCTGACTAATCGCGTGTGGAACTTCCCGCGCACCCCTGAAATCCACGTAGCCGGCCATATCGCGTGTGGAACTTCCCGCGCACCCCTGAAATCCACGTACCCTGCCATATCGCGTGTGGAACTTCCCGCGCACCCCTGAAATCCATGTAGCCGGCCATATCGCGTGTGGAACTTCCCGCGCACCCCTGAAATCCACGTAGCCGGCCATATCGCGTGTGGAACTTCCCGCGCACCCCTGAAATCCACGTACCCGGCCATATCGCGTGTGGAACTTCCCGCGCACCCCTGCAATCCACGTACCCTGACTAATCGCGTGTGGAACTTCCCGCGCACCCCTGAAATCCATGTACCCGGACATATCGCGTGTGGAACTTCCCGCGCACCCCTGCAATCCACGTACCCTGACTAATCGCGTGTGGAACTTCCCGCGCACCCCTGAAATCCACGTACCCGGCCATATCGCGTGTGGAACTTCCCGCGCACCCCTGCAATCCACGTACCCTGACTAATCGCGTGTGGAACTTCCCGCGCACCCCTGAAATCCACGTACCCGGCCATATCGCGTGTGGAACTTCCCGCGCACCCCTGCAATCCACGTACCCTGACTAATCGCGTGTGGAACTTCCCGCGCACCCCTGAAATCCATGTACCCGGACATATCGCGTGTGCAACTTCCCGCGCACCCCTGCAATCCACGTACCCTGACTAATCGCGTGTGGAACTTCCCGCGCACCCCTGAAATCCACGTACCCGGCCATATCGCGTGTGCAACTTCCCGCGCACCCCGGTATACACGCACACGTTTATTTTTTCTCTCAGCGCGTGTCTGTGTTTGTGGGTACCCCTTTGTACGTCATTTGTCCTGGAGGGCCACAGTATTGGACATTGATCATGTCTGTATATAGGTGCTATTTGTTGGCGCACCTTTTAGCGCACATTTCTTGCAGGCGCAGAGACGCTGCCGCCTGCTTTCTTGTGGCGGTCGTGTTTGTGCCTGTTTGTGCCTGTGCGCTGCTTTGAGCGTGCGCTTTTTTGCCCTATTCTATTCCATGAATACGTGTTGTATGCGAGCGTGTGGGCGTTCCGCGCACTTGCCTCCTAAACTTTCCCCGTGCCGCCCACATTCTTCCCCATTCCGAGTGTTGTGCCCCATTTTATTCCCCATTCCGAGTGTCCCGCCCTGTGTTCCGCCTACTTTAGAGCTGTGCGCTGCGCTCGGAGTGATAGCGCAGTGGCCGTGGCGCACGACGTTGGTTGACCTGTGCGCCGGCCTGCGCCGCGCGCTTTTTCAGCGCACGTCCTCTGCTTTTCTTGCGCACGGACTTCCATGAATCGACGTGCGCTGGTTTCCCTGCGCTTTTCGCTAATTTTCGGCGCAGCGCACGTATTGGCCCCTCTGCGCCGGGATTTTCGGCGCACATTTATTCCATGAATCGGCCTGTGTATGTTTTATCAGGTTTGTTTGTTGCGTTTCTATGAAGGACTGACATTTGCAAACACAATTGGTCTGCACTGTGTAAGTAAATATTATTAACAATTGGTGGCAATTGAAATAGAATATTCATTGCTACATTTACATAGCAACTTACACCAGTTTCATTTGAAAATTTGAATGGACCAGCTAGTTCTGTCTATGAATGCTTTTTTCGGAGTTTCTGTTCCTTCTTTGAAGAAGTACCTGATTTACTTTCCCTAATAGGTTCTTCTTTGCTTGTGGTAATTGATGAAGTTTTAGCTTCTTTTGTTTTCTTTGAAGGATTTGCCATCAGATTCTGTTGCATTTCTGTTTGAATTAGTTTTCTTTTACCACGTTTTACTTTTTCTGGAACAGGATATGGTTTCAGATGGGGGATGTACAGTGAATGCAGTCTATTGTATTCTAAAATCCAAGGAATATCAGAGTTCAGTTTACTTGCATCAAAGTTGATTAGAAATAGACGGTCAAGTGTAGGTAAGCGTGATAGTGCTATGTAGCTCATGCCTTCTTTTAAGACTGTGTTTCCTATATCTATCAATGCTTTGTCTAGGGTATGACCTTGGGATTTATGAATGGTGAGTGCATATGCAAGAGTTAGAGAAAATTGTTGTTCTCTACGTACATACATGTCTTTGAAGAGAAGGAATTGAGCAGTTGAACGCCCTATCCTTTTCACTTCTGAAAGTTTGTCAAAGCGAATATTGACAAACTGAATGTTGTTGTCACGTGGGTATGATTGAAAGCCAACAACTGTACCCAGTGCCCCATTAACTAGCCCTTGCTCCACGTCATTGTTACGTTTTAGCATTACTCTACAATTTTAGGATAATTTTAATATTTTTTCCAACCCAGCTGTGTTGGTGATTGAATTTTCAAAGGTATTAGTCTTGTTGTTGCTTGCTCACACATGGGTAGTGTCATACCATGTACGTCTAGTTTTTCTGTGGTGCAAATTTCCATTATTGGTTGCATTTCTTTTTTTAACATTGTTTCATTGAATTCGAAACAGCTTGCAAGAGTTGGCATTAAGGCCATACAATTGACATTTCTGTGCGCTAATTGTTCCATAACTTCAGTATCACCATAAAGTGAACTGATGTGCCGGTTTTTCAAATTGCTAGTGCTTCTTGAGATAGTACACCAACTCTAATATTTTTAAAAATGTTGGCGTAAGTGAGATCTGCAGATTGACACATGTTTTCTGTTAATTCTCTGTATTGGAAATGTTGGCAAAGGTTGACATTTCCTATGTTGCCAACAGTTTTACTGCAGAGTTTGTGTCCTAAGGTTTAAAAAATAGGTTGACCTTTCACTGGTGTCAATTGGAGAAGATCTCCAAGAACGATAATGTGTTTCCCTGCAAAGAGCTCTTCGTAGTTTGTTTTAAGTACTTCTTGCAATCTGAGGTGAATCAAAGCCAACATTAGGTTGGAGACCATGCTCACCTCATCTAGTAGTAGCATTTTCATTTGTTTTAATACTCTGTGTAGTTCCATTGCAGCTTCTGCAGAAAGTTTGTAATAGTCTAATTTGTTTTGGTTTTCTGCTGGAAGGAGTAGTAATCAGTGTAAAATGACACCGCCTATGCTGTAGGCAGCTAAACCTGTGGGGGCAGTTACAATAGCTGAAAGTTTGTTGTTTGTCAATTATTGAATGAACTTGCTGATGATTTCGATTAAGAATTTTTTTCCTGACCCAGCTTCACCACTGACGTACAGCAGTATAGGTTTGTAATTTTGGCAGGTACATTCTTTATTTTCATGTTGTACACCATGTGCAATTTGTTTTGTTACTTATTCAAAAATGGAGCACTGATCTTTGTTATGTTTTGCTTGTAGTACAGTTAAGTCTTCTATATCTTCTTCATAGTGACACATGATGTTTTCCACTTCTGTCACAGCTAATTCTGCCTCATTTGCTATTAGTGGCTGTCCTAGTGGTTATTGGCTTCCTGTTACAGAATGTTGACTACTGTCGGAAGTGTCCTTATCTAGTTGGGCCTGAAGTTCTTCGTGTTGCTGTTTATTGTGCAACATTGTTTTGTACTGTGTAAAGTTCACATCAGTGATCGTGCTTTCATTTGCTTTGAAAGCATCTCGTGGCAGTCATAGTTATGTAGTATCTCTTCCTCATTTCTACATGGTTTAAAATGTTGTAGCAGAGACATGTAATATAGTTCTTTCTGTTGAGGAGTTTTAAATGACAATTTGACATGATTAATTAAGCTTCATTTGGTAAGTTTCACCAAGCTACCTTCACAATCTGTCACTCTATATCTAACTTTGCTTTCATCGGGTTTTATATTATTTTTGTATGCAAAGTTTTGAGCTATGTGGTATAGACACATGGTTTCCAAAGTGCTACTCCTGTTCGGATAGTATGTGTCCATTAAATTGTTTTTTAAAATGTCTTGGCTGTTGGGATCATTTCTGGCAATTATTTCTATGTCCTCATATGATTTCATAACTCTTTTTCTAGATTAAGCAGGACCAAGACTTAGCCATACTATGTTGTCTGATTTTCCATACAAAGCAGTACCGGTTAAACGATCTGCTGCTTCATAGGTGCCACATTCTCTAAGAGAGAGCAATTTTATGCCTAGGCTGTACAATTTCTGACATAGGCCCTCATTACGACCCTTGCGGAAATCGAAAAACGATGGCGGAAATGCAATACCGCCATCGAATAGCGCTCGGTGCGATCATGACCCGTCACCGTAAAGTACGATGCCATTAGCGACACCGTAGTGAACGCCAACGCTAACTGCACCAAGTACGCGCACGCGCGCCATGCCAAACCGTAATTACCACCATGGCGCAACGGTACGCGAATTCTGACCCTAGCGGACATGTACCTAACGCCATCAAGCACGGCGGAAAGTACCATTCCGCCATGGTGAGAAGTACGGCATCGCGAACCAACCGTAAACGGCCATACTGAGTGCCTGTACACCACTCCCTGGCCACATTGCACAACTCCTCATAGGTGCAATGAAGACACACAATGCAACCAGTGAAATGTACAAGTCACCCATGCCTGCCAACGAACAAATGAATCTAGGGGCTCCAAGTGCCTTGTGAGTGGCCATCCATAATTGCCATGGCACCATTGCCGCACTGATGCAGCACAGGCATGTGAAGGGTCAAGTCCAGCAACATGAACAGAAAAATGACACAAACAAAAACAGGCCCCCCCATCGACTGACACCAGTGTAAGGCAACATCCAAAGCAGCATCCTGAGTGAGACTGCACCAGCCCTGTACTCCTGCCAGTAAACAAACCAACCATCAGCATAAGCATCTACCACACAAGTGGGCAGAGTGACTGAGCAGCCAGGCTCATCTCAAGAGGGGCCAATGGGAGCTGCAGGGCACAGATGGCACGAATACAGAAGCCATTCAAATGGACATGACCACAGTCTCCCTCCAAGAAACGCACGCAAACACAGGCACCTGTGACCAGCCATATTCTGATAATCACATCATTCCACCAATCCACCTGGCTGACCGGCATCTGTTACACAAATGCTAATCCCCCGCCCCTGAGCATGACATCATTAAAACAGTCATATCGGCAGCCCCTATCCCTGACCACACTGGGCTTCGTAGGCAAACGCACCCAGTACAGTACCACGCAAATATACTCCGAAGCTGGAACCCAATGCAGATCGCCTCACAATACATCGCTCCACAAATAGGAATATGCTACATCACTTGCAAAGAAGAACGCTACACGGTTCATATCAGAATAGAAATTTAATGCACAACAAAATCACCAAGCCCATACAGCCATTAGGTCATGAACTCCAAAATATATTTCATCATTGTGGGCTGCATCCGCAATAAATGACCAGCTTCTTCTTGTGTGACGCCCTGTTCCTTCATGGTACACAGGGGCTACATTCACGTTCAAAAAGGCAACATGGAAGCGCCTAGAACCGCAGGGCCGTCCCATTAGGTAGGCACTAGTCCAGCTGAAAGGCCGAAATGTTGCTCCTAGCCACTAGTACTGCGTAAGGGCATCTGGCCCATTGGCGATCGTCCCATAAGATCAAAATGGTGCTCCACTGATTAACACGAAGCAGCAGGTGTCGGGAGTAAAATCCATCTGCAGGAGTGGCATACAGATGGCAGTGGCAAAAGGGGAGGAGATACCTGTCACCCAAATGAAATGAAAAAGAATAGTATGGGCATCCGAACTTCATTTGAATTACTCACTTCAATGATCACACTAAATCCACAGCCATATGCATGCTAGCCCACTCCAAAGGATTATTTCCACCCAAAAACCACTTGCGAATCATAACTATATATATCGAGGTGAAAACACTATTACAAACAAGTGTTTTTGTGCATGCGTCTGTTAAAACAGAATCCATCAGATGGGATTAGTAACGTGCATAGACACAAGTGTTTGAAGGCGCGTCGAGACAGGGAGGGTTCAACAAGGGCAGATAGACGATGGTCCCACTATGGCAGCACTGCATCACATAGCGCAGGGGAGGTGGATAGATTCCATCATTCCCTCATCCCGGTATGAAAACGCCTGATTTCATACTCACATAACATGTGAAATTTCCATTGAGTCTGTGCGTTATGCAGTGTGCAAAATCCACTGTGCTCCAGCCCGTAATTCCAGTGTTGTGAAGTAACATGTATTTGGGAACGTCCGGCCTCATCGTCCACTACGCTATTGCGCATCCCATACTATTCATATCAATCATTGCATTCTCGCCATGGCCCCTGTCCCAAGGACATTGAACAATAGAACGTTATATTTGCAGTCAGACCTGTGGGCATCTCCTCGCCGCTAGCTGAAAACCGAAAGCGCCGTCCTTCGAATTCCTCATTTGCAACATCACGTCGAAAAGGCAACTGTGACCGCTTGAAATCACAAATTAATCCATCTAGTGCGGCTGTGTGTGAAAATGGCAACTGGCTTCACTCACAAATGGGACGCCCCGCCCGTCGGTGAACCTCGGTACAGTGTTGCATGAGGGTCCACCGTTACTCGAATACTACGTTCCACTGACCCTTCACAAGTCTGTTCGCGACTGCAAAGATAGTATGTGAAACAATGGGACCATAGCAGAATGAACATATGAACCAATATTACACTGCCATCTGGAACAAATACATGATTGTAATAGCAAGATGCCATTCGTCGAATTGCCGCGTTGTGTGCGTGACGTGCTCGCCCAAAGGGGATTGCAGCTTGCACAGGTGGAATGAATCACCACAGGTGGAGGCTATACAGCCTGAAAACACATAAATTGCACACCCAACCCCCTCCCACAACCACACCCACTCCGAAATGCTACCGGCAGGACTAGCGATGTTGGCCCTGGGGGACCTGATAGCACTGCAAGTACTCCAAATTCAAGAAGAAGACGAACCCCAACTACTACAACAACCGGCCGCACGGAGGAGACGCAGGAGGAGGAGGAGGGCAAGGCAGGGCCAGCAAGGGCCGCCAGCACAGCCACTACCACCACGCAGGCAGCCCGCAATCCCACGCCTCCGGGCACATCCGTTCAACCTCACTGATGAGCAGATCCACACCCTCTACCGTTTGGACCGGGACACCATAACCGCCATTGTGGACATGACACAGGCTGACCTTGTCAGCATGATAGATAGCCCAACCGCCATCCCACCCCTACTGAAGGTGGTGTCTGTACTCCACTTCCTGGCCACAGGCACCTACCAGCACACAGTCGGACAGTTGCATGGCATTTCACAGCCACTGTTCTCACGGACACTATTGCAAGTGCTCGATGCCCTCCTGAGGCACGCAGACGACTACATCTCTCTACCACGCTCGGAGCAGGAAATTACGAACGCAAAAGTGGGATTCCATGCACTTGGCGGCATACCGGGTTGCATTGGTGCCATCGACTGCACCCATGTGGAATTGGTCGTCCCACATGCCATGGAGGCCCAGTACCGCAACCGAAAACAATTTCATTCTCTGAACGTACAAATGGTGTGTGACTCCAACAGGATCATTACACATTGTTGTGCCCGATTTCCTGGATCAACCCATGATTCTATGGTCTTGAGGAACTCTACAATACCACGCTACATGGAGCGACACGCAGGGAACAGATCCTGGCTACTCGGTGAGTCTCATTTCATGCATGATAATGTGGGGTATGTGATGCGGCAATGACCTGGCAGGAAGGGGGGGGTGCGTACGTAGCAATGTCATTCCTCAAACATCCTTTATTGTCCACATACAGGTGATGCCGGGTATCCACTGAAGAGATGGCTCCTTACACCACTCCGGAACCCACAGGACCAGCATGAGGAGGACTACAACCATGCCCACTCACGTACCCGTGTAGTCATAGAACAGCCATTCGGCCTACTGAAGACTCGTTTCCGCTGCCTCAGCAGGTCTGGCGGGGCACTCCTGTACCGCCATGAGAAGGTTGCAAAGATGGTCATGGCATGTGTCATGCTACACAACATGTGCGTACGTAGAAATGTGCCCATGCCCCCTGACGCAGAACTGCAAGCACCTGAAGATGGTCATGATGAGGGTGGGGATGTGGCAGCACCTCAAGGAGTCTGCGAGGCACAGGAGGGCCGTGACATTCGTCAGCATATCATAGATGCATGCTTCTAGCACTCACGCCTGGTGGCTGATACATGGACACGGGACTTGTGGCACTGTGTGTGTCTGGAACATGCACAATATGGACTGTACGCCTATAATGGCCTCGTACACAAAGATCAATGTCCACACATCTCATTGGATGATCGTGCATTGTTTATGGCATATGTGAAATTATGTTACACACCCCATCGACCCACCACCCAAGTGAGCCCAACACACCCCCTCCACCCTCCTACCTCCCCCCCGAACACCAGTGTCCAAAGATGCTCATTGTCAGTGGGCAGTCGCTATTGCAAGCCCCCTCTCCGGGTATCAGGGGCACCCCTGCCTGTGGAGCGCAGGTTCCTCCCAGATCTACGTTGGGGGCTGCCCTGGACGGAACTTGCAACGGATGATGTCTCTGCCTGCTCACGTCCATGCATGTCCCTAAGGGTTTGTGAGAGCTCAGTGAGCACACGGCGCACAGCGGCAAGTTCAGCACATACGTCTTTGGACATCGCATGCAGTTCCCCCCTCAGGCTCTCGGTGCTTCTCTCCATTTGTGCCCTTAGTGTCTCTGTACTTCTCTCCATTTCTGCCCTAAGTGTCTCAGTTGATGTTTCTATGGCTGCCTTAGTGCCCCCACATTCATCAGCATGGTCCTTGAGGAGCGTGGCCAGTTGCTGCTGTTGCACGATTACCTGGTCGAGGGACTGTTGCCTCTGCTGTGCCATGGCCATTTGCGGTGGTGTCACAGAGGGGCTGGTCACCTCATGTTGCCTTGCCACAGGGCTTGTGGGGGATGGCCAGTCGTCGTCTTGTGGGTGCCCCTGCGTGGTATCCTCATGGTGTACGGGATGGAACAGACAGGGGGATTGAGACAGGTCATGGATGGATCTTACTTCGACATCCCCGTTTTCTGTGTCGTAGCATGCTGCCATTAATGCAGTGTCACCTATGGTGCTGCTGCCACCAGAAGCAGTGCCTTCTGTGGCATCCATTGGGGGGACCTGTGGTGGTGCTGTTGTGGGCATGCTGGCTGCTGGGGTGCCTGTTGAAGTTCCCTCCTGTGTGCTGCCACTTGATTTGTGCTGCTGCCGTGTCTTGATGCGTGCAGCTGAGGTGGAGGGTCTTTGGCCGTTGGTCTTGGCCCTCTTTGCAGGTGTGCTGGTAGGGGTGTCCTGGAGCTCGTCGTTTGAATCGGACCCTGTGGTGGAGTAAAGGAGGGCGAGCGTTATAAATGGGTCTGTGGAAATTGGAATGGCAATGTATCACATGCATTGGGGTGGTACCTGAGGGTGATTTGGGTTGGGGCCTTGGAGGTGGTTTCATTTTTGTGTGGATTGAGGATGCAGTTGTTTTGCAGCCTGCAGTTAGGGTGTGCCTGCTGCAGGTGTAAAGGGTGTTTTTAGGATTTTTAATTATTTATGTATTTAATGTGACTTTTAAAGTGTGCTATCAGGCCTATGTATGTGGGCGTTCTCCTGGACATGTGTTACTGTTGCACTATGTGGACACATGGTACTTCACATGATTGGACATTGTGGATTTGGCATTGTTTTATTTGGCCCACCTACCTGATTCTTCGGATGTCTGCACTCCTTTCTCCATCCCTCCGACTCCCTCTATACTCTCCATTCCAATGGTGGAGGCACAGATTTCTTCCCAGGGGGTCAACTTGATGGGTGATTCCGATCCTCCCCCGGTAGCTGTGGCAATGTTTCGGTTGGCAGAAAGTATGCTCCGGACGCGTATCCGCAAGTCGTCCCATCGCTTTCTGCATTGCTGTGGGTTGCGGGGTGCGGTCCCCACCGCACTTACCCGCTGTGCCACCAGGGCCCATATGGCCTTCTTGTTCGCAAGTGCCGTCCTGGTCATTTGCGTGGAGAAGACGACGCCAGCATTCTCCTGGAGGGTCTCTGTGAGCACGGTGAGTTCCTCACGGGAGAAGTGGACCTGCCGCTTGCGGTCGCACGCTTTCTTTGCTACTTTTCCCATTTTTCTTGGTTTCACTAGGGTGGATGACGGGTTGGGATGAGTCTCAGGGTAGTGTTTTTAATGGTTCTGTGGAAATTGTGTTTTTATAGGTGTACGCGTGCTGTTTCCCGTTCCGGGACCATGTTTTTACTTCCGTTTCCGTATATTTACGGTCACCGTACTTTCCGATTGCCGCTCATTGCGGTGACCGCTAAGATGGGTGGCGGAATTTCACCTAGGGCGCCGTACGGCGGCGGTGTGGGCCGTTTTGGGGTCATTTCCGCCATCGCGGACTTTGCACTTCCGCCATGGCGTGGTGCTCATGCCCGATGGGTCGGAATGAGCCGCACTTTGCTCCGTCGTGCAATGGCGGAAACGCTATTTACGCTATGGCGGTCAGGTCAGTCACTTTCCGCCAGGGTCGTAATGAGGGCCATAGTGTTTTGTCTGATGATAGGTCATTCCAGAGGTCTTGAAGCTCTGTTTGTTTTGGCTTTTGTTAAGTAGGCTGTGACATATCGTGCAACTGCAGTCGAATTGTCTGCAATGTACTGCACATCTATGTTTGCATTCCATAAGAGGGCAATTATTGCATTGTAAACATTGCTATATTTTGATTTTTTTGTTCTTTTTATGTAATACGTGTTCTCAGGTGATTTACATTTAACACTATCTCGAACTGCAGACATGAAGTTGTTCACTTCATCTGTTTCTGTAACTGGTCTAGGGAAACCAAAGCGGCATTTGGTGTAGTATTTCCCTTTGCTTTTGTATTTGCGACGACAATATTTGCCACATTTGTTTCTTTGAAATTGTAAAATCTGTCCATGCAGGTCACTATGTGCCCGTTGTAAAGGGATTTCACATTGACATATTTTTGGATGAACTGCAAAACAGTGGCATCACTGTCGTGACCAAACATAGGTGTACCTTTGATCCATAAAAGCATGTGAATATGTGGTGCTCCTCTCGCTTGGTATTCTTTTCTCCAAAAGAAATGTTGCAGTTCTCCGATGGGAGGAGCAGTTTTATTACAAATAAAGTGTAGCATAGCAATATAACGATGATGGAAATATCTTGACACATTAACTGGATCTAGAGAGCAAAGTTCTCCAGGTGTTAGTATATCTATCTTGGTTTTATTGTTGTTTGATATGCGTAGGAACTCATGTAAATCTTCCCATGCATACTCTGCACAACTTAGTGTAACAAACCAAGTCGGTGGTCCAAGGTTTCTGATCATACAACGTACGTCTCCGTGCCGTCGGAACCAGTATTATTTTGTACCACGCATGTTTGCAAACAGATTTGTTATACTTGATTGTAAAACCACATCTTTTTCCTGTACTTTTTGTATTAATTGCGTAGCTGACATATTTTGAAAGTGGGTTCCAGATTTAAAAATGTGTGCATAACATAGGGTTGCTAGTTCACTTTCAAAGAGTAGGTGGAATATGTATTCCACATTTTGTCTAAATCTGGGATCTTGAGAATACATTCGTAATGAGCAGTATTCTGATGCCGTAATCTGAGTGGGTCTATCATCGTACCTTCTGCCTTTGCCAGTAGGAAACAGCAGTGGAAAAGAACATGCTTCTATACTTTTTTCCCATATGCTCATTGGTGACCCTTTGGTTTGTCGCATTTGGTAAGTTTCTAGTGCATCAACTATGCTTTCATTGGAATGCAATGGATGAATTGTGTAATGGTCCAAAAGAGTGGATACTGCAGCAGGATCCAGAAGTTCAAATTCACCGGTTTCTGATGACTCTTCAATTATTTCAGTTGTTTTCCTTAAGCTTTCTTCAATATTTATTTCTTTGTAGTGTTCGTTATTGTCTTTCAGATATTGCACGGCTTGTCTAACTTTATGTAAGTCCACCAGTTGTTGCCAAATTCTTTTGTCTTTTGTTGGTACACCATTTACTAAGACAATTAAAGAATGCTCTATTGGACGTTGCACTCCTAGAGTGTGTACATTTTCTGTCAGATCTAATGGCAAATAAACTACTTTGCCACAAATGCCTTTCACCAATTCAGAGGGAGGTAATTTTGCTGTTTTTGGTTGAAGGCGTATTATTGCTTGAAATGTGTGAACTGTTTGAATTATGATGCTCTCATACACATTGAATTGTTGCAGGGGTTTTGGTAGTGGGAATAATTCCAAATTATTTGTGATAGCACGTGAAGGAGTTTGGTTGTTGTCCAGTTTTGTAGTGAATTAACTGCAACATATAAGGGGTTTACTTATTTGGTATTTATTTTCTGCTAAATGGCACAGAGCTAATTCAAACCATTTGGAATCTTCATTGTCTTCTGTTTTGTATGTTACGTCTATAGTTTTTGTGTTCCTTTTGTAAAACGTTCTGCGTCAACACACACACACATGGTTTGGTACTTCAGCCGATGCACTTTTAAATTTTAGTATTTCTATTTTGTATGTGTGTAATAGAAGGTTGCTATGTGCAGAATTGTTGCTAGTCTGTAAAACTATTGCATTTTGTAAGTGGCTTTCACTTCCAAAATATTTTCTCTGGATCCGGTTGATTTCTTCTTGTAGATATTTGGGTGTACCATGTAGAAGAGTGTTATTTAAATTGGCTAATTCTAAAGCTGGACTTTTAGCATAGTACAGTTTTTACACTAGATTTCATACATTTGAATGATGTATTGATATTTTTTTGATCTCATGGAAGGTGCTTTTGCAAAAAGGTCCTGAAATGCAGGCTAATGAATGTCCTTGTTGTCTTGTGTATTTGCGCACTGGATAGATGTCCATATTTTGCAGAAATTTCATTTTGATTTTGTCTTTACCATTCACATACTGATTGAGGAACTGATGTAAAGATTTGAAAGATTTGTTAGGAATGTCACACACTGACGTGCACGGCCATTTGTATACTGGACGGTCTGGTTCAGTCGAATGGAGATGTAATTCTGAGTTTTCAGGGGATACTTTTGTAAGCAGTGTTTCTTGCTCCATGATGGTATTATTGATTTTTTCATACCCTCGTCCACTGCTATGGATGGCAATTGTGCTTGTTTGATTTTGTTTGTATGCTTCTTCATTAAAATATGGTTCTGTGGTTGTTGTGTCACTCCATTCATCTCCACAAATATTTAAGAAGTTATTTTAGTTGACATTTCGTTTATTGATAAGTTTCTTTTGTAGTTTAGTACTTTGTTTTGTTAGTGGTTTCATCATATTTAACACTAAAATAAATAACTTCCTTTTGAGAAGGATTGCACTGTCTATGAGAGCTTGTAGGATTAATTTTCTATGGTAGGTTTTAAGGGTTGAGGATGATTTCAGTCCTCTTCTTATTAGATTCTGAAGGACTCTGGCAACACATTTTTGCTAAAATACTTTTTTACTATGGGTTCTTGTTACTATATCAAGTTAATAGGAGCATTGTTAGCAGTACTGGTAGCTGATTTTTTGGAAAGCGTTTTTTGTTTAGTGCCACATTTTGATAGAGGAGCCAAATTTTCGGTAGTTGAAGCTTCCTTTGTTTCGCTAAACGACTGTATTAGCTGTTTTGTTCCAACGTTCTCTACAAACTCTGCTATAGAGGGATGCTTACTTTGGACACTTTTATTTTCATATGCTCAATTTCTGCTTTCCTTTCTACGGACTTGCTTTTTGGTAGGCATTCTTTGGGGCCTGTTGAAAAAAAAGAAGGCATGGTTTGGTTTGCTGTACAATGTATGTGTGCTGTGTGCATGCGTGCATGAGTTTGATGCAGAAGCTGTTTGTGGTGGTGTGTGAATGTGCATTGGGCAGTTACAATGATCTGGGAAGGCTATTTTTCTGGTTGTATATTACTACACTGTGCTTCAGATGAGAGTAGATGAGAGTAGAAAGTCTGCTAGTGGTGAGGAGAAGCATTAATAGCTTTAATAGTAAACGTAATGGCATAAAATTAAAACAGATATTTGTTTTCTAGTACTAACATTCTAAGGCTTCTGTATGTTATTTGTGTTCCAAAAACACAGGGATTTGTGAGCCATTCTGCCAATTATTCTTTCTTTAATAAATGGGGATTTGTGGGTAGAATGGTTCAGAAATCAATGTTTGTTTTGGTGCGCAAATTACATAAATAACCCACACAGTCTCTTTGAGGAAGAGTGAGAATATTAAGGTAGTACTGTACTTACTTTTTTTTTGCGGAATGACCAGGTTTCTTCAGATATGTCGTTTGCAGTGTAGATGCTGTTGATTTTCAGGAGAGTAGTCTTCACTGCAATTATAAAAGGAAGAAGTTAGTAACCTTGTGTCTTTAAAGCAGTGATGTTACTGTACACGTTCATTTTGCATCTTTCGTCTGAGTATTCTCCTTTGATATCTGAACACAGTGCATGTGTGCATTTCATTTCACTATGTGCTGCCTTTATATGTTATTTGCAGTATGTTAGTTGAACCTGATTCGCAAATGAGTACAATTTTCAGTTTATGAAAATGCCTTGTTTTTTTTTAAGCTGTGTTGTCCATAGCAGAGAGGCTCGCAAGTGATAGGTCATTGTAGTAGATCGGAAAAATGTAACGACTTTCATATTATAAGTACGAATCCGAAAATCGGGAGACCCTCAGAGGGAGATGTCACCACAGAAATCGGGAATGTTTATTTTTCTCATACGATCGCATTGGAAGTAGCATTAATTTAGGCGGCACACAGTAAAAAATTGTGACATTTTCTAATGGAAAATCGAGTTTCGCGCCTAAATCAGGAATTCTTGCACTTAAAGGGGGAGCGTCGGCATGTAATGGCTATGGAGATTTAGTGGCATACATTTGTTTAAATGAAATCATAAGGGTTGTACATGTTCTCTGATTAAAATATGCATACCTGTACTTTGTACTCATGCATGGAGCTGTATGTAGAAATCCGCAACACTTGCACAGTAATTTTTGAAGTAGGTGCTTTGCAATGATATGCGACTTGCATTCAGAGTGATCAATAGTACATTTGAAGTGCGAAATTTTGATGACGGAGTTAGATGTAGAGATGTTGAATGGTATTTGGTGGATGGTTGTGTGACTGCTTAGCTGTGTCCAATGAGGGAATGGATTTGTGAGTGATGTGGAAAGGGTAGAACGACTGGCTAAGAGTTAAGTGCCGCATGTAGACAGCGCTTGTCCATGGATAGGGTGTGCCACATACAGGGTTCTAGAGAAAATCCAGGATGGAAAGGGGACTGTAGGCATGAGCCAATCAGATGTTCACATTGTTCATTTGTGTTGAAAGACGGTGTGTGTACTGAAGATAGCACAGGTGGAGACAGCCAGGGTTTTGGTGCTTGGAGATATTTTTGTCCATGGTTTAGAGCACTATTCTGAAAGTAGGCATGTGGCACACAATTTCGATGTGAGAGGAGTGGAGGTGGTGTGGAGCGCTGAGACTGATCGCAATGTTGCGGCAATTCTCCAAGTTTGCAGAGATATGCGTAGGATGACCAGTCCCCATGTGGTACTTTTGCACTACGGTGCTTGCCATTTGGGCTACGTGAGTTCACATACTTTTTTGGAAGATTTAGAACAGTTGGTGCAAGCAGTCATTAACATCTTTCCAACTGCAAAAGTATTTTTTTCTGGCTTACTCCCTAGAGTAAAATGGGACAACAGTTCTGTTTTCTGTCCTGATCAAAGTATTGGGAGGTGTAACATCAATCGCGGCATGCGTGCTTTCATGTTATGAGCTGGTATGCTTTTCTGCAGCCACGAGAACTTTGTTCCCAGTAATGCGGCCTATTTTGAAGCAGATGGTGTTGCGTTATCTTCTTTGGGAAATGCCATGTTCTTTTGGAATGTAAGGCTTGCTTTGGAGAAGGTTCTGTAATGATTGTAGGAGTAAAGTAAGAAAAAAAATCATAAAAACAACAAAATAACAGGTGTCTGTAAGGCATCTGCCCAAAAAACAAAAATAAAAGGGCTCTTTTCAGAGCCCACCTTAAAGGGAAAAAGGGGAATAATATTTAAATGTAGAGTCGTCACGCTCAGATCCTCTACGTGTCCGCGGAAATGGCGGTAGTCTGTGGGCAGCGAGTATTACCAACACGGTTTCTGGGGTGGAGACGCGTGCAAATGAGAATGTGCAAAGCTAGGGATTTGTCAGTAAATTTAAGTGGGTGCCGTCTGAACGGAGAAATTTAGTGAGAACGTCTTTTCCCTGACAGGAGACCAGACAGCCATGGCTCTGTGTGCTCGAAAACAGATTATCTGGATTTTGGGAGACTCTTGGATACATTGGTTGAAGGTGCATGCAGAAAGTTGCAGTCTATCTGCAAATCTTGGATTTTCTCATGTGGAAGTGCACTGGCATGGAGTGCATGGAATGAAGTGGCTGGACTTGGTACCTCTCTGTGCTACTTTACAGACAGAGAGTCATCCTGATATAATTATCATTCATTGTGGAGGAAACAGTTTAGTCCATGTCTCTGGAATTTCTTTGCAATTTGCAATGAAGAAAGGACTTACGAAGGTCATGGACATGTTTCCAAATTGCTAAATAGTTTTTTCCCGTATTGCACAAAGAAAAACATGGCTGCGTTCTCTGCATTTGGTCCACAAATGGAGAAAGCGAGGCACAATGTCAATAAGGCTGTTTGTGCCTTTCTAAGAGATGTTGGCATGTCCTCATTCCACAATGAAAACATTTTGTTTCGCAGCACTTTCATATTTCGCAGAGATGGAGTCCATCTCACATATGCTGGCAATCAGATTTTTTTTCTTTGCAATATACAAAATGCATTGCAACCTTTTTTGGATTCATAGTCAACTATTTGGCAATACGTGTTTTTGAATCCACAGTTTTTGAAACACACAAAACACCACCGAAAGGGTCTTTTAAGAGCTACCACTTACTCCCAGCGAAAAGTGCATTGTTTTTGCTCTGCTTGCACCCTCCATTTTTGTGCGTCCTACAACTGTCCGCTGACTTTTTGAAAAATACGCGGGGGGCTACACCGGTCACTTTATAGTTCTATTGTTAAACTGAGAAAGGCGGCTCTAAAAAGAGCCTTTTTTGTAATTTTTTTTGTTTTCCAGTTTATTGCTTTTCAGCACACGACACACTAGGAGAGGAGGGCAAAGAAGGGTAAGGAAGGGACACCAACCACGGAACAAGAAAGGGCAGGTGAAGAGAGAAAGATGTAGGGTGGGCTTTACTTAGATAGGGAGCAGTTCTTCTGGTAGTCCGTGACCGTAGTCTCAAAAGCACTTCGAAGACTCTCCCCCCTGCGGAGTACTGCGTCACAGTACATACACAATATTGTGACCCTCAAAAGATAAGGGTCAACAGCATCGCGAATGGCATGTGAGGCAGCTGGAGGGATGTGCTCCCCCACAGGAGTGTCTCTTGTGGTGAGAGGATCAGACACGGAGGATGCTGTGGAGGAACTCAATCTACTACGTTCTTCACATGGTACCACCTTGCGAATGTCCGCACTGTGGAACGCAGTTAGGTGTTGCTTCATGGTTGTCGTACCAAAGCTGTACGTACCAGGTCTCCCACGACTCAGCACCAAGTTGCACTGCTTACACATGACCTGGTTCGCACATGCTTTTGGTACGTTTCCAAAAACGGTAAACAACCGCCACACCCACGACTTCCGGCGAGTGCTTTTAGTGAAGAGTTCCTGCACCTCATTCTCTTCTTCCTCTTCTTCCTCGCTCTCTACATCCTCACCCGCATTTCCCTCTGCAAGCCCTTGGGGAGGTGGTGGTGGTGGTGGAGGGTTTGGGGGTGGTGCTGAGGCTAATGAAGCAACAGCAGCCATGGATGCCATAAGGGTTAGTCGGCCAATGTTCGCTACAGCAGTAAAGGCAGCACAACTCAATCTGCTATAGCCAGAAGCACAATGAAGATGAGCTCGGGGGTGTGGCCATTTATAGGGGTGGAGGGATGCGGCTCGTGACCATATCAATCACTCAAAAGCAGTGCAAAAATTCTAAACTATACGTTGAAAGGTAGGGCCATTGTATGGGACATGTGAAATGGTGATTTTATACTGTAAAATAATATCCCATGTTTGTATAAGTTCTTTTGAAATGTTGCGGAAGCAGACAAACTGCGCAAATTAGTCCACACGCTCAGCGTGGGTGTGGTCACATGATGAGGTCGTGAACATATCCTCGAAGGAAATGGGTGCCCACTGGACACCAAATGCAGAGTAACGGACGTGCGCATGCGCGTGGATGTTCTACGGACAGTGTTCGGGTCCTGAAACTAATTAAAAGTGCAACACAATTGAGACGGACAGTTAGATACAGGCACAATGTTCGCAGTACTTATGGGTGTGGTGCGCATTTGCGTAGATGTTCTGATGACTGCACGGCCAGGTGCAGTGTCCTTAGGACACCTCCATTTTGTTTGACTACGGACATGCCGGACACCGCACCTGTTCTACGGACACTTCCATCTTGGCTGCGGACGGTACGGATAGGTATAGTGTCCTCAGGACACTCCCATTTTGTTCATTTACAGACATCCCGGATACCTGGTGTGATCTAAGAACATGTTTTATCTTGGTTGTGACTAGTACAGAGAGGTCTAATGTCCATAGACGTCCCCGTTCTGTTCATTTACGGACAACTTGGACACCTGGTGCGTTATAAGATTAGCTCCATATTGGTTGCGATTGGCACCAGTAGGTGTAATGCCCCTAGAACATCCGTACTATATTGATTACGGCCAGCCCAAACAGGCGCGCTGTCCGCAGACATTTTAACTCTTTTAAAAAAAACATTTTTCAATCCAAAACATTCCTCTACAACTAACATACACAATTTTTTAATACACACACATACATCAATCAAGAGAAATACAGGGGGAAGCAGACACTGGAACGAATATAGGGGAATTAGGGTTTAACATGTGCTGGTTGTGAGGGGTTGAAGGGATGGATGTTTTATCAAAACGTTTATGTTCCTCTTGAGGGTTTGGGGATGGGTCACTAGAAAATGGAGAAGGGGGACAGGTACAGGTGGGACAGTGGTATCTTATTTTTCCTCTCACATACTCTTCCACAAATTGCCTTAAGCTGTTAAAATTCTCATTCAGTATGTCCATTTTCTGTTCTATCCATTTCAGGCTGTCTTGCTCTGTGTCCTTTGGAGGAATTTCTTCTTTTTTTACCTGTTCTGTTAAAATTGAATGTATATATGTTAAAAAATGCCCATAAAATACTGACTGTGTACCATTATTATCACTATCTTCTGACATTTCCCCATGAGGAAAATTCTCCTCCAACCACTCCAAAGTACTGCACATTTCTGTATCAAAACAACATAAATACATTATTTTTTCTGCACCTCATACAAAAAAGTACACACACACATAAGAAAAATGAAGTTCACTTACTATTTTCTTGTAAATTGTCTTTGTTGTGGTGTGTGCGTCTACTGTCGCTTCTGGCTGCATAGTTTTTGTGAGGTAATTACATTGGAGGCATATCTTATTTTGTTATGGTATAATCATTTCATTCTACATGGTAATTAAATGCATGGGTAATGTGTGAGACGTGTAGGTTCAATTGGTTAGTTATTAGTACTCACAATGAGTTTATGTGTTCTTTTTTAAACTTGTGCATTTCTCATGTGGCACAATAGTACAATTTCAGATACCCCCTGACTGTTTGGGTAGTGTTGATCTCGTCCGTGCCTGTCCGCAGACAGGCGCTCAGTCCGTGCCTTTCAAATATCATTAGCGAGGGGGTTCAGTATGTTCAATGTTACATGTATATAAAGTAAGGGAATTATAGTACATATCTCCCAAATTCACATGATGAAAGTGTACATTCAGTAAAAAAAACTTTGTTAACGGGATTTTATGAGTAAGTGCGCTACTAAAAACTATGAAATTCCGTACAAAAAAACTTTGTTAAAGGGACGTTATGGTTAATTTGCCCTACCAAAAACCCGTAAAATTCACTAAAAAAAACTTTGTTAAGGGGACGCTATGGTTAAATTGCACTACTAAAAACCTGTTAAATTCACTTAAAAAAACTTTATAAATGTGACATTATGGTTGAAAGTAAAACCGAAAAACCCCCTGAAATTCGCCAGTTATGGTAGGCTAAACAACCATAACTGGCCGCACCACTGTGCACTGCTAACACTAACACCCAGGACATCAAAGATGACATCACAAATGTCATTGATGACATCGCTGATGACATCACATGTGTAGCCCCTTCGTTTTTGTTCACTGCCATATCTAGGCCAGGTGGGTTTATTTACTGACGGTCAGAAACTTAACTTTCAAAAGGTATTACATTTATAGATATTGCTATTCTCACATGTTCTTACAATACTTTCCATAGAATTTTATCGCATCTTATAATGTACATATATAGGGGAAGAAGCAGGCCTGAAACACAGGAATCATTTTTGTGCGTGAATACAATCATGTAGATTACACATAGTTGCTAATATTACTGCCTCTTGTATGCTTACTTTACTCTTCATATATAAGCCCCATCTTTGTATGCATTGTATTCTATTCATGTTTTGTGTGTATTACTAGAAAAATGTATTAAGTGATGCATTATTAGCAACTTAGTACATGTTTCACAGACCAGAAAAGTGTGATACAGAAACATTCACCTTTTTATTATACAACTTTGGAAAGTTCAAACATAGCACCTCTGTGGTGTCTGCTGCAGCCAATACCTACTATTCTTTATGAGTAGGTTCCTTGTTAAGCTACAACAAGTCCAGTACATAGCAGCCTGCCTCATGCTTGCACTCACCCCCAGGGAAAACATGACACCTGCACCCCAGGTGATCCAATGGTTCCTCATTGTCCAGCGCTCCACCTTCATGGCCATTTCCATCACCAACAGAGCCATCCATGAAAGGTGCCTTGACATCCTCCAAAACTGACTCACAGGCTACCAACACAACAGAAACCTCACACCAGGCTCTACGGTACTCCTTGTGTTCCTTTCCTTCAATTCCATGTACCTCTTTCTCTGTCAAGGCTCCCACACTCTGAAACTCCATCCCACTCAGCATCCACCAAATCAAGTACCACCTTTCCTTCCAATAGGCACTAGAACTCTGTCTCTTTCCTTGCCCAAGCTGGACAAAGGCCACACCCCATGCAATGACACAGCCTAGATTGCCCTGCTGGTGGCACCCTGTCGGCCCATGGCAGTGTTGTACTGCATGTCATGGCTATTTTGGTTTCCAAGAGTCCTGCTTGTTTTGGCCAGCTGGTGCCTAGCCAAAAGGTGTACATCCTCTCACTTGCACACAGATGGCAGTACAGCCTGCCTGTATGTCTCCCTGCAGTCCACAGAACCAATGTATCACACTTGGACCATCTAGATCTGTGCTGTTTGGCACATGTGGACCCCTGGCAGTCTTTACCTGTGTTCCACATACAAGTCACTTGCTGTTTACTGTTGGTTTGCTGTATGTTTTGCTATCTTCAATGTATTACATGACTTTTATTTTCAGATTTGTTATTTACATCTTGCACTGTGAGTGACTGCACTGTATGTGACTGTATGCTGTGGGTGCATGCATGTGAAACATTATCCCCTCCCTGCAGCTTCTGTTCATCTGTTGTCCCTTCAAGTGTTTGCACTACACCGTACTACAACCCCCCCTATTCCTGAGAACAGCTCAACCTGTGTGTGACCTTTGATTGAAGGGGAAGAGACGGCTAGCAAGTGATGACCTGTCCATGAACTGTTGTGGTCAACAGGGGTGGTAGATGGGTGGGACGGAGTCTGGAGTGGGGGTGTCACATACTTATATGTGTGGGGATTGAGGACCTGTGTCTCTTTCTGGGTTGGCTGCTGTGGTGTGCTGACCATGTGGGTTGGGGGATGAGAAGCTGAGGAGTTACCTTTAGCAGGTGACTGTTCTTTGCCACTCTGCCCTTCACCGTCTTTCCTATTGTCGTCCTTCAACCCCACCTGAACTATGTCTCCATCAGTGTTTCTCCTGGCCTCTCTGCCCCTACTTCCTTCTTTTCATCTCGTTATTTCTCTGTCTTCCTGTCTTCCCTCTTCTCTCAGTCCTCACCCACTCTACCTACCCACTTCTCTCCCCTCATCTCCCAACCAGAAAAACTCCTCCTTGCTCCCCACTACCACTCTCTGTCTCTGCTGCCCAGCTGCCTATTTTGCACTCTGTCTTCTCTCTCCCCAGTCCCTCGTGCCCTCTTTCATCCTTCCCATCATCTCCCCCACTTGTACTTTCCCTCCTCAGCCTTTCCACTCCTCCCTTGGTGTCTCTTTCCCTCCCCTGCATCCAAGGGTACCCCACAGTGCCCTGGGAAACTGACAGTGGGTGTGCCAGACCTGTATGCCTTCCATAAATGCCCTGCCTTGTCACCGAGCCATGGGCAGATTAAGCCCTGTGTCCAGTGTGACTAGCGTACTCTGGTGGCAATGTATTTACTTCACTGCCAGTGATTACCCTGTTCATGAGATTCGATCTTTTGGTGTTCATTGAAGCTCACACACTTTGATGTGACCTATAATGTTGTTGCCTGGCAGGCTGGGGGGCACAGTTGATCTGTGCATGCAATGCACACTCATCGTGATGGTTGTTCCCTGGTCCTGAACTGTGGCTATGCCTGGGAGCACCCACACAGCCTTCTCAATTCTGGCATGCCTCCCACGATCATGACCACAGTATCAGGGAATGGATTCCAGCCATCTTGGGACTGTGTCAAGGGTATGCCAACTCGGGTGGGCCCCCTTACATGGGTGTCTTTCCCCTGCAGGAAGAGCAGAGACTGGAAGCTCACTGGTGGCCAGTTCCGTGTGGACAGTGTTGTGTGTTGTTGACCCATTGCAGGCCTTTTCGGCCATGCTGTTCAGCCTTTGCAATAGTTTCAAATGACTGTTCTGTGGGTTGCCAACCCACCATGTCTCCAATCTGGTTGCGGCACGTGTGTGACCACTCGCACTTTCAGTTGTATTTGAGGCCAGTCACTCCCCTTCCACCACCACCCTCTGTGCAGTCTGGCCTGCTGGTGCACATGTGGTTGACCATTCCACCCCTCACATGTTGAGGCTTTGCATGCTCTCTAGCTTCTGTCCCTCATAAGTCCCTGAGGGCTTGCAGCTCAGCCTGAGGTGAGTGCAAGGCACATACATTGCTACACTCAGGCAGGTGCAACTACTGTGAGCATCCAGCCAGTGGCATTCGCTTGTCTCAATGAGTGAGCCATACATGTGTTTTTACACATGGCAGTATGGTGCCAGTGCAAATGACTCATTGGGCCTCATACCAGCACTGTTGACCGGCATATGACAGGTCTGCTTGCCAGAGGTGCCATGCCGGACAGGTCGACCCTGTCTGGCACAGCTGCCACGGTAGGCAGAACATCACGGAAGCACCAGCAAGCACCATTAGTAACAGTGCTGGTGCTTCTGTGGCTCCCACTCCCATAGAGTCAAGTGGGACTCTATGGGAATGGGGACTTACATTTTTCTGGCGCCTGGCTTTCCGGGCTGCCGGGGTTATAATCCCCAGTGGCATCGGCAAGTCAGGTACCGGTAAATATTTACAGGTCTGGTGGCAACCCACGCGTAGCACCAGCGCAGTTACCGCCGGATCCATAATGAGCCCCATTGAGTTAGTGCTGTCCCCTTTTGATGGCTGTCTCAGTTACGTTGATTTCTGTGGTGGATGTACAGCTAATACATGCAGGGAAAAGCTGCCCTCCTGGGATGCGTGCATGATTCAGATCTAGAAAAATATGTCACAACAACATGGCCGCTTTAGTGACTGTAGCTATACTTGGTTAATTTGCACCTTCCTGTGATGTAAAACATACATAGTGATGTCTGGCCAGTCAACCTCCTGTGCCTACCATGGTGCTCAAAGGTAAGGGTGAATTATGTTCAAGTGGGTGAGCCTGGCAAACAGCCACCACAGCCAAGGAAGGCAGTAGACATGCAAATTAGCTCATTTCAATTTGGGTAGGTAGTGACTTTAATCAATATGACAGGATTCTTTAGAATCCTTGAGAATGGAATTGGAATGTGTTTAGTTCACATCCCTTTATAGCAAATCATTGTGGGGGCAAGTCTGGTGACAGCAGCCATGGTGAGTCCAGCTCCACATGCACATGTTACAGTTGCTGCACTTGTAATTGGCCCTAGTTGTGTCTGGTGGTCTTGCACAAGGCTCACAATTGCCTGTCCCAGCCCTGGCCACTGTCACTATGTAAAAGGGTGTCATGCTCTTATAGAAACCAGCAGCCACATGTCCTGCATTCTACAATGTTTTTTTTGGACTCCCAAGTGTGGATGCTGAAAATGGCTTGGGTCCATCTCACCATGCACTCAGGACAGTTGGTGTCACCTCCCCCTAGCCTCTCCTGCACGAGCAGGTTCTGACCGATATCTGGATGGATATAAGTTGTCTGTGACTCTTGTTGGTGGATCACTCAGCTCATGCATCAATGATTATGTGTGATCTGTATAACACATTGATCATAGTCACTTCATACTGGGGTCACACCCCAACAAGGCTGGGATCAAGCGTAGCCACTCGAGTTTCTGCTCCACCATTATGGACTCAGAACATATGTGGGTAGACACAGAATGTGAACATCTCTCAAAGCAGGATGAAGTAACTGACCAGGATTTCCTGAGTAACAACACATGGGGAGGGAAGAGCACTGCATACACACCCAGCGGCATGTGCAGAAAATGTGGTGTACAGAAAACGGACTCCACAGCATCACTCAGGGGGCCCAGGGGCTTCTGTTTCGCCAGACCACATGGATGGTGTTAGACTGGTAGCATACACCGGCATGGTGTTTCACCACAAAGAACAGATGGGACAGCAAATCCAAGTTGGGCACAGGCAGGAACCTTGCACACTGTGTACAGTAAACCAGGGGGAGGTGAGTAAGCTTTCTTGTATTATGTGTACCATGGACCCACATTGAAACATGATTTTTCAATTAACAGCCACTTGGACTTCCAGAGGAGGCCAGCCATCTGGTAGTGCAATGCATTCCAATGTTCTTGAACAGCAAGGTCCATGTGGCCCACTGGCCTAGGAACAGCAGGACCCATGGGTCAGGGGCCACAGTGCTCCCATATGGAATCCAGGTAGACAATGGTCAGGGATGAAGAGGTGCAGCAGTGATGCTCTGGCCAGGACATATTTGTGGTTTTCCCTCTGGGGATGGACAGGGACCCCAGCAGGATGCCCCATGTCCGCTGCAGGCCAGGCAACCGGTCAGCCCACATTCAAAGCAGGTTCACAGGGGAGGGGGCAGTGCACCCAGCCATCATGCAGCTCAGGCCAGTGCACAAGATAGCTCTTCCAATGAGCCAGATAAGCAGGCACAGCCCCTAGCCTCCTGGCACAGAACAACCCTTCGGCGTGGCCCCAGGAGTAATCGCCAAGGTGGTTTTATGGTACAGGGGGGTGGCTGCGGGTACCTTTGCTGGGCAGGAAGCTGCTTAACACATTGGAGCTTTGCAGGGCCAGCGACACACCCCATGCATGCAGAGAACACTGCTCAGTAATTCGTGGTTGTCAAGTTCCACAGTACCATGCAGGATTCATTGATAAAATCATTATTCTATTCCCCAAAGCATGCCTAGGTGAGCAGGCCCAGTGGTTTGACATGTCATGCCTAGGCCTCTCCAGATAGCATGGCTTAGAGGTGTCCCAACCAGTGACCTGGCCATCCAGGGGTACTAAACCAACCATTGTGTTCCTGCCTCTGATGCAGTGTGACAGCAACGTTACTCAGCAGAGTTCCTTACAGAGGACCCATCCCACCTTGGAGAGCAAAGCTGAAAGGTATAGAGGGCAGGGCCCCAGATTGCCAGGGTTGCTACCCCACCCTTTGGTGCCACTGGGTAGAGCATAGCTGTCAAATTACCTTGTTCCATACGGGGAACCTCAAGGCTGTCCAGTTGGTTTACTTTCAAGCAATGTACGTCTATGCCAGCTGAGAAGGTGATTTAGGGTGAAATGCTGTAGATGGGATCCAGGTGTGTACTTTGTGCAGGTTGGTTCATAGCACCTATAGGACTCAATGGGAATGGGGATTTACGGAATTCCGCCTCTAGAATTCCCAGGACACCAGGGTCGTAATGCCCTGCTAATTCCGGGAGTCACGGAGCTGGAATGGTAATACGAGTATGGCGGTAACCGAGTCGGAAAAAAGGTCTGGTTGCCGTCGGACTCGTAATGAGGCCCAATTTGCCTCAGCTCTCTGGAGGAGGTGCTGCAAAATACCCAAATTGACCTCCGGTTATCCACGAGTCATCATCGTCAAACCGATGGCCAAACTGAATGGACCAACCAGACCTTGGAGCAATACCTGAGGTGTATGTTGCAACAAACTGAGGAGTTCTGGAAAAAATCCTCTGGTTGACCGAATTTGCATACAATAACTCCATCCACACTAGCACCGGACAGACCCCATTCTACACAGTGCACGGTCGGCATCCTCAAACTTGCACTTTTGATTCACTTGACGAATTGGAAATTCCAGCAGTTACAACATTGCACAAGACTATCACTCGAACCCTTAAAGAAGCAGCAGAAAACCTG